>NC_056745.1:1323011280-1323033780 GCF_019279795.1 Protopterus annectens | reverse complement strand
TATATATATATATATATATATATATATGTTACATCTGTACAAAACAACATACATTTGCTATGCTAAAAGCTGCTTACACCTGAGCAGGTGCACTTGCATCTCCTTATTGTGAGTTGCATATATTTACTGCCACTTCTTTGTGCTTTCATGTGCCTTATTCCTTATGACAGTACCACTTTGATGGAATCCGGTTAACAGACCCATGCAAAACATGCGTTCACCTTTACATGTTTAAATGTTGGCTTTACAGCACAGAGGCATTCATTACCCAATAAATTGATATGTGCTATAGTCGTACTTGAACCGGGAATGCCTTTACAATAGGCGGATGCTCTAACCACTACACTATTGGTGTTCTGCCTCATCTAACATACGCCTCACCACTTCACTTACACAGCAGGCATCCATTCTCCTGCTGGGAAAACCGCAGTACTACACTTCCAACATTCCCTATTCCCTACTGCTCTGGACCCATGCTGCATGTCTACTCACTCCAAGGATATTCAGAACTCCAACGCCTATAGCCCTGGCACATGCATGTGTCTGATTGTTAGGGTGTTCATTTGCTAGTCTGGGTTTAGGCTTGTCTGATTGGTTATTAGAACCACCTTGTACCTGTTCAAATGTCAGATGTAACACATGGACAGAGATTTTCCCGATTTTAACATTCTACCTGTGTTTATAGATGCAGGGGTTTGGGCACCTCTGACCACATTATTAGGTCTGCACTACATAATATAGGGTGGGGGTTGGTTCCACTACATGATACAGGGTGTGGGGGGTTTTCCACTGGTGTTTCCTTTCACTTGACTATTTCTTTCATATATACTTTATTTATTTATTTATTTGCAGTTGGTTTACCAGGATAGTCCACTGGGCCAAGAAGAACCCGTTTTCAATGGAGTCCTGGGGAGAAAAGCTCCAAACAATCAAAGTTACAATAGGTTTAACATGATAATTATACAAGAGTAAGAGATTCAAACAAACAATTACAAAGTAGTAGAGGAAACATTACAGCTAATACAAACTAGAGATGAAACTTTTACAAATAATACAAACTAGTAATGTAGCATACAGGTGGTACAAACAAAGAAGGAATGTTTCAAAGTAATTAATGAGAAGTACGGTTACATATCAGCAATCCTACACTTAAAGGGTACAGTGTGGTGTATTCTAGTGGATACAGGAACACTAAGAGTGTATGAGATAGGAGGAATTCTAAGGAAATATTGCAGGTTTAAATAGGGGAAGGAAAGGAAGATGGAAATTACCCGTGTTAGTTATGTGGGGTGAAAGCAAGAGCATTCCCACTGGGATACTAGATAAGAATGAAGAGATTTTTTAAAAGAAAAATGGTTGGAGTTGATACGAATTGATGGAGGTAGGGAGTTCCAGAGGCGTGCTAAACCATGTGATAGAAGATTTTTGCCTGGGGGATGAGTTGGTTTGTAGACTTCTAATAGATTTTGGTTGTTAGACCTTAATACTCTATTGGGTAGATGCATTTTAAAGGTAGAAGACAGAGGGAGGGGTTGAAAATTAGCTTGTGTGCAAGAGTTAGTTGAGTATAGGTGAGATGCTTGGGTAGTTCTAGCCAATGTAGTTGTTGGAGAGAGGCACATTGGTGGGTGGAGGACTTGTGGCTGGTAGCGAACTTGGCAATTTTGTTGTAGCAGGAGGAGAGTTGTGTTTTCAGAGAAGACTGTATGTTAGTTAGAAGTGGTGCTCCATAGAGAAGTGAGGGGATAAGAAAGGAAGTAGAAAGAGTGATTTTAGTAGCAGGTGTAAGGTAGTGCTTTTGCCGATAGAGCATACCAAGTTTTTGATGTTTTTTTTTTATATCTAGTTGTATATGGGAGTTGGATTTGAGCTGGTTATCAATTTGGACACCAAGTAATTTGGTCTCTGAGACCAGTTCCAGAGGTGTGTTGTTTTGACTAGTAATAGAGAATGTGTTACTATCGAAATAGGTGACTTTAGAGGGGGTGAACACCATTAATTTGGTTTTAGAAGCGTTTAGTGCTAGGTGGTTTCTTTTCATCCATTGCTCTGTGGTTAAAAAAGCATCTTGAGTGAGCTTGAGGAGTGTAGGGATAGATGAGGACGAGCAGATAATAGTTGAGTCATCTGCATATTGGATAATGTTTGAGAATGGGATAGAGTTACGGAAATTATTTATGAATATGTTAAAGAGGAGGGGACCTAGTATGGAGCCTTGGGGAACTCCGGTTGGGGTATTTAGAAATGAGGAGGTTGCCTTTTCCATTTTACTGCTTGATATCTATTTGATAGGTAGCTGGGGAACCAGTTCAAGGATGAAGGAGATAGGTTAAGTTTTGAGAGTTTTGTTAAAAGCAGGCTGTGTGATATAGTGTCAAAGGCCTTAGAGAGGTCAAGTAGTAGGGTAGAGACAATAAGTCCAGAGTCCCGGGCTTTGTTTACAGTTTCAAGGAAGGAGAGGAGGGCTGTCATAGTGCTGTGAACAGGTCTGAAACCATGTTGTATGGGGGTTAGTAAGTGATTATCTAAGAGATGTGGTAGGAGTTGAATTTGGATACACTTTTCTAGGAGTTTAGAGATTGGAGACAGGATAGCAATGGGGCAGAAATTAGTCACACTGTTATTGTTGCCACCTTTATGTAAAGGTATGATAAAGGCCTTTTTCCAGATTTGTGGAACTGTACTTTCCTGGATAGAGCGGTTGATTAGAATGCTAATGGGGTAGGCAGTTGCATCAGCAGCTATGCTAAGAAAGTAAGAAGGGATGTTATCAGGAGCATTAGTGCAAGGCTTTAGTTTCTGAAGGAGTTTTTTTATAGTGGAAGTGGGTATGGGTTTTAATGAGAATAGTGGGGAGTGAGGAGAGGGGGTGTTGGGGGGGAGAAGATGGGGAGGAAGTGAGAGTAGGAGGAGAGGTGGAGGGTGGAAAGTTAGTGGATGAGAGTGAGGGAGTGGTAGCAGTGCAGGGTGAAGTGTTGGTATGGGAGGTGGAGGGTGGAAAGTTAGTGGATGAGAGTGAGGGAGTGGTAGCAGCGCAGGATGGAGTGTTGGTGTGGGAGGTGGAGGGTGGGAAGTTAGTGGATGAGAGTGAGGGAGTGGTAGCAGCGCAGGATGGAGTGTTGGTATGGGAGGATGGGGTTAGATTGGAGAATGTGGTGTTGTTAGAGAATGAAGAGGTTAATTTGGAAATAGATTCAATAAAGAATGAGTTAAATTGGGTAGCTAAGTCAGTATCAGGAGCGTTAGGGTCTGGGGTGGGGGTGCCTGGTTTGCTGGGGTTAAGTAGAGTAGAGATACCTTTCCAGAATTTTTGAGGATTTGTTTTGTTACTGTTTTGGAGGATGGTGAAGTAGTTTTGTCGATTAGAGATGATGAGCTTTTTTACTTTATTTCTAAGTGTTTTGTATTCATTGTGTAAGATAGGGATCTTATTTTTCAGGTAGTGTGCCCAGACTTTATCTCTGAGACGCATGGTTGCTAGTGTGTTTTTGGTAAGCCAAGGGGCCGTATTGATTTTTATTCTCTTTGTCCTTAAGGGAGCATGGAAGTCTAGCATTTTTAAGAATGTTGAGTTGAAGTGGGCAACTGCGTTATCTAGAGGTAATGTTTTTAGGCAATTCCAGTTTATTGCTTTTAGAGAGTTAGAAAAGGTTGTTGGGTTAAAGTTTTTTGGCTACGGACAATAATATAATTATGAGTGCGGTGTTATTCTGGACATCACTTATGAATTCACCACAGGTATGCAATAGTCTTGTTAACAAATGTGACAGTTGGTTGTTGTACATATGTGTATGGACCTCTGTGATACTCGGAGACTAATTTTAACAGTGACAGGGACAAGGCAATGACAAATCAGGGACAGTCATGGACACTTCTGCAATATTAGTACTATTAACTTGAAATGTGTTGACAGATTCGGAGACATATGTATTACTACTTATTTTCTGCAGTTAAATGCGTCTATTACTCTTAATTCTTGTCATTAGTCATTCTCATTCAACATCTTTCCTCCAAAGGTCACTGGCTTTGTGAGTGATTAAGAGGCTGGCCAGTTATTGTGCGAATGCTCTGACCATTGGTAGTGTTGCCACATTTTCATATGTACAGGATGGGATATATTCTGGAGACACCAGATTGTTTAGGCCAACACATACCCACGGTCAGTGCAGGGTTTAGAATATTCATTATTTTCCTAGCTGAGAGCCTATTCCTTTAGCACTTTAGTTGCTTAGCCTGTTTCTTGTACAAATTACGTATTTTATATCCAGACATGACTGCTTTAAGCAACTGTTACATGCAGTATGGTACATAGTTATTTCCTACAATCACAGGACATTTGCCATTGTATCATTGTTGGTCAGGACACACCTACCCAAACAGTTACTGTCCCTCGCACAGTGGGTCAGGAGGTACCCTGTTTACATCAGTGCCTTAATCGCCCTATTTCCAAGTGCCACTATGCGAATGTGTACAATATATTCTCTCGATTATTCATGTGGGGAAAGGTGCGTCACGGGCAGATGTTTGATCCTGGGTAGTAGGTTTTGCATGACCGTCTAGGGCTGGACAGTCTAGTGCACAACTACTGCACATTCAACTTGTGTCCGGATGTCTACAGGACTGGACATCGTGTCCTGATACCCAGTCTGATGTTTACACAGGTTACTTATCCCATGAGGGATATCCAAAAATTGAACAAGACCAATACCGTCCATTCTCTTGGCTTTACAAAAATGCGTTTGGGTTTTACATGCAAGGGATACATAGTTTGCAATCCTGAAACTGCCTAGGGAGACACTGCATACTACATATGAGTAGTGGTCACTATGTGTAGATATGGCTGCACCAAGCTAGCAGGCCGAGCATGGCTGGATATGGTGGATGTTCAGGTATGGGGGCAGGTTGTGTGCTGTGGAGGGGATGATGGGTATTCAATTATGCATCCAGGTGTGTTGCATTTGAATGGGCCGGTTCCATCCAGACCATTCTGTGGGTATGTGCCGGTGACATTTCTGTAAATTTGTATCGCACATTTTAATATTCATATGTTTGTGTGATTGTGTTCTACAGTATGGCCTGTCAGGTTGTATTACAGATGTGTATACTTGCTCTTTGTGTTTCTTTCTGATTCACCCGCTGCTCCCACATACACCTCCAGTTCACCTATTCTGCATCCAACACAGTCTCGCCTTTCTGGATTATACCATTACCCATCCCCCCGCACACATATTCCTGACACTCCATCCATCACTTCTTTGGTTGATGGTCCATGACATGGTCAAGGGAACACATTGCATACACTACATATGTTAGGTACCTGTATGGTTGTGTGGACTACCCTGGCATGTTTCACCTTCCACATGCTGTACATCATGGACATAGGTACACGCCCATACATAACTTTCATGACATGGTTGGTACACGCGGGTAATACCCGTTCAACTGTGACACATCCTGACAAGTACGGCTTGGACCGCATATGGGCGGATTTTAGCCGACTGCTCTGACCATTGGTAGGGTGCCACCTTTTCATATATCCAGGATGGGATATATTCTGGACACATATCTGATTTTACAGGACAACACATACCCACGGTCAGCACTACGGATAATACTTTTCCTTTCTGCCTACATGTTAGCTTATTGTTGTAGCACTTTATATGCTCCTTCTGTTTTGTTTTCTTGTTTATTCTATTTCTTGTCACATGTGGTATGTTACATACGGACATACCTATTGTATGTGACTATTACATGCGTTGTGGGATATAATTCTGTCATACGGTCGCTAGATATTTACATTTATCATGGTTTTGGTATGGACACATCTGCCCAGCTGTGTACTATCCCTCATAATGTGGGACAGCTGGTAACCCTGACTATTGGGCTAGACATAGCTATTGGCGGTGCTAGCATGATGCGTTTCACTTCCACTTGGTATAACTATCTACACTGCATTTGAATACGGGCACACGGTTTTCAATGTCATTTGTTCGAGGTATGGAGACTCGATATTCCCTACCGTGCATTTGTGTTTGCTTCTTAATTTTGTGTTCACAAGAACTGTTTTGCATGCTTTGCATACGTTTCAGTATCCACGGACACTGACAGGTGTGATTACTATTGCAGGCAAATTGTTATATGCAAGCATTTTAGGTTGCACGTCAACAGCTGACATTTCCACTCCTCCGTGCGGCACTTCAACACGCCCTATGCACTCGCTCTTGTTTCCTATGCACGTGGCTGTAGCAGCAGCGCACCTTCATTAATATGCATTTGGCACTACTGCGCCATCTATACACCGCACGGTCGGCGCAAGCCTACCACCAGCCTTGCACCGAGCTTCATGAATCCCGGGGATTGTCCTGTTCAATTCTCAGCTAAGGCATCGTCTGTGTGGCGACATGTGTGAATGGGCATACCTTTGTTGAAGGTTGTGTGTAAGAGCTGGAAACTCTGCATGTAAAAATCTACTGCCAATCATTAGCGGACCAAAGTTCTGCTGTGGCGATCCCTAACCGGGAAAAGCCGAAAGATACAACAACAACTTTATAAATATGAAGCATTTTTGTATTCCAAGTGATCCAATGCTCTTTAGGACCAGTCGGTCACATTAAAGTTGTACATTAGAACAGAAAGAGCAAGCTAGTCTATAGCTTGAATTTGATTCGTAGATTTAAAGGCATGTTTTATTGCTGACCCTATTACCAGATATCACATAATCCCTCTTGTTCAAGTTCTTTTATATCACATTCCTGTCCCAGGTTGATATTTTCTCGTTGCTTTAGCTTTCCAATCATAAATGTTGGTTTTGCGCATTTATCAATACTAAATAGCATTTTGATATCATCTGAAAAAGTTTTAACCATTTGCAGTTGTGCATTCAAATGCTTGTCTGATGAGATATAGAATTGTGCATCATTCTCAGAAAGCAGATGGAGTATCTTTGCACAGGATTTTTTTTTTATGTTAAGCTCCAGCTGTAGTCTAGTCTGTTAAGTAAAGAAAGAAAAAAAAACAGGTAGAAGGCAGGTAGGCAGGCAAAACACGAACACTTCTCCTTAGGGCAACCAAATCCTTTATTGTTAAAACAAGAAGATACATGCTTTCGTCTCAGTTTTAGACAATCAAAGAGACTTCATCAGATAAAGATTCTGTCCCCATGTCTGGAACATCCCCCTCCTGTTTGTTGTCCTGTCTCCACAATGTATGTTGTAAGATGTATTTACAACTACCCTCTGTGATGCTGTTTGTCAGACACCCACATGAAGTCCTGCTCACAGTGAAGTTTTTTTTTTTCTTGGATTATTGGTTTCAATTTTGCCTTGGTGTGGTTTTTAGTCTTTTAAGTAAACAGGTTATTGGGTTAGGGGCAGGGTAAAACTGCATCAGTGAAAAAGAATCACCCTGCAGTATCCTCTTTTTGATTTGTATCCCTGGGATAATAATTTATCATTTATTATGACTCAGTTGTAAAGTTGTTTGTCATTGTTTCACAGTCACAGCTATGTTACTGATCAATGTAGGGAGTATGTTATACATTTCAAAGTATTCCATAATCCATAAATGTGGAATGCTGTAAAATGTTTTTTTTTTTTCAATCTATCCATGACATACTTACAGTCTGTCCCTTATTACAGTTCTCTCTCATGGAGTTATTTAGCAATACATTATCCTTGGTTCCTAATGACTTTCTTCTGTTACCTTTTTGTTCTGTTACTATGATTGAATGTTTTTGCTATGTGACTGCGAACTCTGCATGTGTTATTTCCAGTATAAAATACATATGTTTTCATAAGATATGTTATTGGTCTATAGTTCTCAGGATGGTTTGCAAATTCACTGATAAGAAGAAGTATGGATAGCCTGTTGTTAACCAGGTTGAGGTCTGTTTGGGGTGTGGCTATAAATAATTTTTACTTAGGGCTAAATCTTTGTATAAAGGTGTTAATTCCTTTGCCTGGGTGTTAGGTAAAGCATCTGGATCAAAGGCCATCAAATTAGGAGCCTTTCTTAATTCTGTTTCAGTTTATGTTACTTATCTCATTTTATCTGTTTGGGATGTGCCTATAAATAATTTTTATTCATGGCTAAATCTTTGTAGAAAGGTGTTAATACCTTTACCTAGGATATAGCATCTGGATCCAAGGTCTTCAAATAAGGAACCTTTTTCACTCTGTTTCAGTTTCTGTTACTTATCTCAGTTTATAGTCTCCATATTAGAGCATATTAGAGCTTCTTACCATTTTTTTAGCTCTTCTATATATTTGGTGTCTTTGTTCAACAGGGTCGTCATTTATACTTCTTCAGAATGTAATGATTTCCTCTTTTTTTAGGTTATGTTACTATTGCTTTTGCTTTATTTCCCAATTTTGTGCAAAATCTTTTTGGGATATCAGTGACTTGCTTATTTTGTACTTCTCATTTATATTTGCCTGCATGTCTTCTAATTTTTTTGTGCTTGTGCCGATATTTTTAGTTTATTAATGGACACAGTGTATAATAAATCCTGATCTGTTTTGATATTGTGTGTTGCTTTTAACCACGTCTTTCTAAGAATTTTTAATGATCTCTTCCCCTTCCTGTGGTGTTTTAATAGTTATACTTTCTTAGATGCTTTATAGTTTTCAGTATTTGATAATGCCATGGTGACATTCTTCTTACACTATTCCTTCCCTTTGTTACTCTGCATTTTTGTCATAACAGTGTGTTAGTTTATCTGCACAGTCGTACGTTCGGACTATTTATGTTATATCAAATAGATTTCTATTAGTATTCCTAATTACTGTGTTAATCAGTTTTATTAGTCTTCTAACATCCTGAGTCTTTCCGTAATCTCTTCCGGTCATCTAAGTTAACACGTCTGTCCATTTCTATTAAATTAGGGAGGTCTTCTTTACATCATTCTCTTTTAGGCTTAAGGCATCCTCTTTGATCTCAGTTTCCTGACCTTTCCCTTTCTGTGCACTACTAACTGGACTTTCGTGTTAGCCTCCTACAGAAGGTTCTGGTATATCACCTGTTGTGTATGTTCTGCAGATGCATCTCCTGATCCATCTGCTGCAGCACCATCTGGGGACTCGTTGACTCATCATGTCATGATAGTGGCTGAATCAGATGTTTCCACGCTAAATCCTTCTTTGCAGTTCGGTTGCCACATCAGTTTTTGTTTCATTTCCACAACCCAAACATCTGTCTATCCACTGCAATCCACTTTTATGATCTTATTTATGTTATTGTGAAATTTACTACATCTGGATGCCTTTGCCTGTGTACCTTTTCAAATATCTTTGGAGCTGTATTTTTCATGTCGATTAGTATAGCGTTCTTCTCTGCATAAGTATTACCCTATATCAGATTACTTTTTCTTTCTAATGTCTGTATTTTTAATAACTTTAGATAACCTCTGTTTTTCTTCTTTATGTTATACTACTTCTTTTGTCGTTTTCTTTTCCTGTTAGCCCAGTGCTTTTTCATTAATCTGGTGTGTTAAGGATCTTAAATTATTATCTGTAGTTTTTAATAGTTCTTTCCTCTAATTTCTTTTTATTAATGCTACATATCCTGTTTGTGGAAATTCTTGGTTTGTTGCATAATAGTAACAATTCTTAATCTCTTTCTTAACCTCAGCATTCCATTTTATTGTCTATTTGCCTCCTGTGCTATCATTTTTTGCTTGTTTTAGACTGTTTCTTCCTTCTATCATGGGGGGGTTCACCCACAGCATGGCCTGTCCCTCTCGTAGGAATGTTTCTTTATTCTGAAGATTTTACATTGCCTTTTTTCCAGTACTGGTACCAGTGTGTACACCAGCTGTGGGAAGTTTTTAAATTAATTAATTAATTTATTTATTTATTCTTTTTGTCGTAGGACCTGTGCACATACCTGTCAACCTCTTAGAGCAAAAAATCTGGACAAAGCCATAAATAAAAGTGGAACAAAGGCCCAAAAATAGGAACAATTTTTAAATATTGCTCTTACAAACTTAGAAAGTTGATAGAACGACATGTTTTATATTAGCGTGAATTTTCTGAAGGGTATGAAGTCTGAAACTCAAATGTCTGTCATTTTCTAACTTCAGTCTATAATGATTTGCCACTTATTTGCCAGAAAAACCACAATTTTATGAAAAATTGACCAAAAGTATTAGGTAAAAATGTGGACATTCTGCGAAAATCTGTAGAGTTGAGAGGTATGCCTGTGCACAGAATTCAACCAGTTCAAATCAGGTAATCATAATACATTGTTCAATGGAGAGAATCAACTTATTCTGCTTAACGCTTGCTCACTTCCCCTCTCAGATAAATTCCTTCTACTTTTTATTAATTATCACACACAGCTTTTCCTGTGTTTGTTAAAAATATGACTGATCTTTACATAAAACTAAAGAGATTAAAAATATAAAAAAGAATTCACTCCTGGGATAGCTTGATGCCCTGAGCTTTGGAGTCTCACCCTTACATAAACAATTTCAAAAGAGGACTTACAGGATTTCTTCTTCCATAGTATACAGATGAGGAATTGCAAATGTCCTCATGACAAAAACTAGTGGTGTTCTCAATTTAAAAACTTCATTAACCTTTGTTGATCCAAATATTGCAATAAGTGCATTTTCTTTCATGGCACTGAGTAACCAAGTCCAACAGCATCTTCAACATTACAGACAGCTCCAGCTTTATGATGGGCACAATACTACAAGTGTTAAGTGTGGAATCATATTTTTTGTAAGATGACTGTAGGTGTCACAGGAAAATTATGTAATATCTGCAATGGTGGGGATGTTTTGTAGGTGAAACAGTAATTTTTCCAACTCAGCAGAGCAGAAATTCAGTTGTGCCTGCAATGCTATGTATGTCATACAGGTGGTGCTGTACTGTGTAGCAGCTTGCAGATGTAGGAGCTGCTTTGGGGTGCACTGTGGATAAAGTGTTATACTGTCTTTAACCATTCCTGGCATACTGATACATGATTGGAACAGTGTTTGTTTCATCAATGTGGAATGTTTCTGACTGTCTTTAACCATTACTGACATAGTGACAACTGGATGGAGCAGTGCTTGGTTCATTAATGTGAAATGTTTCTGTCTTTAACCATTCCTAGCATAGTGACACATGGTTGGAGGAGTGTTTGGTTCATTAATGTGAAATGTTTCTGACTGTCTTTAACCATTCCTGGCACAGTGACACGTGGTTGGAGAAGTGTTTGGTTCATTAATGTGAAAAGTTTCTGACTGTCTTTAACCATTCCTGGCACAGTGAGACATGGTTGGAACAGTGTTTGGTTTAATAATGTGGAATGTTTGTGAATGTCTTTAACCATTCCTGGCATAGTGGCATGTGGCTGGAGTGGTGTTTCGTTCATTAATGTGGAAACTTTCTAACTGTCTGTAACCATTCCTGGCATAGTGACATGTGGGTGGAGTAGTGTTTGGTTCATTAATGTAGAATGTTTCTGACTGTCTTTAACCATTCCTGGCATAGTGATACATGGCTGGAGTTGTGTTTGGTTCATTAATGTGAAAAGTTTCTCCCCGGGAGTCATGAAGCTTGCGCCAGATGTAGGCATAGTGTCGGCATTCTAACACCAAAGATGGCCGCCAAGCGATTCAGGTACGAGCTGTTCCCACGTGCACTACATGCGTACGCTACACAAGCACAACTCCTGAGCCTTGTATTTGTATGCTAATTACCCCATGTGCAGCAGTGTAGCATGCAAATGAAGGTATGTAGCGATTCAGGAAGTAGTGCAGGTGTAGTGTAAGCATGCAGAAATGTAAACCGTAGAAAACGGTTTACATTTTTGCAAACATAAAATCAGAGCCATGACAGCTGACCAAACACATGTATTATGCTGTTAATATATGCCAATGGCTAAATATATAGCCATTGGCATAAAAAAATGTACAAAATATAAAATTAACATTCAATATATATAGTTACACTACATAGTTACTAACCACAACCACAGGAACTGCCAAATAACTACGAACTCTCCTCAAAGACAGCAAACACGGATGGAAACACTCGCCACTCCAGAGACCAGTCTTACGCCACCAAACTGGATAACAATCTTTTATTAAGCACCAAATACTCTAAAACCATAACCATACACTACATAGTTACACTATCGCGACATGGAAGCGCAGGGCAGCGGTGCGCAAAGGGAATCACAAGAAATATATAAAAATATAGAATAAAACCACAATGAAACACATATCACAATTTCCCCATAATAGTCAATGGCAGGCATGCTACACCATACTCATGGTGCAAGGGTTGCTAAGGGGCAGTGACAGTGTTATGCACAGTAGCTAGGAATTAGTAGGCAATGCCATGCAAATTAGAGGAGTAATAGTGAATCGCAGATTCCCCACTGGTGTAAGGATGCACCTCACAGCATAGCATTATAACACCAAGGTGAGCCCTTGAGATAAAGATGACATCAAGATAGGGGTGTGTCACCATTGCTGTAAGCACATTGGAGCATTGCTAAACCAGTCTGCCCCTAGCTAGGCAAAGCTGCAGGATAGGGGTGTGTCGAATTGCCCATAGCTATGCTAAGCTGAGAGTACACAAGGTAACCAAGTATGCATGTGAACGGAGATGAAAACGTGCGTAAATCTGGTAAACGGGAAACACTGCAGCTGAAACAAGAAGGATATAGGAAAGAAATAAGGAAATGCTGCAGCAGTGAAATTGGAGTACAAATGACTAATTAACACCTAGGATCCTACAGTGGGCCATTGACGACAGCTAACAAGGCTGCAAGCAGCTACCTGCAGAACAGGGAAGGGGAGGGGCTGTACTGCAAAGAAAACAGCAAAGTGTCAGAGCAGAACAAATCCGATATGCAGTATATCAGCTACAAGGCATACTTCACCATGACTGGGTAGTGAAAGTACAAAACAAGAAAGACGGCAGGTGGATGCATGCCTGATAATGGGAGGGGATCCAAGTCTAAAGGGCAACAGATTAATCAAGGCAGGCAAGTAGATCTCCACAGTAAAGGCCCCACACTTGCAGTACTCATTGCAAATCCCATAATTAAGACATGCAGCAGCTGGAATAGCTCATACACACCCACTTACATCAGCAGCATCCATAGCACAATACTATAAAGTGTGAAAGCACCTCACACACATTTGTGTATTCCCATACACTCTACACCAGTGGTGTATACAGATGGAGAACTTTTATTATGTACATGTTAGGGGCTGCCATAGCTTTGATCCACCAGCATGTGTTGGAGACTGAAGGTGGTGTGAAGGTTGATGCACATGACCACCGCAGACATCAGAGGAGGAGGAGAGTGTTCAGACCCAGGGTAACCTACCAGGGGCTACATGATCTGGAGATAGTAGAGCATTACAGGGTGGACAGGGACTCCCTACAGCAACTTGTGGAGCTGTGCTGGCCACACCTCAGAGTCAGAACAAACAGAGGGGAAACCATCCCAGTGGATACGAAGGTATGTGTAAGCCTGAGAATACTAGCTACAGGTACCTTTCAAAGACGAGCTGGGGATATCATGGGGATCTCACAGGCATCAGCATACAGGGTACTACACCAGTTCCTGGATGCCATGTTACTACATGGCAATGAGCACATATACTTCCCCCGAACGCAGGAGGAGTTGGCCAGCAATATGCATCTCTTCCACCATGTGGCAGAATACCTGGAGGTACTGGGTGCAATAGACTGCATGCACATACACATCAAGTCACCACCCGGGGAGCAGGGTAGGCGCTACATAAACCACAAGGGATACCCCTCCATCAACTGCCAGGTCATATCATGGATGCGTGTGCTGGCAGCCCTGGAAGCTGTCACGACTCCCACATCTAGCATGCCTCACAGCTGTATCGGTTATTTGCCAGTGTGGACATCCCAAATGGCTACCTGGTGGGGGATGCTGGCTTTGCACTGGAACCGTGGATGATGACTCCCATCAGAAATTCACACACACCCATGCAGGAACACCATAATGAGGCACACGCACAAACCAGAATCATCATAGAGCGTGTGTTTGGGATGCTGAAATCACGGTTCTGTTGCTTGGACATATCTGGTGGAGCCTTGCAGTACTCTTCAGGCACATGTGCCCACATCTTCATAGTGTGTGCCATGCTACACAGTATTGTCTTGCGGAAACAGCTGCAGCAGGGACATAATGGTGAAGGCCCTCACGACCCACCACTATTGCCAAGGGCCCCACAGGCACAGAGGTACTCAGACCATGAACACCCTGAGCCAGCTCCAGTAGGCAGACGGAGGTGTGCCCAGTATGCCCATGCCTTGGCAAAGAGGGAACGTACAGCACACACACTGAGTGTAGGCACCTAGGGACTGACACCTTTCTCCACCTGCACACACAGTAAAAATGGATGGCACACACGCAAGGCTACCTGTAAATTGTCATGTATAGGCAGTGTATTGTGTGGACCCAAGATAGGCAGCTCTCAACTATTGCACACACAACAGCCACTGGCACAAGGTAAGTCAACACCTGAAAAGTAAATTAAGCTATCAGCATATGCAGATACTGTATGTATAGATTCATAGGTAGGCACTTGGCCAACTGCCATAGGCCATTCATAAGGCCAGCCAAAATGTGTCAGCTTTTGCCACCCCATTGATTCTTTAACTGTCCCTCTGTGGAGCAGAGCCTATGCTGGGATCCCCGGGGTGCATCTACTGTTCCCTATCCACCCTTCAAGGTTTCTCTTGCAGAGTGTTAGTGGGGGGCTCTGTATAATGTAGTTAGGGATGTTGTTCCAAAGTATGGGGAGTGTCTGTGACAGGAAGCTGTCCCTCCAGCATCTTCCAGTTATTGTTGTGGCAAGTTCAGCTCACTACAGTGTGTGGCTCACTGTAACATGGATTCCCATAGGTGGAGTATATCCATCAAGCCTGTGTTCGACATGGCTGTGTTGGCCAGTGGAGATCATCTCTGGGTAAACGAGATGCCACTGAGTAAAACAGGAGTTAATTCAGTCTGGCTGCATATGTTGGAGGCCAGTATTCTCCTTGGTGAGATACATTCGTGGACCCCCCAGCTGTTGGACGTGTCCTCTGAGATACATCCCACATGGGTTATGATACCCTATGATGAGACTGATGAGTGATGAATAAAGGGGCATTATAACCCCAGTATGTCTAGATGGGAATCCTTTAGTAATCAGATGACCTACATAGAAGGATGTCCTAACTACTGTAGAGATATGATTGTCAAAGGGGAGATCACTATCT
Organism: Protopterus annectens; assembly: GCF_019279795.1. Lineage (NCBI taxonomy): Eukaryota > Metazoa > Chordata > Ceratodontiformes > Protopteridae > Protopterus > Protopterus annectens. Next base: position 1,323,018,535 of record NC_056745.1, on the reverse strand, counting down.
ACCTTAGTCCCCAGATACCCCATTACCTCGTCTGTATTAAAGTGGCTGCTGCTCATTTGTTAATATGTGGGTGCCAATTCCACAATGGAATGACCATGCAGTTAGTGGCACTTGGCTGGAGGCCATGTCGTTGGCACCCTGTGACATTCTCTGTGAGACCCCTTGAGGGATGTTAGTGTCAGCTAGACTATCAGTCATGGCTCCCAGTTTGCAGTCATTGCCAAACATGGTCTGCCGTAGTCCACCTGTGTTTGCCTGTACATCTGAGACATATATGCCAAACAGTAGGGCTCCCAGGACTGAGTCCTGTGGGACACCAGTCGTGACTGTTCAAGAGTTGGACCTGGAGACCGCTAGTCGTACCATATGGGTTTTGTGTGTAAGCCCATTGGCAACCTGACCTGTGATGTATGGGTGAATGTACAGGCTGGTGTGTTTATCAATAATACCTGAGTGGGGCATGGTGTCAAAAGCCTTGGTGAGGTCCAGGTAGTATGTGTGAACCACCTCCCCTGTCATCTAATGTCTTGGTGACTGTATGTAAGATGACAAACAGGTTCAGTAGGCATGAACTGCACTCAACCAAGCTGACCTGGGTTGGGCCACATGTTCGGAGGTTACCAATGTCATTGTTAATGAGTACAATGAGGATGCGAACCACACCATTGCAGACCAGGCTAGTCAGGCTTATGGGGTGGTAGTTACCATGGTCAGTTGTGATTCCACCTTGATGGAATGGAATAACATTTGCCATGCACCATTGTATGGGCATGTAGCCTGTAGAGAGGCTGAGGTAGGAATACTTAGTTAGGAGGGGGGCAGGTTGTCTTGTACAGTTTGCAAGATGCAGTCTGGGTCAACATCTGCCTCCATTGACGCTGTGTTCTGCTGTTAGAGAGGGCCATTTCCACCTGTGTGTCTCTGATGGTTGGGATACTGTACCTTTCGGGTAGTGTTGTGGGCTCTTTAGGGGGTGAAGTATGCACTGAATGTATCTGCAAGGATGTTGATGATATCAGTAGGGTCAGCATATTTTGTGCCATATTTCACCAGCACAGTGCAAATCTGTATGTCACCATGTAGATCCTTGACATAGCCAAAGAAGGCTTTGTGGTTATCTTTCGAATCCTTGTGTATTCTCCTGCTGATGTTAGCCTTGGATGATGTCATGAGAGACCTACGTATCATACTAATAGTGTCATGGATGTCTGCCCTTCTTGGGATTTGCTGTGTGTCTGGAACACTATCCTACTTCTGTAGTATAGCCTGTTTATTGCAGAGGTCCACCAGACCGGGGTCCTTGTCTAGGAGGAGTGAGTCTTAGTTTAGCAATGATGGTACAATCCATACATCCATGTAGGTGCTTATAGACTGCATTTGTAAATCTGTCTGTATCTTGAGCAGTGTTTCCACTTAGTGTGGGGGCTGTGAAACCCCCCCACCCCTGTCATTAGTAGTGTAAATTTAACTGTAGGAAAGGTATACACTGTGGTATCCATGGGTGGGGGAGATGCTAGGGTGTGGAAACAGTAAATAGTTCATGGTTAGATCTAACCAGTGACCGGTTAACCTCCAGTGTGGTGAACCTGTTGCCCATGTTGGTGATGACCACATCTAGTAGTTTCCACCCCACGTTAGGGAGGTTACCACCTGATACAGGGCATATGAGGTGATACATTCCAAGAAGCGCTGGGCCTGGAAGTGAGTACCGGAGTACGTTTCCCAGTTAATGGTATGGTAGTTGACATTGACCAATGCCAGGGTGTGCGTTAGGACTGTCATGTTCTCTACTGTCTCCATATAGGTGGAGTGGAGGTCCTGGATCATGGAGGGTGATCCGTAGCAGGCCACATTCCACATTGCTGTTGTGGCTGATGTTAGCTGCACATGGATGATCACAGAGGTATCATGCTGCCCCACTAACCTGGAGGTGTAGGTATCCCCGATTAATATGGATACAGCCCCTCCATGTCTGTCAGTCCATGTTCTGTGGCTGAAATGTGTGGTATGGGTTGTAGTCTGGTAGTGCTGGTGTGCTCTCAGGAGCCTTAAGACAGATTTCAGTTAATGCACAGATGTTGATGTTGTCCATCCTGAGGAGTGCTGTGAGTGCATGCATGTTGTGATCACAACCCCTGGTGTTGAGTAGCATAATCCACACTGAATCTGCTATTGTGCTGTTTACGGAGCTGGTATTCACCTTCGAGACTCTGCTAAATAAGGCACCTTGGGGGCGCCAATAGCCTTGGCCAGTATTCCAAAGCCTAAGGCTGACACAGAGGCCGGTATGGTATCATTGCATGCATGTTCCCACTCTGTGCTTGTTTTTCATCTCCCCTGTAGGTAACCTACTGGTAAGCAATAGAAAGCCTTAAACTTATACAAGTCTTCTAGCTTCCAAGATAGGCTTTTGGAGTGACTAAGTATCAGTGTTCTGTATGTTCTTGCTGTACTCAACTGTTTCCTGACTACATGGTGATTTCTCACTGTATACTGTGATCTGAAGGTCTGTTTATTCACATATTATGGCTGTGATGGCCTGCATGTTAGAGGTTCACAGATAGCCTACTACCTCTCTGCCCAGGACAATTAGAAGCATAGCTTCAGTGTGTTGGCCTTCCCCGCACCATTGATGAAGTAACTGAGCTTCTGTCAAACATAGCCAATGAAGCAATTCCAGGCAGAGTTGCTGAAAGCTGTTGAAGACTGGGGTTGTGGAGAGTGATAGGGGCACTTAGTGATCTAAAGAGGGCATGATAATATGGCAATTCAACACCATTCAATTCCCCCAACAGCTCTTGCAGCTATCAAACTGGACAGGCTCCACCACCCCCTGGCTGTATGGTTCTGGGACACATGATCCCAGGGGTGTATAGTCTATTACGCATTCACACAACAAGGTTTCCCTTGAAGTGTGTCAGTGAGGGGGTATGCCTAATGTAGTTAGGAATGTAATGTATTGTCTCACAGTACATTTGTTATATGTTGTTATTTCAAGAGTACGTGAAGCTCAGTGAGTTTGGGGGCCTCCACCCTTTGCTTAGCCTAGCTTACACATAGAAATCATCTAAATAGGAAATAGGCGGAAGCAACATTAATAACAACAGTGTAATGGTTACAGCATCCGCATAGTATCTGTGCATTCGAGGTTACAATCCCGATAAAGGCAGGGATGTTTATCATGTGCAAAAGTATACTTTAACCACAGCTTGCATATATAGGTAGTAAACGTCTGTATAATAAACATTCGAAACACCCATATAAACCCATGTGTGCTGGAGAGTTCAGTCAACAGAGAATGTAATGTTATGTCATCACATAGTGAGATGTTACATCACTGACATGTATATATATGGAGTAGTTAGCGGATGTGGCCATGTTTGCGCGCACAGGTTATACATTACAAAGTTTGTTTAACTGTGTTTAACCACTACTATAATGTCACACAAACACTTTTAAACATTCTTACAACTGCTTAAATGAGCCTTATTCTGTAGTAAAAGGCTTAAGTATTAGACTCCCGATTGGTCCTTCCTGATCAAGTGAAAAATCAGTTCCCTTCCCTAATCTGCTCAGTAAAAAAAAACAGTTCCCTATACTAATCTGGTATGTCCAAGAGTCAATTTCAAGGTTACTCTCCAGTCCAGCTGGTGAATCTGGAAATTTTGAGGCAATGTTACAATTGCCTTATGTACACAGACAACCCTCTCCTCCTTCCAACAAACTCTAAAACATGTGAGAGATACAGTTACTCAGCCAAACTGGAGGCAGAGCTCTCTCTCAACCCAAGACTGGCACAGTCAGTCAGGAGGAAAAGGTAACCACCCACACCACAAATCCAGTCTCACACAGACCTATTGCATCTGCATACCCAACACATAAACACACAAAAACATACTCGGACGCTCTAAATAAAAAATCTGCCTAAACAGTAAAGACCTCCTAAGCAGATATCCAAGCAACAACCACCCCTCAACAATACCCACAAATCATATATCTCACAAAATCAGTGTGCCTCACAGTCACAGCCCATAAGGCCAAACAACACACCAAATGCACTTGTTATAGGAAACTCTATTGTCCGGCACACTGACGTCCCACTCACCAGATTGAACAAGGAGAAGGTCACTGTCAGCTGCCTGTCAGGTGCCAGGATCCGCCACATAACGCAAGCACTCAGGTCACTCCAAAGCAAGTACAAGCATGACTCCGTCATTGTCCATGCTGGTGTGAATGACCTGAGATGTACCTCCCTGGACTACATGAAAAGAGACATAGAGGAGCTCTCTGACCATGTAGCCCAGGCTGGTATGTCCCTGACCTTGAGTAGCATCTTGCCCTCACCAAGAATGATGCCACAGTATAAAGACAAAATGATCAGTTTCAACAATTGGCTAAAGTATTGGTGTCATTCAAAGGGGGTCCAGTGTCTGTCAGCCTGGGATGACATGCTCGACAAGCCACGTTGCTTCGCTAGGGATGGCTTGCACCTGTCACCCTTAGGCTTTCGTATACTGGCCAAGGCTCTTTCCCCCCCATAGTGCCTTTTTTAGGCAAGGCTCAAAGGACAAACCCACCTCCATAGACAACCCAAAGATAAAAAAACTAAAGGTAATGCTACTCAATGCCAGAAGTCTAAACCTCAAGATGCATGCACTCGAGACTCTCCTCAGTATGGAGAAAATCGATGTCTGTGCAGTAACAGAAACCTGGTTCAAAGTTCCTGAGAGCAGCCCAGCACTACCAGGTTATAACTCATACCATGCATTTCGGCCCCAAAACTCGGACTGAAGCACAAAAGGAAGAGGAGTATATATATTCATCAAAGATACCTACACCTCCAGGTTAGTGGCACAGCACGAAGCATCAGAAACCATCCACGTGCAACTAACAGCCGGCAAAACTGCCTTTCAGTTTGTAGCCTGCTACAGAACACCCTCCCTATTACAGGAACCCCACTTGGCATTCCTGAAAACACTGGAGAATATGAAGGTCTCTCCAAACACTATGTTATTGGGTGACTTCAACTACCCAAACATTGACTGGGAAAACTACTCAAGCCGAAACACCCTCACCCAATGGTTCCTTGAATTTTAAACTCTAACACAATGGAACAACTGGTCACCACTCCCACAAGAGGGAACAACATATTGGACCTGGTCATCACCAACATGGGGACTCTATGTTCCACACCAGAGGTAAACCCCTCATTGGTAAGATCAGACCATAAACAAATTTCCCTGGACATCCATATCCCGTCCCCACCCCCAGCCAAGGAAATCACTGTAAAGAATTTCTCAAAAGCCAACTTTGCACTTCTCAAGACTGAGGTGGAATCCTTCAACTCTCCTGGGCCAGAGGATAATACAGCCCAATCCGCAGAATCCTTTACAAATGCATTCTATGAGCACTTGCAGGAATGCATGGATCGTGCTATCCCAAATAAAACCAAGACTCACTCCTCCAAAAACAGGAGACCGGTCTGGTGGACCCCAGCCATAAATAAGCTATACAACAGAAGGAGGAAGCTACTACATGACAGAGCAAAATCCCAAAAAGGGAAGGCATATCTGATCAGTATTAGCAAGAAACTTCGATCCTGCATAAAATCATCAAAGGCCAGTTTTGAAAGAAAAATTGCCCTAGACACTAAAGATAATCACAAGGCCTACTTTAGTTATGTCAGAAACATGGGTGGAACCTCCCAGATATGCTCTGAATTGTTGCATAACAGTACAAAATATACCGAACCTACAGACATAGCCAACATCCTGGCAGACAGATTCAGCGCAAACCCCCCCCTTCCCTCCCAAAGGAGCAAATGCCTATCCCAACTGAATGTAACCTCCCTGACATCACAGATGCACAGGTGAAAGCTGCCCTCGCCAAAGCAAAAAACACAGCATCTATGGGACCGGACGGGGTCCCAGGCTGTGTTTTATATGAGCTCCAAGAAGAACTGAACCCTCACATTAAGTTACTGTTCAAATTTAGCCTTACTACAGGATATGTACCCAAAGAATGGCATACAGCTACAGTGGTCCCACTCCACAAAGGTGGTACCACAACGGACCCCAGAAACTATTGCCCCATAAGCCTGACTAGTCTGGTCTGTAAAGCTATGGAGTGTATTATCATTGTACTCATAAACAAAGACATTGGGAGCCTCCAGACACTTGACCCTACCCAATTCGGCTTTTTTAAGAGCAGATCTTGCCTCTTAAACCTAGTTGATTTCTTTGAAACAGTTACCAAAGCCATAGATGAGGGCAAGGTAGTCCACACAGCCTACCTGGACCTCACAAAAGCCTTCGACACAATACCCCACTCGGGCATCATAAATAAGCTTACCAGCTTAAATATCATCCCCTATATCACAAGATGGGTTGCAAACTGGCTCAGAGATAGAACCCACATGGTCAGAATCGCAGGTGCCATGTCCGAATCCAAACCAGTTACAAGTGGCATCCTACAGGGCTCAGTTCTGGGACCTCTCTTGTTCGGTATATACTTCTCTGAGGTTCAGGCTAACACGGGGGGATTATGGCTGACAAAGTTTGCAGATGACTACAAACTGGGGGCCATAATCGAATCTCCAGCTGACACAAGCATCCTCCAAAAGGGTCTCACAGAGACGGATGCTTGGTGCCAGAGCCACGACCTCAAGCTAAATGCTAAAAAGTGCATAGTCATCCCCTTTGGGAAAAACAAGGTGCCCACAAATTACCACATAGGTGGTAATCCATTAAGTACGGAGAAGTAATTAGAGATTTGGGGACCAACGTAGATAGTAATCTCTCCTTTGATAATCACGTTGCCAAAGTGGTTAGAAAAACCTTCTATATAGCCCACCTTATCACGAAAGGGTTCGCATCTAGATCAAGAGAGGTCATTGTGCCCCTCTACTCATCACTCATCAGGCCCATAATTGAATACAATGCCCCTTTTGGGATGTACCATACCCGACACCTGCAGCAACTGGAGAGACCCCAAATGTACCTCACCAAGAGGATCATGGGCTACAAACAGATGTCCTATGCAGCTCGACTAAAGAAACTCCAGCTCTACTCTGTTGCTTACTGCCTACTCAGAGGCGATCTATTCCTGACGTACAAAGCCATGTCAAACCCAGAATTAATGGACATGCTCCGCCTCAAAAAATTCAAGTCCCTTAGAGCTACACACTCCAGGGACCTAAACCTCAGCACAAAAATAAATAGGACATGCTGGAGGGACAGATTCATTTCACAGAGGC
>NC_056745.1:1322928780-1323006280 GCF_019279795.1 Protopterus annectens | reverse complement strand
GCTACTGGTGTTTCCTAATGTCAGCTTTGTGTATGTGGCCATCCTGGGGGAATGTAATCTCTATGCCATGTACACTGCCAGACCCACCTAACACCACTCCCCACACATTGTTTGGGATGCAGCTACGGGGGTAAGCTGGAAGGCAGCCCGGTCTACAGCCATGCCTGGACTGGACAATCATGAAGTGTAGGTTAAAACATGCAGCTCATCAGCACAACCAACACATACCCTTACCAGAACACAGTAAGGACACCACACACACTACCGGAAATCACACACATTCACAGATGTGTCTAAGTATCTGGCCAAACAAGTGACCCCCCCCCCCAAGCAGGAAGAAACAGACACCGAAATGCACAAACTGTATGACATAGTTTGCATAATTGTGCCACACCTCTGATCACATGACTGGAAACATGCCCAACAGTACTCATTTGTGAATGCAAACTCTAGCGCTATGTTACACACCAACCTATACAAGGGCATACATAGTGTCAGCTGCCTGTCTGCCATGATTAGCCACATACTCATACACTCAGACCACCTTTTGAACTATACACATGGCTCTGGCATATTCCATGTTGTTGTGCAGGACCTGTGATGCAGTAGTTTGGACTACATGGAAACACATGTAGGAACTGTCATGTCTTGTAGCCCATGCAGGTATGTCCTAAGACCTGGGTAGCATTCTGCCATTGGCCAGGATGATACTGCAGTACAGGGACAAAAGGATTGTATTCCACAATTGTCTAGTGTAGTGGTGCATGTCACAGGGTATCCAGTATCTATTGTCCTGGGATAACATGGTTGACAGGCCATAATACTTTGCCAGACAGGGCCTGCACCTGTCACCCCTGGGAATCTGGATACTGCCTATGGCTCATGCTTCCCTATAGTGCCTTCATCATGCATGGTTCAAGTGAGGGTCCACTGCTGTTACAGGGACAGCCAAGCAATAAACTGCAGGTCTCGCTACACAATGATACATGTCAAAAACACTATATGGACACACATATGTCAATCCCAAAGATGGTGAACTTATTTGTGCAGTGGCTGAGACATGTTGCAATGCTCTGGAGAGCACACCTGCATGACCATGTTATAACACATACCTCACCTCTTGCCCATTATCCTTTATTGGGAACTCACGGGCCACAGGTGTGTCCATATTCCTGAAGGATATATACACCCCCACACTAATTGCACTTGCATAACATCAGATGCATTATGCTGAGCAACTACCTTTGTGCCAAAGTGGAATTCAAAATGCACCTTGAGACAGATCACCCACCAGGCCGCGGACTTCCCAACTGTCATAATGTGCTGTAATGGGTAAGATTAGGTCTGAGACAGAACCATACTAATGGCTACTCTCAACTATTCCATTATGAACTGGGAAGGCTCCTCATGTACCAACACCTGTACTCAGTGCATGTTGGATTCCATCGACCCCATTGACCTGGATCACAGTAGTCACACAAACAGGGCTAACAGTATGCTACACATAGTTAGTCTCCAATGCCAATGTTATGTTTCCTAAGACCAGAGTGGTGAGTGCCATGGCACCCATGCAGATGGACAATGCATATGCAAATGCTGAATCCTACACAAATGAACCTTAAGCAGTCAAATATGTGCAGTGATTGTGCCATTGAAACAGAACCAGGATTCAACCCAACACAGACAAGTAGGCAAACTGGTGATACCATGCTTTAAACTGTACCACAGAAGGTAGTAACTGTTGCAAGACTGAACACACATGAGTGTAGGTGATCCCTGGTCAGCCTCAGTAAGATGCAGATACACCATATAAAACCACACAAAGCTACTGTGAAACTAATCAGTCACATATTATGAGGCCAAGCACAGAGCATTCTATAGCTGTGTCATTAATTGTAATGGCAACAACAAGACTTGCCATGCTGCACAGCGCTATGGCATGGAAAGTACTGCACCTACAGAAATAGCACCCATTCATCCAGATAGGGTCTTGGAAAACCTAAACCTACTCCCACCCCCCCCACCTGCAACAGGTACACTTATCTGTGTACACTACAGGGCCCCTGTACTAGTGACTATGCAGGTACAAGATGCACTCTCTAAAGCCATACATACAGCTTTCATGGGACCTGTCAACATCCCAGGGTGTATCCTACACAAATGTAAGAACATTCAGCTATCCACATACACATCATGTTCAATCAAAGCTCCATGTCAGGCTGTGTACACACCGAATGGTGCACAGCAACAGTTATCACACCCCACAAAGGGGGAGTTACCATTGATAATGGGACATAGTGCACAACTACCCTGCTGAGTCTGGTCTGTATGGCCATGAACCGGGGTCAACGTAAATGATGTACTCTGTAGATGACAGTAGGGTTGATTGACACTGCATATCATGACCTTGCCAGGTCATAGGATTCCATCACCCATACTGTGTTTCAGCTACACTCAGTAAACTAGGTGTATATTCCTATGTCACAGAAGTGGTTGGAAACTGGACTGCTGGCAGAATCCACACTACAGAAGGTGCCTGACGAATACACGCACATTAAACCAATACCAGTCACAGTAATACAGGGGTCATTCTGGTACTCCCCCTCTTTGTTATCTATACCACACAGACTAACACAGAAGGCATCAGCCTATTGATGTTTGCAAATGACTATGAACTAGGAGCAATAGCTGACTCATTGTGTGCTGCGTTCAACATACAGAAGGCCCTTAGTGTATCAGATATGTGGTGTGTGATGTATGGCCACAATCTGACAGCTAAGTATTGCATTGCTGTCCCCTCTGTTACAAACCCTGTACCCATTAACTACCACCTAGTCAGCGGTCAACATAATGGCAACTGTGTGTATGGGATGCAGCTGGACAGTGCTTCCCTTTGATAGTTACGTCACCACAAAAGACAGGTAGACATATGTGGCACACCTAATCATGACAGGGTGCCTTCCAGGAATATGAAGATAACTGCTCAGCTATACTCAACACCCATGTGACCCATAATAGATCACATATTTCCTTTAAGGGTTATTGCCCATGTGTAGATGGCCTACACTGCCCTTCACAATCCCTAGCTGCACTATGTAGCATACAGCCTACCCTGAATAAAGCCACATCCAACCCAGAGGTGTTGGACATGCTACACTTACACATCCTGATCCCAAATAAACACATATGTCATGGACATCCACCTTTCTAGTACAAGGATCACAACATGCCTGACAGATCCCTGTCCCATACACTTAACATACTCTTGACATAGTATGCATCCCTGTCCAGCAAAGCTGCACATCGCCCCTCTCTGTGACATGGTGTGATGACCGCATGCCAAATATATCAGTAACCATGTGTATCAGTTCTGTGGCACTGCTTGAACTGGCCACTGAAACTTACCTGTCTGTTGCCTACAGCTAGGTAACCTGTCTGCTTAGGCTCAAATGGCCCAGGGCATATAGCCTACTAGATCACTATGACCATACATGCTATAGTTGATATCCAACCCTGCAAATACCATCAAGCTAGCTACTGTCCCATGTGTTACACATGTGCAACACAGGCAATACAAGGCAGGATGCTACACAGCTGTACAGTGCCATGTAGATGTATATGGCAAAACACATACATGCTTGCACATCTGCAGGTTCACAGGTCATGTCCCTAATGGCTATGTATGACTATATATGTGACATATACACAACATTAATGTTGATTGCATTAATGTGAACACATCCAGGCATGTGCTGATAGGTAAAGATACCACTACAGGCAAACAGACATGCCCACATCAAGACAACATCCACATGGTGTATGAGCAATGTCATTACATGACACACACATATATGGTGATGACATCACATCACCAGTAGGTGTCAAATATGTGTGACTTATACATGTCAGTGGTGTTAGTGTCATGTAGATTTACAAAGACGTATTTGTAATCTTAATAAATGTGATACACATGTATGTTCAGCTGTACTGCTGTACTTCTCTGTGAGTTACTGTGACCTGTCTCCATTGTTATTTCTTCCAGGTATGCCACGTAGCAGACTGCTGGCGTACATCTGCTTGGAGGATGAGGTCCTCATCCCATACCTCCTCGACAACTACACAATGCTCTTCAGGAGGGTAAATGATGTTGGAGGTCACAATCACACCTATCAGTAGGTGTTCTGATACTACACTGACCTGATAAGACAGGCGAAACAGCGTGCTAATGCAATCTCCAGGGAACAAGGTGCAACAGGTGGGGGGCCACTCACCCAGCCCCCACTCACACATACTGAGGAGCTACTGGCCAACATGGGGACACCTATAGACCTCCATCCACAAGCTTTAGCTGGTATTGTGGAGGTGGGTGTCTCTCAACCACCGAGCCTGGGGTTGCCTGGCAAGTCACTACTGCACATAGGCCACAACTATATATTACATAGTTACATGTGTTACTGTACAATATGTAATGTAACATCATATGCAAGGCATGTATGCACACATGCCATATACTATAGTCTGCTACTCTATGTATGCACAGATGTGCATACTCCATAGTATAGTGTATTGTACTGGCATATGTGCTAACATGGAAATTGCACCCTGTAGCTATCACAGAGGTGTAGATAATGATATTACTGCTGTGACACTCCTGTTTAGGTACCTCTGATGTTTTGCAGTGACAGCAGCCTGTGTCAGGTGAGATTGTTATTATTTACCAGGCTTGATAATGCATGGAACATATTAATTGCATGATATCTGCCATAACACATGTACACATAATGTATGGTGGTCCTGTTAATGGACACTGGTCAGACTTGCAATGCATCACACTGTTTACCTATGTAAAAAAAAATGAAGACTATATGAAATACCTACACTAAACCTTCCAAACTGTCATTGCTGGATGTGTGGACAACAGTGAATACAATGGTGGAGGTGTGTTCCCACTGTAGGGACAGGTACTACGTATCAGCATTACACATGTTGGGAATACGAACAGTACTGTACAGAGAGCATATGTGTGCGCACACTCTAAATGTGTTGGATCTGGAGTATGACCGGCCCACAGGATACACCCTTGTGGAGAATACCCTTGCTATTAATGTCACACAATGTCATGTGCTATCAGACATGTCCATGACATGTAGTGGGCTGACTGCAACACTGCTCAACTATCCTGCAAAATATGTCTCACTTCCCATACATACCACCCTTTGTCTGCATAACCCTGTCCTCAGTGGAACATATGACTATGGATGTATGTCATATGGGATAACACTGACATGTGAAATAAGATGGCCATCACAACCATTGGACTTAATATGTTTATACATGGCCATAGAGGATGGCCAGAGACATGAAGCAACACATACAGTAGAGGTGCTGTACATGTGTGTTCACCCTGTTTTACATTGGCTCGACACAATACAACTATGGACCTTGTGTAATGGTGATATTGCAGATGTGAAACACTAAACATCATACAGGCCTGTGCACAGCTTGTGTAGGCATAACATGAAACCACCACATAACATGTCTTGAACATCTTGAGTGTGTCACAGCATGGAAGCGTTCACCTGTACAGTATCCAAATACATACACGTGTTGCACAACATATACATACATCCATATCAAGCCACAGATACAGTACATTCACCTTGCTGGTGTCACACATCACTGTCATGCCTGCTTCTCATGTGTGTGAGGTACACAGATGGCATGTGGGACATAGAGTACTTGTAAGTTAGCCATGTGTAGGCATAGTTGCCAGTTTTATCAGTAATATGGTTGCAGATGTGCAGGGGTGTCATCCGTATACCCTTCTGTGACCTGTGTCACACATTCCATATTAGGGTTTATTGTGTATACACCTCAGTGACGTAGGTCACATTCCACATTAGATATGTATTGTATGTGAACATAGTCATGGCTATGAACTGTGTCAGTAGCTCACATTGTATAACAATTGTGAAGCCACATGATGCCCGGGAATGGCTATGCACATCAGCTCAATGTGCAGTATGTCCCTGCATATTTGTAGGGTGGACAGACAACACTGCATCAGCTGAAGGCTCATGTTAGTATAACAGGTCCCTGCATTAGGACACCATTACCATACTGTAGACTGGAAAGGACACCATTGTGTTACGCATGTATGCATGTCATTCAACATGTCAGCAGAAGACATGTCATACTACATGTGATTGGCTAGGTCATACGCCACACAGCAGGCTGGTGTACTGTAAACCTGTACTGGTCTGTGGCACCATTGCAAAGTAGGGACAGCCATGTCAAACATGTGTGTACAGCCACATGCTCAATGTCTACACTCAGCTCAGGGGTAGGTGGAATAATGTTGAACAGACATGCACTGCTTTGGGGGAGATATGCAAGCTAGGGCTCAGGCAAACACAGTATGCAGTCGACATACCCTACTTTTCATATCCTCACGCATAGGGGCGGTGGCCAACACAAAGCATCATTGGCAGATGTACAAATGGTCTGTTAACATTTGGTGTATGTTGCACACACCATGGCAGTGTGGTGCAATGGTGCAAAGTGCATGCATTGTGTTGCAGGTATGGGGCATAGGCTACTAACACAAATGGTGCAATACAGGTATGTATGCTAACCACCACTATAATTGTGTAAGATGCATGCTGTCTGCTATAACACATGCATGCTGTTGTGTGCATCTCAGGGATGTATGATAACTACACTATAATTGCCTAAGCTTAATCTATAATTGTCTAAGCTGAATGCCATCTGCCATATCACCTGCATGTAGTGTGTGTGTGTGTCTGTGTGTGTGTGTGTGTGTGTGTGTGTGTGTGTGTGTCTGTGTGTGTGTGTCTGTGTGTGTCTGTGTCTGTGTTTGTCTGTCTGTGTGTGTATCTGTGTGTGTGTGGCTGTGTGTGTATGTGTGTGTCTGTGTGTGTGCCTGTGTGTGTGTGTGTGTGTGTGTGTGTGTGTGTGTGTGTGTGTGTGTGTCTGTGTCTGTGTGTGTGTCTCTGTGAGTGTGTGTGTGTGTGTGTCTGTGTGTGTGTGTGTGTGTCTGTGTGTCTGAGTGTGTGTCTCTGTGTGTGTCTGTGTGTCTCTGTGTATGTCTGTGTGTGTGTGTGTGTATGTGTGTCTGTCTGTGTGTGTGTCTCTGTCTGTGTGTGTGTCTGTGTGTGTCTGTCTGTCTGTGTCTGTGTTTGTCTGTGTCTCTGTCTGTCTATGTGTCTTTGTCTGTCTGTCTGTGTGTGTCTGGTATAACTTGTAATGTACAGTTCTTGTCTTCCCCTCACAAATGTTGATGTAGGTGCGTTGCCCTCCTGCGGTCCACCTGATGTTAGTGTCCCCAAATACTCTAGCAGTGATGATGATAGCATGATTGAGGCACAGGCAGGGTTGTCAGGGGCTGAATCTGTGCCATTGGTTGCCATTCCACCTTTCTCCCCCTCATCCTCGCACACAGTTCCCCCTGCCTGCACATACCCCATCACCACTTGCCATAGAGGAAGAACAGTTGGCAGGTGGTAGCATGGAACAGGGAAGTGTGGTGATTATGGAAGGTGTGCCTGCACACCATGATCCCAGTCAACAGGCCGATGATGTTCCACACAGGCATGTGCCCAGCACTGCTCGTAAGAGGACCACAGGCCAACATGCCCCTGCGAGACAAAGCATATCAGCTGGAGTCACCAGACACATGTTTTGGGCTGTAATGAAAGCACAGTCACGTGCTGAATGGTACAACAGAGAAGGTCTGAGGCTTCAGAGGGCTGCTGTCTATTCATTAACTGTCAACATCCAGTCACTTGAAAATGCTCACCATCATCTTGCAGATGTTTTGGATAGATGATTGGGTGACATGGTGGGTGTCCTTGACCATGGCATGTCAATCCCCGAGCGTGGAATGTCTGTGCTGGAACATCTGGTTGGAGTGAGGTGTCGAGCATGTGGAAGTAGGTGAGCTACATCACCTGTTGAAGGTCTACGTGAACATGCTACTGCACATGCCCACTCCCATAGTGGTAGTAACAGCAGCAGTGCAGCTGGTGCTGTGCAGTCCACACCAGGTCACAGCAGGCCATGTGCATGTGGTCCTGGACAGTCCCAACAGGGACATGATTCCAGTGGACATGTGTCATCAGACGGTACCCAATCTGGACCTCTGCCTGGTAGTGTCCGTGCAACCTCTGGCAGACGCAGGTCACATGGCCGTGGTCGGACACTGTGACTTGTAAAACCTGCCTTGTACAGTCTGCAGCTGTCAGTAATACCCCTGTGTAGGCCAGCCACATGCCAGACCTGTGTGCATGCATACACACACACTCGAAACAAATGTAGGGCACCTCAACACACACACACACACACATGCACACACACACACACACACACACACACACACACACACACACACACACACACACACACACAAACACATGACATCTACACAAGCCCAATGATATCACAGGCCTTAACACACACACACATGATGTCATCCAATGGCACAGCCTAGGCCTCTGGCAAACATTATCCCCCTGTGCATATGATGATGCCTGTGCTGCATTCCTGTCATCCACACTATTGGTGCGGGGACATGTTCATGTGGTCTGATGCACAGGGTGAACATACTAGGTAGACAATTGTAGATTAATATTGTTGAGTGAGTAGTGTTAACAAGCAGCAGACATACCATGTATTGCAGTTTTAGAATGCATTTTGTACGTTTGACAGTATGTATCGTGTAACAGCACTAACAGCATATTGATTTTGATGTTCTGCCTTCCTCTTTCAGGTGTAGTTGCATGTGCCGGGGGATGTTGGTGTTTGCGGGTGTCCCATATGTACATGTTGACTACCCACAGGTCAGTATGACAATACCTGCATGCACTTTGTAGCTTCCACATCAGTTATATTCTCCCATGTATCAATTATGTTTACTGTTCTAATGATCTAAGAGCATGACAGCTGTGTAGTAAGCTACTGTGTTCAGAGCCGTCACATCCATAGTGGGTGACATCACAGGTATAGTTACCTGGAGCGCGGAGTGGGTAAAAGAGTGGTACACTGGATGACAAGGGTAAAGGCCAGTGGAAATAGTGGCTTCTCATTGTGAAGCAGTAATACCCACTGCCATGACAGCATGCAAACACAGACACACCCACACACTCAGGGATTCGCAGACACAGTAACACACAGTCTGACACACACACACACACACACACACACACACACACACACACACACACACACACACACACACACACACACAGTTGCCAGTGTTTGGATGAGAACCCCTGCCTATGTGCTTATCATCTTTATAGTAATAAGCAATTACAAGACACGCCACAGAGATTACACATGTACAGGTAGTTGGAATGGCCTAAGATCGAGGACATCGACAGGGATACTACAGTGCAGTGAATGTATGTGGGGAGGGGGGGTCCATCAGTAGGCTATGTAACAATAGGTCACACCCCAGGGTGTACATGTTAACAGGCAGTTAGTATGCCCATCTACGATTGATGATATCAAGAAGGGATGCTGGATTGCATTGAGTGGATGGGGAGAGGGGGCATTAACATTTCACTATGGTAAAATACAGCCTCACTCCAAGAACCGGACAGCCATACACATGGGCAGCCATACATACACACACACACACACACACACACACACACACACACACACACACACACACACACACACACACTGGCATTCACAAAGATATACACCTATGTCACACACATACAGACACTTTACATGTGTGAGGTTTAACCACCTGGCTATGCCTTTCTTTCTACACGTCACTCTGTACTGATGTCAACAACAGTGTTCAGGAAAGTGATAACATGTGGGATGCATTCCCAACCATATGTGACATATATGGACACACACACACACACACACACACACACACACACACACACACACACACACACACACACACATGCCAGTACTGTGAATCAAACACCTGCCGATCTCATGATAGATACTACAGACGTACAGCACTATCACATCCAGTACAATGCTTTCTGACTCTTTCCTTTTACAACTGTGCTGATATATGCACAATATATGCACATGGGAGGTATTACTGTTACAGGTGTCATGAGGTTTGCCTTCAGTGTCACTCTTACAGCATTCTACATTGTCTGTCTTCCACTTCAGTTAACAAAACCTGACCTTAGCAGGTACACATGTTATTGTAGGACTGGTTGAAACACACCAGTGAGCTGTCCTCAGTAATCATTCATCTGCAAAGAAGCCCCACCACATAGCAGTCATGTCCAAACATCTGTCCATACCTCATGTACGGCTTACTGTACTTAGAGCATATCACCATATACAGTTGGCTATGTTGAGGCTGTATTGCAACAGCATGATGTACTAAGACAACAATCACCTTCAGACATCAGACACTGCACACACATGGAATCTACACAAACATCAATACATGTACACATAATGCGGTCTACATCAGTACGTGCACTAGCAGGTCAAGAGGATACATTCCACACCTTTCCCACACCATGTATGAAACATAGCCGAGCATTACACCATAATGGATGTTGTATTTGTGTACTTGTAGGACACCACCACTTTCACTGAGTAGCCAAGTGTACATATATTGCAACAGCACATATCAGCATGACACACACAGCATTATTCCATGTCATGCTCCTACAAACTGTTACTTGACAGTGCCATGGTAAAGCCAGGACACTGTAATGGTCAACAGTGAGCACATCATATTTGCTACACACACCTCATCTGAACTGGAAGAGTGTCAGCAGTGCGCTCTGTTAGAGCTAAGCAGTACACTCATTCAAGCATGTGTGGGGTCTGTGGCTTGCAAACATCTCACCCCAGTATGTACTGGCTATTGTGGTACTAAGGCTAATGTCCAGACAGCACACAGCATGCATGGCTTGCAATTGTTGACATGGGATATATGTAGGAACTGAGGCCACACATGGCTGTACATGTCATGAACATATCACCTGTGACTACTCAGGAACATACAGAGCAGAGCTGGATTTCCCTGAGTCTGTCAATACAGGCATTGTGTAGGTCGTAAGGTCTTGTTATGTGGGTATGTTTGTAGGCCTTGCATTAGGTGGACATGTCTAAAGACATACATACCACATGGGGTGTTGTATGATATGATAGGTGTCATGGGTGACCAGTAGAAAGGGGATATTACCTCTGTCAACATAGATATCAAACCTTATGTACTGTTAGCATGCTATCTGCCATGTACATGTGTGTAATGACTGTAGCCACCTGTATGTAGAAAGGAAAATGAAAGCTATGGTAATGTAATTTATGTTGTATGAGTGTGGGATGTACATATCCAGGGCAGGTACGGTTAGGTCATATCCAACCATGAGGGTGTTATTTACTGGTGTACAGCAACAGTCAACTGTGTTAATGCTGACAACATCTGAGGGACCCTGGTATGTGTACAACTGAGCTGGTTACAAACAGTGGTATTATTGCATTGCATAACACATTATGCACCTGTGTCTGTACATGGGTACTTTGCACAGTTGATGTAGGCCTAGGTACAGTCCACCAATTGAGGGCTATCTGGTGGTCTACCATACTATGTCATACCACATATGGATGTGTGTTGGTAGTCTGGGAATAAGGTGGTGGATGTATATGAGGATACAACATAGAATGCAGCATTTGCCACTGTCACCTGTACCTGACTCATCTGTGATGCGTTATGTCAGAGTAGTGGTCTTTACATGTGACTAGCCTTTATGAATATGTGTACACCACCACCGGGAATGGTTCATACCACTGTTATGGCCCACATGTCTGGATCTGCGTTATATGGTAGTAGTGCAGTTGTGCACTACAGAGCCTTCAGCCAGGTGTTCCTCACTGCACAGATGTCAGTATTCCCCATTATAGGTTCTACATTGAGCAAATGGATTACTAAAGCCACACATCTAACATTGGTTAGCATAAGCATCCAATGCAATTGTCATGTAGGTGTCAGGGTGTTACTTCTGTGTGTTGGATATTTGGCTTGGAATGCGGGCTATATGGGTAAATGCAACCTAGGTATTATCCACACACATGTGTAACATGGATGCATGTGCTCTGTGTTGAAGGCTCATCATTCGGTCATGACAGCCCGGAATGACAGACACTGGACAACCTCATAATAATAATATATATAATATATATATATCTAACAACATATGGGTCTATGGGTGTCTGCATATGTATATATTTATATATGGATATGTATCTGTATTCTGTCTCTGTATGTATACATTTGTACTACAGAGAGGGAGAGGCTTATCTCTATGTCACTATGGATAGATATACACACACATACCTCTACATATATACAGCTACATCTGGTTATTCCGTTCCTTGCCATATAGATTACACTTTGCTGCAGTGGGACTCATAGTGGGTGTGGCTGCTCATTGGATGACGCCTCTGCCTAATTAACACATTTGCTTATATCCCTAGGGCTGTCCATATAGGCCCACATCAGCCAACACCTGCTGACCTGACCCATAAGTAGCTACCCATAGTTCCCC
This sequence comes from Protopterus annectens, assembly GCF_019279795.1. NCBI lineage: Eukaryota > Metazoa > Chordata > Ceratodontiformes > Protopteridae > Protopterus > Protopterus annectens. The sequence continues at coordinate 1,322,993,717 of NC_056745.1, read as the reverse complement.
CACCTGCACCTCCTCAACAGCACCCATCCTTACTCTGGGTCCTGGTCTGTTCTAGACACACTACTACATGCTGCCCACTCTCCACTTCACAGGACCTATTTCATACAATTGTCTTGGCCCATGGGTCATCAGGCTTTCCCACGCATATATTCTGAGTATGTATACACCCCAGCCAGAATGTTCGGTCTATCACCTTCTTTTGGTCCTGCCAATTTTTGGGGTGTCCCGCAAGGGATACTCCTGTCTGTTTTCCAAGATTAGAATTCACAGGTGCACTGTGTACCCCCCCCAGTTGTATCCTGCCTGTGGTCTAGGGAGCAGTGGACTCTTTACATTGTTTGTGTGTATGCTTCCCATGTCCGGCTGGGGGGGCTGTGGAAGGTCATGCTACAGGTTTCCTGTTTCTTGCTTGGGCTCCTCACTTCCATTGGCATAGCCTGTGAACATATGTCATTCTTGTGTGCTGTTTCCTATCATAGCTGTATATCTGTGTATATCTACTCGCACACACACACACACACACACACACACACACACACACACACACACACACACATATACATACATATATATATATATATATATATATATATATATATATATATATTTTTTATATATATATATATATATATATATATATATATATATATGTGTTTGTCTCTGTAAAGCAATGCATACCCCACGCAAACACACTTACACATGCTTACTGTTGTTTATATATGCTTGAACCTGCTTACTTGTGCCTTATTCATTATGACACTGACACTTAGCTCCATTTAACTTTTAATTGATATTTTGCAGGTTATACAGTGGACAGATGTTGCAATATGTTCATGTACAGATTACCGATGGTAAATGGTATGTGATGGAGTGGGATTCGGTACAGGAATGTCTGTTCATTAGACGGTTGCTCTAACCAATACACTATTGCTGTGCTGCTTCATTTGCATATATATACCCATATACCCATGGCTCCTCGTTCCCCAAACCCACACCCCAACACCTCCCTAACACTGCAGTCATCCATTCTCCAGTCAGATTTGCGGTGTATCCCCACCACTACACATTGTCCACTCCCTACTACTATAGACCCATCCCATTGGTTGACTCACTCCACGTATCCTCAGAACTCCCAAACATTTAGTCCACAAACATTGGTGACATGAGTAACCAAAAGAATGCTATTTGCAATTTTTGGGTTGTCCCACATGGGACACGTACGTATTTATGTCAAGATTATACTCTATACTTCATTACAGCCTTACTCATGTTAACATGACATTACAATAAATTAATAAGTATGACTATGTGGTAACGCACACGTTGCACATGAGAGCCTAATTATGTATGTGTTCGGCGTATTTCTTTTACAAATAGATCGGTTTAGTAATTGGCATTGCCATAGCAGGCAGATCACAGGAATGATTCCACGTGTGGGAAAGTCCTCACATTTGATTTTTTTCAGCACAGCACTGACTTCGGACATTGTACACACTTTTGTGTTTTAGTAGTTTTGTCCCATCCCTCTTCTGCACAACCTATTATTCTATCTACTGTAGAGGTTTGTAAGGGCACATTCATGTCATTTATGTCTCCAAATGGAATGAATGTGTTACAGAGAATGTACTTCTATATATTGATGTCTGCATGTGTGTATGCATATATACTTATAACAAACTCGCTGACCTCCAAGGGGCAGTCCAATTAGAACCAGCCCATCCAACTTGGCATGCCTGGCTCCAAAATTTCATACCCATAGTTCCTCCACCCCACCTGTGTTCAAAATACATGCATACCATCCATTGTCCACTTGTTATCGCAACCATGACACACTTCCACACATTGCCCTCTCCCGAGCGTTAGAGGCCCTACACGTATGCTGTCCCAACCCATGTATTCTCAGGCTCTCCCACCATTTAGTCTTTGAACATACCTGCCCTTGCTTGTGTAATGGTCGGAAGACCAAATGGTCTATCAATTTTTGGGTAGTCTCACCAAGGACTACCCTCTGTGTGTAAAGTAGACTTAGCAAATCAACAATGTTACTCTCACTGGTAATATCCTGCCTATGGTGTGAGTAGCAGTGCTTTGCTCACTCCTGCCCAGCTGGATATGACATACGCTGACAGCGCTATATAATACTGGCGTTGCTGTTGATTCCCTTCTCAATCATTTTGTATGCTTTATTTTTACATCGTTCTTTCTTCATATATACATATATATATATATATATATATATATATATATATATATATGTGTGTGTGTGTGTGTGTGTGTGTCTAGATATATATATATATATATATATATATATATATATATATATATATATATATATATGGGTCCCTGTGAGTTGATCGACAACTCAAAACAGTGACAGTGACTTCACCGACAAGTCACATCGCCGACATCGCAAAACACGGACGTTTACCGAGTAACGGATGCAAATTCGCTACTCATGCCTACCATGGTTTGTTAAGTGTGGCAGTGTCATGCAACCATGGTAGGCATGAGTACCAGATTTGCATCCGTTACTCGGTAAACATCCGTGTTTTGCGATGTGACTTGTCGGTGAAGTCACTGTCGCTGTTTTGAGTTGTCGATCAACTCATAGGGACCCATATATATATATATATATATATATATATATATATATATATATATATATGGGTCTACCTGACAACACCGACGCACTACAACACCGACAACGAAATCACCGACACCACATAACCGAAAGTTCACAAACACGAAACCTCACACGCCCAACACACCACAATCCTGACAAATCAACAAACAAAACAAATCCCCTGTCCAAAAAGCACACACACAACGTAAGCACACCAAAATCCTTACAAACCCACACTAAAGCTTACATACACAACTATCTATGACCTTAACCCAAACCCTAACCCTAAGGTCCATCACTATCGCACACTCACCTAACCCGTGCCCTAACCCCAACTCACTTAACCCGCCCCTAACCCTAAAGACTGTCACTATCGCACACTCACCTAACACACGCCCTAACCCTAACTCACTTAACCCGCCCCTAACCCTAAAGACTGTCACTATCGCACACTCACCTAACCCGTGCCCTAACCCTAACTCACTTAACCCACCCCTATCCCTAGAGTCCGTCAATATCGCACACTTACCTTACTCGCACCTTAACCCTGACGTCCGTCACTACCGCATACTTACACAGCCTTTTCACATGTCGGTGTTCTCACCGTCGGGGTTTTCATCTGTCGGTCATCTCAGTTTTCGATCTTCTGGTGTCGGTGTTCTCATCGTCGGCATTGTCAGCTTTCGGCGTTGTCAGGTAGACCCATATAAATATATATATATATATATACATATATACATATATATATATATATATGTATATATATATATATATATATATATATATATATATGTATATATATCTATATATATATATATATATATATATATATATATATATATATATATATACACATATGTATATATATTATATATCTGTATATACTTGTATACATTTCCTATGCTGGGCACTGCTTAGATCCTTGCAAGTGCACTCAGACTTGCTTACTAGTACTTATATGTGTTTACTGCTGCTTATTTGTGCTTACACCTGCTTACTAGTACCTTATACATTATGACAGTGCCACTTTGCTTGAATGATATTTATGTTAAATATCTTATGCGATACTCTTATGTCGGTTTTGTGGCAAAATGTCATTCATTGCACATGGAAAATATGTGCTATTGTTGGGCTTGATCTGTAAATGCCTGTTTGTTAGGCAGATGCGCTAAACACTACACTATTGACATTTACGTTGATTCCACATGTTTTTCTCTATTTTAATGAATATGATGTGTAAGCTACGCTCTGCGGAGGGCAGCAACGTGCAGATATGCTGCGCTTTGCTTACACCTTCGATATTGCAGCAATTCAAATGTATAATAGGGACACGGGGAATCTAATTGTGAAAGTTCTAGGGACAGGGCTCAACATTCCACTACGTGCTTGTGTGTTTACTGCTTCAATTTTATTTCACTGTTCATTGACACTCGTGTATGCTTAGCATACATTTCGGTATCCACGGACACTGAATTACTGACTTACTATTAGGGGTGGGCTCTACTAGTAGGTATAGTAGGTTTTGCAAGTGTCGGGGCATGTTTATGCCTCCATAGAGCACTTGTACACGCCCCCTGCACTCGCACACATTTCCTCTGCAAATTGAGGGTGTGGCGGCATGCCCTCGTACATATTCATATGGCGCTGCTGCACCATTTGTAGTGAGGATGCTCGGTGCAAGGCTAAAACCATCCTTGCCCCAAGCTTCTTGAATCCCGGGGTCTGTCTTTAACCATTCCTGGCATACTGAGACATGGTTGGAGCAGTTTTTGGTTCACTAATGTGGAATGTTTGTGACCGTCTTTAACAATTCCTGGCAAAGTGACATGTGGTTGGAGCAGTGTTTGGTTCATAATGTGGAATGTTTGTGACTGTCTTTTACCATTCCTGGCATACTGACACATGGATGGAGCAGTGTTTGTTTCATTAATGTGGAATGTTTGTGACTGTCTTTAACCATTCAAGACATACTGATACATGGTTGAAGCAGTGTTTGGTTCATTAATGTGAAAAATTTCTGACTGTCTTTAACCATTCCTAGCTTAGTGAGACGTTGTTGCAACAGTCTTTGGTTCAATAGTGTGGAATGTTTCTGACTGTGTTTAACAATTCCTGGCATAGTGACACGTGGTTGCATCAGTGTTTAGTTCATCAATGTGAAACATTTCTGACTGCCTTTAACCATTCCTGGCATACTGAGACATGACTGGAGCAGTTTTTGGTTCATTAATGTGGAATGCTTGTGACTGTCTTTAACAATTCCTGGCAAAGTGATGTGGTGGGAGCAGTGTTTGGTTCACAATGTGGAATGTTTGTGACCATCTTACCATTCCTGGCATAGTGAGACGTGGTTGGAGCAGTGTTTGGTTCATTAATGTGGAATGTATCTGACTGTGTTGGTTGGAGCAGTGTTTGGTTCATTTATGTGGAATGTTTCTGACTGTGTTTAAAAATTCCTGGTATAGTGACAAGTGGTTAGATCAGTGTTTAGTTCATTGATGTGAAAAGTTTCTGACTGTCTTTAACCATTCCTGGCATACTGAGACATGGTTGGAGCAGTTTTTGGTTCATAATGTGGAATGTTTGTGACTGTCTTCAACAATTCCTGGCAAAGTGACGTGGTTGGAGCAGTGTTTGGTTCATAATGTGGAATGTTTGTGACTGTCTTTTACCATTCCTGACATACTAACACATGGTTGGAGCAGTGTTTGGTTCATTAATGTGGAATGTTTATGACTGTCTTTAACCATTCCTGGCATAGTGACATGTGGTTGGAGAGTGTTTGATTCATTAATGTGGAATGTTTCTGACTGTCTTTAACCATTCTTGGCATAATGACTCGTGGCAGGAATAGTGTTTGGTTCATTAATGTGGAATGTTTCTGACTGTCTTTAACCATTCCTGACATACTGAAACATGCTTGAGGCAATGATTGGTTCATTAATGTGAAACGTTTCTGACTGTCTTTAACCATTCCTGGCATAGTGAGACATTGTTTCAGCAGTCTTTGGTTCAATAATGTGGAATGTTTCTGACTATGTTTAACAGTTCCTCGCATAGTGACATGTGGTTGGATCAGTGTTTAGTTCACTGATGTGAAAAGTTTCTGACTGTCTTTAACCATTTCTGGCATAGTGAGACATGGTTGGAGCAGTTTTTGGTTCATTAATGTGGAATGTTTATGACTGTCTTTAACCATTCCTGGCATAGTGAGACGTGGTTGGAACAGTGTTTGGTTCATTAATGTGGAATGTTTCTGACTGTCTTTAACCATTCTTGGCATAATGACTCGTGGCAGGAACAGTGTTTGGTCATTAATGTGGAATGTTTCTGACTGTCTTTAACCATTCCTGGCATACTGATACATGGTTAGCAGTTTTTGGTTCATTAATGTGGAATGTTTGTGACTGTCTTTAACAATTCCTGGCAAAGTGACATGTGGTTGGAGCGGTGTTTGGTTCATAATGTGGAATGCTTGTGACTGTCTTTTACCATTCCTGACATACTAACACATGGTTAGAGCAGTGTTTGGTTCATTAATGTGGAATGTTTATGACTGTCTTTAACCATTCCTGGCATAGTGAGACATAGTTGGAGCAGTGTTTGGTTCATTAATGTGGAATGTCTGACTGTCTTTAACCATTCCTGGCATAGTGACATGTGGTTGGAGCAGTGTTTGATTCATGAATGTGGAATGTTTCTGACTGTCTTTAACCATTCCTGGCATAGTGAAATGTGGCTGGAGCAGTGTTTGGTTCATTAATGTGGAATGCTTCTGACTGTCTTTAACCATTCCTGACATACTGATACGTGGATGAAGCAGTGTTTGGTTCATTAAATTGAAAAGTTTCTGACTGTCTTTAACCATTCCCAGCATAGTGAGACATTGTTGCAGCAGTCTTTGGTTCATAAATACCTATTTTATACAAAAATCAACATCACTCAGCATACCTGTAGTAAATTGTTTAAATATAATGTATTCAATTAGTGCTGGCCAACAAACTATCTATCATTTACCATAGACGTATTCCCTATATGTCTCAAACTATTAAATAACAGTAATTAACTGAAAATAAGAGCCCCTCTAACATCTAACTACATAAATAAAGCTATATTCACTACAAATGTGGTTGCAGTGCTGTATGGTTGTAAAGTATGTAACTAGACTATAATGTATTCACAGCCTCAGCCTTATGATGCACTAATACAATATAGTCTAATATGTGACTAGACTATATTGCAATGGTGCATCATAAGGCTCTGAATACACATTTATTTATTTATTTAGAATTGAGGACTTGATCCAAAGTGGACCTATTTCAACCCCAAACCAGGAATTACTGATTAAAGAAAATCAGTAGAATAGTTCAATAGAAAAACACATATAATACAAATGCACATACTTAATAGAATCAAAGAATAGTAAATAATTTAAGTGTGTGTGTGTGTGTGTGTGTGTGTGTGTGTGTGTGTGTGTGTGTGTGTTTGTGCGCATGTGCCTGTTTAGACTAGTCCTATAAGGTATACTGCAGAATAAATAAATATATATATATATATATATATATATATATATATATATATATATATATATGTGTGTGTGTGTGTGTGTGTGTGTGTGTGTACAAAATTTTAGAAAAAACATATAATACTATTATACAATTTTTATTGCAATTATGTGACAAGGAATCTTAGCTTATATGGAGAGTAAAACATTGAAGATCACTGATGCTTGCATTCTTCATAGTTTGTGGGAGTGTATATTCATCTGTATTGTTAAATATGAGTCATAATGCTTTCATTACAGCTTCTCCACCTCACTTATAGAATTCCACCAAATATCCATGTAGACTGCTTTGCAGCCTTAATTATTTTTTTACTGTGTTTGCTAGAATTATTTCATCTTCAGCAATTTCTCTTTCTATGTATGGCTCTTTATGTAGGCAGATCTCTGATCTGGGTCACAGTGCTATGAATATTCATGCATTGTGATAGGTTTATTGTAAAGCTTTGCATAAAATTGTTTAAAGGCTGCCCTGTTTTTTCTTGCTAAGTGCAGCATTTTTCCTGTATATTTACTTGTTTAAATTAGACTCTTTTACCGTTTCCTCTTAAGCCTCCAATCCAAAAAAAAAAATGCTAGGCATTTATCTCCTGTAAACTGATACGTCTCCTGTTTCAATAAGTTCTGCTTTTGCCTGAGATTGACAGGCACTTATCTTTTGCTTTTAAGATCTGTTTTTCATCATTAATGGGGTATTATTCTTTAGTCCTAATATGTTTCATTTTTGAAGCTGATCTTCTGTTTCTGCTAAGAAGGAGGTTCTCTTTTCTTCTGTCTTACATTGCTGCTCCATAATTTTGGCCTTTACCGCAGCCTAATTAACGCCTGCCCACCATCCTGTAACTACTTTGATTATAATCGAGAGACCATTGTCCAAGATTTCATCTACAATATGTTGCAGTCTGTCTTTGGCTTGGGTCTGGCTTCAGGTGTTTTCTGCAGGTACATAGGAAGCTCAATTATCATCAGGTTACACCAAGAAGAGGTAATGGAGGTTCACATACATTGAATGCCTGTGAAGATATTTACTTTCTCCTGAAACAGCAGGCATATGTAATACTTGCAGTTTTAGCATGTCATCAGATAGTGCATGGAGTACCTTCCCAGTATGGCCTTGTACTGGGATAGAATTGGGATTTAGTATCAGGGGAAGCATTACAAGATGTAGAATAGTACTTTCACTGTTACTCCGATTTTATAGAATACATCTCTGTGCATGTACACATAAAATGCATGTGTGCTGTACTACATAGCTGCATATACAGTCCTGACATGTTACCAGTTTGCTATGTGTGCCCTGCATTCGAAATATGGGCAGAAAAGCTCCCAATGCAGCTATTATATCCTGAATTGTAGAGCAGTCACTGGTACACATGCATTTCATATGTAACTGCATTTATGGCATACTTATACTCCAAAATGCAAACTCCTTCAGGTGGAAGGGTAGATGTACATTGTAGTTTGTGGTGAACCAGTACATCGATACTTGGTGTGCTTTGATGAATGAAGTACATTATATGATTAGTAAAATTGAAGATGGAGCTAGTCTAGAACACAAACAAATAAACCAAACACTGAACTAAGAAGAGCACATGCTGAATATGCAGTCCTTTATTCATAAATAAAGGACTGCATATTCAGCGTGTGCTCTTCTTAGTCCAGTGTTTGGTTTATACATTATATGACTATGTATAAATATATCTGAAAAAAATATATCCAAACACACACACACACACACACACACACACACATATATATATATATATATATATATATATATATATATATATATATATAGTGTGTGTGTGCGCGCGCGCGCATATGTGCACACATGCGCACACATCTATAGGGTTCCATTCAGACAGTCAATATTCACATGATTAAACATTGCATTTGCTACATTATATGATATATATGATATATCATATTATATTATATTATATTATATTATACAACGCCATCTCGTCAAACACGATAAACATGCATGATGATTGGCCAATCCAACCAGCGTGCACATTGTAAATCCAAACTAACCAAAAGCAAAAAGTCCGGTCACTAACATATCCTGCAGCCGCGACTAGTCTATACAATCATAACCAACATTCTCTTCATATTAATATCATCTCAAAAATTAGAAAATTCCTTTTTCACTTTAATACTACCTAAAAAAAGGCTTCACATCCACTAAAACACATATTCCAACTCTTCTGGGACACATACGCAAGCCCCAGGATTCATGAAGCTCAGCACAAGGATGGTTTTAGCCTTGCGCCGAGCGTCCTCATTACAGATGGTGCAGCAACGTCATATGAATATTTATGAGAGCGTGCTGTCGCACCCTCAATGTGCACAGGAAATGTGTGCAAGTGCAGGAGGGCGTGTTTAAGTGCTCTACGGAGGCAGAAACATGCCCCCACAGTTGCACAACCTACTATACTTACTATTTGAGCCCGCCTTTAATAGTAAGCAATTAATTCAGTGTCCGTGGATACTGAAATGTATGCTTAGCATACAAGAGTGTCCACGAACACTGAAATAAAATCAAAGTAGTAAATACACAAGCACATAGCGGAAAGTTGAGCCTCGTCCCTAGACCTTTCACAATTAGATTCCCCGTGTCCCTATTTTACATTTGTATTGCTTCAATATCGAAAGTGTAAGTGAAGCGCAGAGTATTTGTGCATTGCTGCCTCCTGCTTAGCATAGCTTACATATTTCCAAATAGAGAAAAACATGCGGAATCAATGTTAACATCAATAGTGTACTGGTTAGAGCATCCGCCTAACGAACATGCATGCACAGTTCGAGCTCAACTATAGCAGATATCATTTTCCATATGGAATGTCGTTTTGCTATATAACCTACATAATAACATGTAAATGTGAACTAGAGTACCGCATGAAATATTTAACTAATGTCATGCAATCAAAGTGGTAGTGTCGTAATGAATAAGGCACAAGTAAGCAGGTGTAAGCACAAATAAGCAGTAGCAAACATATATAAGTACCAGTAGCATGTCTGAGTGTGCTTGCATGGGTGGAAGCAGTGCCCAGCATAGGAAATGTATATAATTATGTAGATGTATGTGCATGTGTATATACAGATATATATATATATATATATATATATATATATATATATGAAGAATGAACATTGTAACAATAAAGCATACAAAAAGAATGAGAAGGGAATCAACAGCGACTCCGGTATTATTTAGTGCTGTCAGTGTATGTCATACCCAGCTGGGCAGGGGTGAGCACTGCTACTCACACCATAGGCAGGATACTACCAGTGGGAGTAACATTGCCAATCTGCTAAGTCTACTTAATAAACAATCACAGGGTAGTCCCTGGTGGGACTACCCAAACATTGCAAGGATGGTTGGACCTCCGACCATTACACAAGCAAGGGCAGGTATGTTCAAGGACTAAATGGTGGGAGAGCCTGATAATACCATGAGTTGGGACAACATACGTGTAGGGCCCCTAATGCTGGGGAGAGGGCAATGTGTGGAGGTGTATCATGGCTGTGATAGCAACCGGTAAATGGATGGTTTGTGTGTATGTTGAACTCGGGTGGGGTGGAGGAACTATGGGTATGAAATTATGGATCCAGGCATGTCAGGGTTGGATGGCCTGGTTCTAATTGGCCCGCCTCATGGAGGTCACTGAGTTCATTATAAGTATATATGTGTACACACATGCATACATCTATATGTAGAAGTACATTCCCTGTAACACATTCATTCCTTTCGCAGACATAAATAACATAAAAGTGCCCCTACAAACCTCGACAGTAGATGGAATAATGGTATGTGCATAAGAGGGAAAAGACAAAGTTGCTAAAATGCAGAAGTGTGTACAATGTCTGAAGTCAGTGCTGTTCTCAAAAAATCAAATGTGAGGACTTTCTCACACATGGAATTATTCCTGTGATCTGCCTACTACAGCAATGCCAATCACTAAACCAGTCCTAATTGTAAAATAATTTGCCAAACTAGTAAATTATTAGCTCTCAAGTGTAACATGTGCATTACCACATAGTCATACCTATTAATTTATTGTAGTGTCATGTTAACAGCAATAATGATGTAATGAACTGTAGAGTCTAATCTTGAAATAAAATGTGTGTTCCAGGTGGGACAACCCAAAAGTTGAGAATAGTGTCCTATTGGTCACTCATTTCACCAATGTTTGTAGACTAAAAGTTTGGGATGTCTGAGGATACAGGGAGTGAGTCAACCCATAGGATGGGTCTACAGGAGTATGGAGTGGCCAATGTGTAGTGGTGTGGATACACCGTGTATCCAACTGGAGAATGGATGACTGCTGTGTTAGTGTAGTGTTGGGGTGGGTGTTTGGGGAACTAGGAGTCATGGGAATATGGGTATATATGCAAATGAAGCAGCACAGCAATAGTGTAGTGGTTATAGCATCCGCCTAATGAACAGACATTCCTGTTCTGAATCTCACTGCAGCACATACCATTTTCCAATGGAAATCTGTATATGAACATATTTCGACATCTGTCTGCTGTATAACCTGCATAATAACAATTAAAAGTGAACTGGAGCGAAGTGTCAGTGACATAATGAATAAGGCTCTACTAAGCAGGTTTAAGCATAAATAAGCACCAGTAAGCGTTAAGTGCATCTGCGCAGGGGAATGCATTGCCTTACATAGGGTTACCTCCTGTCCCACTTTGTGAGGGACAGTCCCTCTTTGGGCACTTGTGTCCTGCAAAAATATTGTAAGAATGGCAACTGTCCTGAAATATTAGGGTAAAATTATTTTTTATATTTTATATAATAGTTGCATAAAACAGTTATTCTGTATCTTAAACACCTAAATGTTATAAGAAACAGAATAAGCAACTAAAATGCTACAAGAATAGGCTTTTATTTAGGTAAAAAAGTGAAGTTCTGTCCCTTGTACTGGCCGTGGGTATGTTTTGGCCTGCAAAATCTGATGTTTGTACCACAATTGTCCCACTGCAACCCTAGCCTTACAGATATATATAAATATATATATATATATATATATATATATATATATATATATATATATATATATATATATATATATATATGGGTCTACTTTAGAACACCGACACGCCAGTTCGCTGACACACAAACCACCGACACCAAACAACCGACAACACACAATACCGACAACGCAAAACACCAAACACCATTACACCGACACACTACACGTAAACAACACATTACACTACATTACATATCCACTAGCCCTAACCCAAACCCTAACCCTAAGGTCCGACACTACACACTTACCCTACCTGCACCCTAACCCTAACTCACTTAACCCACCCCTAACCCTAAGATCCGACACTACCGCACACTTACCCTACCTGCACCCCAACCCTAACTCACTTAACCCACCCCTAACCCTAAGGTCCGACACTACCGCACACTTACCCTACCTGCACCCTAACCCTAACTCACTTAACCCACCCCTAACCCTAAGGCCCGACAGTACCAGACACTTACCCTACCTGCACCCTATTCCTAACTTACTTAACCCACCCTAAAACATAAACCCGCCACTAACACACACTTACATTACCCAAACCCTAACTCCGACACTACCGCACACTCAACTTTCACACACCCTAACCCTAAATCCCTCACTATTGCACACTTACCTGTCCGCTCCCTAATCCTAAATCCCTCACTAGCGCATACTTACCAAGTCGCGCTTACACGTTCCCCTTGTCGGTCTTCCAGCTGTCGGGATTTCAGCATGTCAGTCAACTGCGTTGTCGGTCCTTTCGCGTTCCTCTTCCACGTGTCAGCGAACTGGCGTTTCGGTAATTTGAAGAGGACCCATATATATATATATATATATATATATATATATATATATATATATATATGTATATATATATATGGCTGCAGACATCTATGTATATATATATATGTGCATGTGTGTGTGTGCGTAGATATACACAGATATACAGCTATGATAGGAAACAGCACACAAGAATGACATATATTCACAGGTTATGCCAACGGAAGTGAGGGGCTCAAGCAAGAAACATGTAACACGTAGCATGACCCCCACCCCTCTCAGCTGGACAGAGGAAACATACACACAAACCCGTAAACAATGTAATTAGTCCACTGCTTCCCAGACCATAGGCAGGATACAACCAGGGGGTACACAGTGCACCCATGAAATCTAATCTTTGAACATAGACAGGAGTGTCTCTTGTGGGACGCCTCAAAAATTGACATATAACCAAAAGAAGGTGATACGCCAAACGTTTTGGCCGGGGTGTGTACATACCCGAAATACAAGGGTGGGAAAACCTGATGACCCATGGGTCGAGACAATGTATGACATGGGTCTCGTGAAGTGGAGAGTGGGCAGTGTGTAGTGGTGTGTTCAGTGCCGACCAGCACCCAGAGTAAGGGTGGGTGCTGTAGAGGTGGTGCGGGTGAGGGAACTATGGGTAGCTAATTATGGGTCAAGGTGTGCAGGTGTTGGCTGATGTGGGTCTATATGGACAGCCCCAGGGATGTAAGCAAAAGTATTCATTGGCAGAGGCATCACCCAATGAGTAGCCACACCCGCTACAAGTCCCACTGCAACAAAGTGCAATCTACATGGCAAAGAATGGAATAACCAGATGTAGATGTATATATGTAGAGGTATGTGTATATCTACCCATAGCTACATGGAGATATACCTCTCCTTCTCCGTAGTACAAATGTATACATACAGAGACAGAATACATATACATACCCACATATAGATATATACATATGCAAACACCCATACACCCATATGTCGTTAGATGTCAATATATAAATATATATATATATATATATATGTATGCATACATATACAGATATATCTGTATCTAGTAATATATATATATATATATATATATATATATATATATATATATATATATATATATATATATATATATAGATAGATATATATATATAGATATGTGTGTGCATGTGTGTGTGTGTGTGTGTGTGTGTGTGTGTGTGTGTGTGTGTGTGTGTGTGTGTGTAAATATAATGTATATAGCTAGGATATGATACAGCAGTTATGAATTACATATGTTCACAGGCTGTGCATATGGAAGTGAAGGGTCCAATCAACAAAAGTGTAACACATAGCATCAACCCCCCCCCCCCCAGCTACACCGTTGAAACATACAGACACACAATAAAAGTAAATATATCACTGCTTCCCAGACTACAGGCAAGATACTACCAGTGGGAGAGACCTGCCAGTTCTAATCTTGAAACAAAGACATCAATGTCCCTTGTGGGACACCCCAAAAATGACTGATCATTGGAGTCAGTTCCTGTCATGAGTCATCAAACCAGGCTGTAGACGTACATGGACCAGTAGGTTGTGCAAGCCTGATAACCCATAGGCCAACAAAACGTATGACATGGGTCCTGACACGCGGAGAGTGGGCAGTGTGTTGTGATGTGGTTAGACTCCACCTGTACCCACAGTAAGGATGAGTGTTGTAGAGGATGGGCAGGTAGGGGAACTATGGGTATGCAATTACTGGCCTAGGTGTGCAGGTGTTGGCTGGCGCAGTTGTATTAGGACCATCCTGGGGATGTAAGTAATATTCCAAAATGGGCAGAGCTGACGCCCATACCTCACAACCCCTAAGAGCAAATCCACTGGACAGGACATAAACCGTTGGGGGAACAAATAGGGACCATACCTCTCAACTGTTCGTGATTTTCAGGGACGTCCCTGATTTTGACTCAAATTTTAACTCTGTCCCTCTTAATCCCTTCTAAAACTTGTGACTTTTGGAGGAAAGGTGGTAAATTACACTTAATGAATAATGACAATAATTATGTATTATAAACTCCTTTTACTTCAGAAAGTATGTATTAATTCACATGCTCTGATTGTGTCAATGTTTCAAGTTAATAGCACTAATATTTTAAAAGTGTCCCTGATTGTCCCTGAGTAATTCTTGACTTGTCCTTGATTCAGTTGAAATTTGTTCCCACTTGTCTGAGAGGTCTGATAGGGACAGAAAGCACATATTCCACTTACAACCTTAGAAAGCTGATAGAATAATAAGTATGCATTAGCATGACTCGGCTGAAGGATGTGGGGTCCTAAACCCAATTACTTGTCTGTATTTAATGGTGTCATTTCCCAGGTATTTGCCAGACAGGGACAGATTGTAAGAGGAACACACCAATAGTATGAAGCAAACTCTGGCCAGGCCGCAGATTCCGTACAGTCGACCGGCATGCTTACCCCTAATGGGCAGCCATTCTCGATATGGGTCCTACCGCAGCACAGTCCAGTTTAAATGGCTAAGTATGGTATGATCTTATGTGTCGTTGCATAACCCACTACACAACACATATGAACACATGGTCACAACACCCTACTGTAGGCATGTAAGCTGATGTAATAGGCATCAGAAGTATTATCGTAGTTCTCACCCCCACCCAGGAGTGTGAGTGTCAGATGCAAACACCAAATGCAGTGCATTTGTAAGTGCAGGAGCAAGCAGGTGTAAGCCTGTTTGGGTGCCGGTATGCGAGTATCACACTGGTGATCCAATGTAGAGGCTAACTGAGTGTAAGAAACTGTATCCAGAGGTTAGCATTGCTTAGCTCCATACAAAGCCATGCACACCCGCTCACAACTGCTTTAAAGTGCCTTAATCACTCTGTACCAACAGCTCGTGTTCTGGCCAGCAACAAAATAACCAACCCATGCATGGCTAGAACTCTGGACCCTGTACATCACAGTCATAGCAGTAAACCACTATGCCACAATAGCAATACATACAAAGGAGGTATCAGCAAACTAATCCTCACAACAGGGAAATCAAATCAAATATGTGAACTGAATCTATGTACAGTGTAATGTGTTATAACCTGCCACAGACCATAAATATGTGATTTGGAGTACTGCAGTAAATATAGAGTTGAGGTGTCACTGTAATAAAGATATAAATCCCCCAGGACCCCATACAGTGTATGTACACATGAATGACAGATACCAGACACATATATAACCTGTAATGAGTAAGACATCATTGACAAAAGGCAAATATAATGCTAAATAACCAATAAGCAATGCTAACCGCAACACAGTCCAACTAAGTAATTGTAAGCAACGTGTAGGGAAGCCAATACAATATGCCCACAGGTACACCTCTTTAAGCAGTGCCAACCTGAAGTAAGCAGGTGTGCCCATAGCTTAGCCTTTTCGAAACCAGGCAATTACGGAAAAGTGCAGGAATCCAGCCCTACTTAAATCGAAGAGGTGAGAATACGGCTCATAACTGGTTGTAGCATCCCCCTACAGGCAGAATGACTGGAGTGGGAGAAGGCACTCTCTTTAGAGTGCAGCGCTGGGGCATCCAGGAGTCCAAATTCAGGGTATGGCTCCTGGTAAAGCACCATGACAGGAGACTACTGCAGGACCAGTACCAGGGCTCGCAGTACAAAATGGAGGCCTGGGACAGTCTCACCAGTGACCTCACTAGTGCCACAGGTATCCCCCGGACTGGTGAGCAGGTCAGGCACCACCATGCAGACCTGAAGTGGCAGAGGGGGGATGTCCTGGAACAGTGGATCCAGGAAGAAAGGCAGATGCAGAATGCCCCAGAACTGAGTAAGTACTCCTTCCACTACGTAGTTGCCTAGCTTGTGTATACTATGGATAGGTATGGCTAAATATCCTTGTACTTCTCTGATAGCTACAGATGAGCGTGCTGTGAACCAGCAAGCCTATGATGCCAGTCTGCAAAGTATGCATCGCGAGGCAGGTTAGTAAATTGCCTGCATGTACTGTCATAACAAATAAATGTAAGAGCCTCAGAAAATGTTGTACCAGTATACAGAACTGTGTAATATGCTGCGAATAAAGGTGTAAGCCCTGCATTGCTTCTGTTTATTCTGTGGTCATATGTTGTTGTACTGTTGCAGTTATTAAATAGTACTGTTGTAGTAAGCAGTGTTACCCACACTGCTGTGGTATGCAGATAAAATGTGTATGAAGTGCTATATAACAATGTTGGGAGTGCAAACAGGTCAGTCATATTAGACAAAATACATTGCAAAGCCTCACAACAGTTGCCTGATAGCATACTGTACAGTGATCTTAACTGTAATGCTTTTGTCACACACAGCAGGGCTTTGGATCCCAGGAGCACTAGCAAGTTGTATGCATAATCATTCCACACAACTGCACACAGTTTGTTAGAATATTCAGAGAGAAAGCTGTATGCATATTTACACTTAACAACTGTACAAATTTTGCTAGAATGCTCAAATAGAGAGTGGTATGCATATTCATACCCTTCAACTGTTCCAATTTGCCCAGTATGTCCTGATAAATGGCCCACATCACCTGCCTTTTGCCCTGTTCCCCTGACAAATTAGTGTGATGATCCAAGAAATGTAGGCGGCTGTTAATGACATATAACTGATGGTCAGACATGTACATAGTCAGAGAATGTACATGCAAACATACCTGTCACCCCAACATCTCACCCAAAGTGTATGAGAGCATTCTCAAAACATGTTGCATTAACACCTGCATCTTGTCAAGCCTGTACGTAAGACACAGGTCCTGTACATACTACTCTACAAACATACCATTGTACAATATAATGCCATTGGGTAGTGTAATAATACATGTAAGAGACAGACCACTGCAGTGACTATGAATGCTGTGAAAACTACAAGGATTTATTAGTTGTTAATTGAACTCTCTCTCTCTCTCTCTCTCTCTCACCCTTACCATATGTGCAGAAATAACCAATTTACACAACTCATTTGGTATGTCTACACTCCTAACCTTTGTTGGGACATATGTCCTATTGTTTTATAAATATTCACATCTGTTTCCATGCATGTGCCATGTTAAAATACTCCCATATCGGTGGCCTGTTGCCATCAATGAAACCTGCATGTTGTTGTAATGGCCACTGTTTACCCATATATGCATGTGTTCCGCCTGCTCTGAAACTATTTATATCTGGTGCCCAGTGTAATGGGAATACCTATGCATACTGTTATAACTAACCGTGAATGCTGTTGACTATTACTGACACATATCTGCCTTAAACATGCGACAGTATAGCTCGTATGGGAAGGCCGGTCCCAGCAGACCCACCTGTCCCACCTCAGCTGGCCATCGCACTGGGGACCAGCACATCTGGGGCCCAGCCAGGGACCTCCTCGTCCATTGGCCCTGCACCACCCTCGGGTGGCACCGCCGCAGGGGATGGGGCTCACCCCTCCCCGGGAGCGGGAGCGGACAACAACCTGTCACCCATGGTACGGTCCAGGCTGTGGTGCATAGGGAGCTCGACAGGGAGATTCAAGACTGCCTACACCAGCTTGAGGGCTGAGTGGCACAACTACAGGGTGAGCCTGACTCTCCTACACAGCCCCCAGCACAGCCACCTTCTGGGCTGTGAAGGTGCAGTGGTGACTGCCCATGGGTGGGACCTCAGTCCAACTGTATCCATTTGTTGGCTCATGGGCTTGCGACTTCCAAACACCCCTCCCTGTCCAAGGTGCCCCCCCCCGCATGTGTCATATACTGCCCCTGTGTGTGTCTTGTTTGTCTTGTCTGTCAACCTACCCAACCTATCCTCTCAGATCATACCTACTCTCCTTCCCCAACATCCCACTCTCATCTAAAAATAAAAGAAAAAAAGGGCAACCTGTTCCCGCAAAAAAAAGCACGCCCCATACATAGCTGTCCATTTTGCACACATGTCCACTGGACACATGTAAATGTTTCTAACTGGCATCACAACATACTATTGTTGTCCTCACACCTGTCTCAGGGTTGTGAGTGTCCAAATGTACCGCCAAATTTATTGTATATGCACAGCCGTTGCTTTAGAAGAAATGGACAGCTATGGATCTTCCCTACACATTTCCTGCACATCTCTAGCTACCTTGCCTACTGTCTTTCCCTCTTTGTGCCCCTTTTTCGCCACTTTCCTATCACCCCTTTTTTCTTTTCTTTTAAAGAAATTAGCACAGGGGTAATCAGGAGTAAGCACTTTTAAGCAGCAGTGAGCGGGTTTCAGCCTGTTTGCGTGGGGGTAAGCACTGCTTACACAGGTTAAGCAATCAAGAAGGTAACTGAGTGTAAGGAACTGTAACAAAAAGTAACCACTGCTTACCTTCATGCAAACCCACACACACCCGCTTACAACTGCTTAAAAGTGCCTTAATCATTCCATATCCAATGGCCCTTGTTCTGCCCAGCCACAAAATAAATGGCCTCTGCAAGGTCCTGCACACCACAGCTAATGTGATTTAACACTAAGCCATGGCAAATATGCAGACATCTGATGTTATCACAAACATATCATCCAGCAGTCATTCAACAGTATAGGAAATTAATTTCATTATGTAGATGTATGTGTATGTGTTTATGTCCAGATATATCTACATACATAGATATAGATATACATATCGATATATCAAGAACAAACCATGTAACAACAAAGCATTAAAAAAGAATGAAAAGGAAAACACCAGCAACTCATGTGTTATGTAGTGGTGTTGTACAATGTAATATCAAGACTCCCTCAGACAGACGTGTCATTAATACACGCAAACATTTGTACATTGCCCAAATACATTACTTTGAGCACTTTATTTACATTAACAAAATAGTTCCTGTCCAATCATAATGTAAGAACAGTACTCTTGCAAGGTGCTGTGTGCAACATCATAATCATTAAAAGGTTAAATGGGGTAACCATATAGGGACCGGTAGTGTTGTGTGTACACTGGGGTCATCTGCATCACATATACCTGGAACCTTTAGGAGTCATGTGCATACCAGGATCGTATGCCTGAGAGAGGGGTGAGGACAACAGTAGTATGCTGTGATGCAAATTAAAAAGGTTACATATGTCCAGTGGACACGTGTGAAATGGACAGCTATGTCTGGGGCAAAAGTCATTCTGGGAACAGATTGGCCTTTTGGTTCCATTTTTGTAAGGTGAGAGTGGGATGTTGGGGAAAGAGAGTAGGTATGATCGTGGAGGATAGGTTGGGTAGTATGACAGACAAGACAGACAAGACAGCATACAGGGGCAGTATATGACACATGTGGGGGGGGAAACACCTTGGATGGGGAGGGGTGCTTGGCAGTCACAAGGCAATGAGCCCACCCATGGGCAGCCACCACTGCACCCTCACAGCCCCAAAGGTGGCTGTGCTAGGGCAGACTCACCCTCTAATTGTGCCACTCTGCCCTCAAGCTGGCATAGCTGGCCTCGAAATCCCTTATTGAGCTCCATACGCACCACGGCCTGGACCGTATTATGGCTGGAAAAGTTCCTGTCTGGACCTGCTCCCAGGGGGGTAAGCCCCATCCTCAGTGGCAGTTCCACCTGAAGGTGGTGCAGAGCCAACAGTGGTGGATGTCCAAGGCTGGGCCCCAGACGTGCTGGTGCCTGGTGTCATTGCCAGCTGAAGTGGGACTGGTGGTTCCGCCGTGACCTGCAATCCCATACAGCCTATGGTGTTGCAGTTTTAACACAGATAAGGCTTAGTAATACTCAACAGCATTCAGGATTACTTATAACAGCATGAATAGATATTACCATTAACCCAAGACGACAGATGTCATACATTTGCAGAGGGAGCACAACACATGCATATATACTGCATGGCATCTGTCCAAAGAGTAGATGACTTGTGATTGCAGCTATGAACAGTGGCCCATTATTGGCATGTCACTGTGATAACCTCAGACAGTGACTGTCATACCACTGTTTCATGTGACATATGTCCAATCAGGGATGCAATGTCAGTAACTCTCATCACTGTCACCGTGTACTGACTGCAATCCTCACACTATGCTTCTCAGTTTACAGATGTGTGTTCTGTGAGTAACACAAGAAACAAATGGTTCCACACACTGACCAGTACACAGATGACCCTACAGATGGGGGTTTTCTCACAAACAGAGCACTGTGTTGTCAGTTATTAAAACATGCAGACTAGCCATTACCACATACAACCTGCTAAACTGGCAGTAGTCTGAATGAAGCATAGCTACACTTACATGCTGTAGTCATGTCTGGCACATCACCCCCTGTCTTTAGGCTATTTTCCCCAGTGTATGTTGTTTGAGGAATATCCAGATTTCATCTGTGATGCTTGTTTACCGAACACCAGATCCAGGTTCCACTCACAGCGACTGTCATGGGCAAACACCAACATGATGTTCCTAGGTATTGTACTGTGTTTCCATGCAACTGGCTATGGGAATGTCACCACAGCTGTTCCACATGCAATCAGCTACAGGAGGACTGCAATAGGTGCAGAGGCCATCACCTGATCATGACCATCACTTACAAAACACAAGCTGCTGTTGAGCAGGTGTACATCTCCACATCCACCAGAGAGTGTGTGGGAGGAACAGACAGAGTCAAAGTACATCAGAGAAGGGCTGGGAGACTAAAACCTAAGCATCTTCTGTCACACACCTACCAGTACAGGGGTTCATACCCCTGACTGACTAGCCATTGCTATTGCAAGTGCATGCAGTTACTCCATGTGCCACATAGCAGACATGTTGGTGTGCTGTAAGAATATATATGTGTGCTGGTGAGCGACACAGTAAGCTGCCTATCGGGCACTAGAATCCACCACATAACAAAAGCACTCGGGTCACTCCACAGCAAGTACAAATATGACACAGTCATTGTCCATGCTGGTGTGAACGACCTGAGACGTACCTCCCTGGACTACATGAAAAGAGACATAGAGGAGCTCTCTGATTATGTAGCCCAGGCAGGTATGACCCTGACCCTGATCAGCATTCTTCCTTCACCAAGAATGATGCCACAACATAGAGAAAAGATGATCAGCTTTAACAATTGGCTTAATTTTTGGTGTCATTCAAAGGGGATCCAGTGTCTGTCTGCCTGGGATGACATGCCTGACAAGCCACGCTGCTTTGCAAGGGACGGCTTGCACCTGTCACCCCTGGGATTCCGGATATTGGCTAAGGCTCTTGCCACCCCCATAGTGCCTTTTTTAGGCAAGGCTCAAATTCTAATCCTACCACCCTAGAAAACAAAAAATGGGAAGAAACTAAGGGTAATGCTGCTCAATGCCAGAAGTCTAAATCTCAAAATGCACGCACTAGAGGTCCTTCTCAGTATGGAGAACATCGATGTCTGTGCTGTGACTGAAACCTGGTTCAAGGCTCCTGAGAGCACCCCGGCACTATCAGGTTTTACCTCATATCATGCGTTCCGGCCCCAAAACCCGGACTACACACAAAAAGGAGGGTGTATCCATATTCATCAAGGATACCCACACCTCCAGGTTGGTGGCAACGCATGAAGCATCGGAAACCATCCAGGTGCAATTAACCATAGGCAAAACTGCTCTACAATTTGTAGCATGCTACAGGCCACCATCTCAAAATCAGAAACCCCCACACAGCCTTCCTAAAGACACTGGAAGGTATAAATGTATCTCCAAACACCATTATATTGGGTGACTTCAACTACCTGAATATAGACTGGGAACATTACTCAAGTCCAAACTTTCTAGCCCAAAGGTTCCTGGAGTTCATAAATTCAAATGCCATGGAACAACTAGTCACCGTTCCCACAAGAGGAGAAAATATACTAGATCTCATCATCACAAACATGGGGACAAAATGCTCCACACCGGAAGTATATCCCTCATTGGTGAGATCAGATCATAAACTAATCTCACTGGATATCCACATCCCGCCCCACCCCAAACAAAAAAGACCACAGTGAAGAACTTCTCTAAAGCAAACTTCACACTACTCAAGACTGGTGTGGTATCCTTCAAGGCCCCCGAGCCAGTGGAAACCACAACCCAAGCTGCGGAAGCCCTTACAAATGCCTTCTACGAACACCTCCAGGACTGCATGGATCAGGCAATCCTTAATAAAACCAAGACTCTTTCCACCAAGGGCAAACGTCCAGTCTGGTTGACCCCAGCCATAAACAAACTTTACAATAAGAGGAGAAAGCTGTTACATGATAGAGCAAAATCCATAAAAGAGAAGACACCTTTGATCATTATTAGTAAAAAAATACGAGCTCTCATAAAATCATCCAAGGCCAAATTTGAGAGAAAAATTGCCATAGATTCAAAAGACAATCATAAGGCCTTCTTCAGCTATGTTAGAAACCTGGGTGGAAACTCCCAGATATGCTCAGAATTAGTCCAAAATGATACAAAAATCACTGAACCCACAGACATTGCCAACATACTGGCAGACAGGTTCAGTGCAAACTTTACCCCCCTCTCCCCCCAAAAAGGAGAGATAACTATCCCAGTGGAGTGCAGCCTCCCAGACATCTCCAATGCGCAGGTGAAAGCTGCTCTCTCTAAAGCTAAAAACACAGCATCAATGGGACCGGATGGTGTCCCCGGTTGTGTGCTACAATAACTCAATGAGGAACTAAACCCGCACATAAGGCAGCTGTTTAATCTTAGCCTGACCACAGGATACGTGCCCAAGGAGTGGCGTACGGCAACTGTGGTCCCACTCCACAAAGGTGGTGCCTCTACGGACCCTGGTAATTACCGCCCCATAAGCTTAACAAGCCTGGTCTGCAAAGCTATGGAGAGGATCATAATGGAACTCATAAACAAAGACATAGGGGACTTGCAGACATTGGACCCGACCCAGTTTGGCTTTGTCAAGGGCAAATCATGCCTTTTGAACTTGATCGACTTCTTCGAAACAGTCACCAAGGCCATTGATGAGGGAAAGGCAGTCCATACAGCCTACCTTGACCTTGCAAAAGCTTTCGACACAATACCCCACTCAGGTATTATAGAGAAACTTACCAGCTTAAATGTAAACCCATATGTCACAAGATGGGCTGCAAACTGGCTAAAGGATAGAACCCACAGGGTTAGAGTAGCTGGCGCCATGTCAGACTCCAAGCCGGTCACAAATGGTGTCCCACAGGGCTCAGTCCTTGGCCCCCTGTTGTTCAGCATCTACTTCTCAGAAGTACAGGCTAACATAGGAGGACTATGGCTGACAAAGTTTGCAGATGACTGCAAACTGGGAGCCATAGTGGAAAGTACATCGGACACAGATATCCTTCAGAGGGGTCTCACAGAAACTGATAGCTGGTGCCAGAGCCATGGCCTGAAGTTAAATGCCAAAAAATGTATAGTCATACCCATCGGGAAAAACAAGGTAACCCCAAGCTACCATATAGGTGGCAATCCACTAAGCACAGAAGAGGTTATCAGGGACCTGGGGACCCAGGTTGACAGTGGCCTTTCTTTTGACACTCACATTGCTAAAGTGGTTAGAAAAACCTTCTACATTGCCAACCTGATCATGAAGGGATTCACATCCAGATCAAGTGAGGTTATTGTTCCCCTGTACTCTTCACTTATCAGACCAATGATCGAGTACAATGCCCCATTCGGGATGTATCTCACCCGACACCTGTAGCAATTGGAGAGACCCCAAAAGTTCCTCACCAAAAGGATAAAGGGACTCCAAAATCTGTCATATGCTGCCAGACTGAAGAAACTCCAGCTCTATTCAGTCGCATACCGTCTGCTCAGAGGTGACCTGTGCCTGACATACAAGGCCATGTCCAACCCGGAATTAATGGGCATGCTCCACCTCAAAAAATCCAAATCTACCAGATCCACTAGAGCAAGCGACTTAACCCTTAGCACGGATATAAATAGGACATGCTGGAGGGATAGATTTGTCACCCAGAGACTCCCTATGTTGTGGAATAAAATCCCGGTCCATGTGAGGCAGAGCACCTCGCAGGCTCTGTTCAAGAGAAATCTTGACCGGTGGATGGGAGATCGTAGGTTTACCCCGGGAATCATCTCTGTGTCACTGCTGGACAGAGGCACAACAAACTAATGGGCACAGTATTTTTTAACATAAGGGGTGGTGTAAGCTACAAAAACTCTGGGCTAGGCTTATAAATGCCTTAGGGCAGATAGCCTAGTATAAACCTATGAACCTATGAACCTATCTGTAACAGAGATATAGCAGACATACATTAGGTGTAGCACACATGGCTGTCCACATGAACAGATGTCATTGTCAACACAATCACACTCTCTAAGGGACTCAGACACATTGGTACACTTTGGCAGGCTCACAAATACACTTCCTAACTACTAAGTTTGCCACACTGCAGTAATGCACAGGTATCATATGCACCACAGGGGGTATCCTGAGGTTCTATGGGCTAGGGCATGTGAACGTGTCTGACATTAGTCAGTATGCCAATGGGAGTTATATTGGGTGTGACTGCAGTTGGGAACATCATACCCCACACACAGACACAAGGTGCCAGTACTGACATGCATATGTGCATTGCTTCATGGGTGTGTAGTGGTTGGCTGAACAAGATGGCTGTACAAGGCTGGGTGAGGGGTAATCCTTGGCATCAGGCCAACTGACAATGGTGTACAATGTGGTTCAGGGGTGTAGTGTCTGCAATGTCCCATACAGACGGGTATTGTATGACCTGTCCTGTCATCCTGGTTACCATTGTGTGTGGCCATTGCTTTGCAATGCATGCCATGTCTGTGTTTGATAGTCCTTGACATGGACAATGCCTGGGATGTGCACATCCCACAACAATGTACAGTGACATGTTTATGTGTACCTGGTTTGCCTGGCAGATGTGTACACTGACTGTTATCATCAGATGTGCCAATACTGGCCTGTGCCAATACTGACCTGGTGTGACAGGGCCTGCTAATAGACAGCAGGTTGACCCTGCACCTGCAATGATAGCATGATACAGGTATTCCCTGGTGTCAGTGGTATCTGTTCATACAGGGCATGTGTGTAAGACATTGTATGTTCTTTGTGGATCACATTTGACGGCACCACATATGTTGAAGGCGTCCAGTGGGGAACATAGTGAAGGTGCATTGTCCACAATTATGTGCCTATTGTACTGTTGGACAGGGTGCCATGCCTTCTGTGGCCCACTGCAATCACACCATGCCTACTATCTATCAATAATGTGCAGGGTACTAGCAACATAGCAAGATATTCTAGGCAAGTGTGTTTGTGTATGATACATGGGTTTCGACCATAGTCTGGGTAATAGTAGGGTTGCTTGCTGTGTTCACCAAGCCTTTTGCCAGATGTAGGGGGTATGGCGTGCTAACCCAGTCTCTTGGCTGACTGAAATATGTAAACCTTGTGAGGTGGACATTGTGACATATAACATGGCCACCATATAGAAAGACTACTCTTCAACATGTCCAGTGGTTAGACATTCATTGCCACCTCCACACAGGCTCTGATTGTCAAACACACCTGCCATGTCTTAGAATAGAACTCCTACCTTATTAGTTTATCACACTACAGCATTATGCAGTTATAGCATGTGCTACAGAGATTAGAGGGCTACTCCATCCCCAATGGTGTATTTCACAAGGAATGACATCAGCATGTTTACCAAAGTAGGTTATTTCAGATTTCATGCAAGTGAGTAGCCCAAAATGCATTGCTCACAAAACAGACAGTGAGACACACACAGAATGACCACAACTGATATGTGTGGGTACAGAACCCATGACCAAAATCGATATCATACTACTGCAGAGAGATGTTATAGAACGCACCACAAGGATTACTTGGGAATTTGGTCCCAGAGGTGTATTTTACAGGGTATGACATCAGCAGGAGTACCAAAGTAGGGCATTGTAAATGTCCTGCAAGTGAGTAGGGTATAATGCATTGCTCCCTACACAGACATTGAAACACACAGAAAACATGCATAACTGCCATGATTGTGGATGGATCCCTACCTCAGTTCTAAATCACACTCCAGTGGTACCCAGTTACAGGACGTGCTACAGAGATTACTGGATTACAGCATTCCCAGAGGTGTATTTCTAGGTGGGTGACATCAGCAGGATTGCCAAAGGTGAGTATGTGAATCGTAAAGAGTGTGCATACTCTAAAAAGCATTGCTCCCTTCTCAGGCAGACAGACACACACAGTTAGCATGTCTGGGATTAGAACATCTACCAAACTAGTTTTTCACACTACAGCATTACGCAGTTACAGAACATGCTACTGCAGTCACAGAGGTGCATTCCTAGGTGAGTGACACCAGCAGGATTGCCAAAGGTGAGTATGTGAATTGCAAGGAGTGTGCGTACTCTAAAAAGCATGGTTCCCTTCTCAGGCAGACAGCCACGCACATAGTTAGCATGTCAGGGATTAGAAAACCTGCCATACTAGTTTATCACACTATAGCATTATAGATTTACAGGACACGCTACAGAGATTACTGGATTGCAGAATTCCCAGAGGTGTATTTCTAGGTGGGTGACATCAGCAGGACTGCCAAAGAAGGGCATTTTAAGTGTACTGCAAGTTGTACGTGTCTTGTACCTGTGTGTACCCACTGCTTACTGTCGCAAAAAATAATTTACACCTGTATAAAAGTATCTTACTCATTCCTGAATGCCATTATCAGCAAACCTTGCAGAGCTTGAACCCTTGCCCATACACACTGATGTCACTGAACTTACCACTAAGCCATCTCGGTTGCATACATGTGTCATGGTTTTTATAATATACATCTTACAATAGGTATTCCACAGTACTGAAAACAAATGGGACAGTCACTTGGTGTACATATGCACAGTACCCTTGAATGTACTGTACTCTTTGAAACAACATAGACAAGTCTACATCTGTACAACTGTCATACCTAAATACATATATGCACCTACAGGATGTGTACACACACACACACACACACACATATATATATATATATATATGTATATATATATATATATATATATATATATATATATATATATATTTCCCTATCTCTCTCATACATATATATATATATATATATATATATATATATATATATATATATATATATATATATATATATACATATACACAGACACAGCTATAGCTCAACAGTGGCACAGGAAAATAACATACCCAACTGTAGTCATTCTTGACTGTCTATTCTTTACTATTCCTAACTATGTAATAATTAGTAGACTCCACTCACCACAGATGACTACCATGGTGTGCAGCATGTTAAAAGACATAACACATGTGTATGCCTGGCTATAGTGTAGTCACACACACACACACACACACACACACACACACACACACACACACAAAAAAAAATAACCCAAAAATGTTTACAGATGCGTCTACCCCCCCCCCCCCCCGGTCTCAGTGATTTTATTTCTATAAAACCTTTGTTAAATATGCTTAATTAGTAATTGCATATTCATTTTTGGGTACCTAGTATATTTTAGATATTTATTAGTTAAAAATGTTAGGACGCTTTTATTGTTTAAATTGACAGAACGTTTTTGATTTGTATGTTGTCATTTATTTTGGATCTGTAGCTTTAAATATGGTTATGTTGTTTGGCGCCAATGAAGCTATTTAAATTGCAACTGTTTCTCAAGTAAATATTAGTTCTGATGAAGCCTGTGGTTGGAACGGGTGGAAGCGCTTAACTTGTTGTTTGTTATTTTTTGGTCTTATATTAAATCTTGGATTTTATACCACATGAATTGCAGACATTGTTTTTTAGACAAGAACTGGCTTGGAATTATCTGCATCTCATGACTGCATAGCATTTGGCATGGTATCAAAAGTTTTTTTAGATCTGCAGGTAAGACATAGGTAGGCCTGACAGGTATAGTTGTAGCACAACAAGCCCTGAATTGGAGTATGCCCATCTGTGGAATGGACAACTACTATCACTATGCAGGGTTACAGTGGTCATGCTTATACACATAAAATCACAGGACTTGTTTGGATGCATTGACTCCAGTTACACAAGGTGACAGTGGGCATACTCATACATTTAGTAACACAGGGACGTTTGGGATGCACTATGACTACAACTACACAAGGTTATACTGGGCATGCTCATACACTTAGAAATAAAGGGCTTGTTCAGATGCACTGACTCAAATTACACAAGGTGGCAGTGGGTAAGCTCGTACACTCAGTAGCACAGGGCTGTTTGGGATGCACTCCGATTCTAACCACGGAAGGCCACAGTGCGCATGCTCATACACTTACATGTAACGAACACATTGTAATGGACCCCTATTGTAAATATACAGGTTTACAGCTATGTACATCTTAACTGTCAGTATATATATGCACATCATACAGGTTTACTAGCAGATACCTGTATGTGGCCCGTAAATGATATATCTGTGTCTGTGCTGTGTGATACACATGCATACATGTACATGAAGTACTGACATATATATGTGAAGTATACACAATCATGCATGTGTGGAAGTGACAGATAGTAGGTTAACTGTGACACACAGGTGGATGCTAACTACAGCATGTGTCACACACATTGCTGCCCTGAAAGGCATACATTAATAGCAGGTTGTGGACAGTGGCATTATACTTGGAACAGTGGCATGTGCAAGCATAATATGTGAGCCCCATTGTCCAATGGTACTGAGGTGCAGGTGTCAAGATGACCTCTCCTGGCTGTGTTAGTAGTTGTCATTATTAGCAGGACCGCTACACTAAGTATATCTGACATTGGCCATATACATAATGTCTGCTGGTGTCCGTCACCTTAGATGTAGCATTTGATACCAACCACATTACTGCCACTCGCAGTGATGTCATGGTACGAGTGTCAACTGCTTGACCAAAACAATGAGCCAATGTCCTGCTGTAATTATGAGGTTGTCCTGTGTCTGTCATTCCGGGATGTCATGACAAGCCTTTGTCACACAGCACATGCATCCATGATTCAAGGGAGTGTGGATAATACCTAGGTCACTTTTACCCATATAGTGGCATTCCAAGGCAAAAGTCCTAAAGACAGAAGTAACACCCTGACACCTGCAAGACAATTGCATTGGATGCTTATGCTAATCAGTGCTAGATGTGTGGCTTTCGTAATCTATTTGCTCAATGTAGAACCTACAATGGCGAATACTGACATCTGTGCAGTGAGGAACACCTGACTGAAGGCTCTGTAGTGCACAATTGCACTACCACCATATAACTTGTATCCCGACATGTGGGCCATAACACTGGTATGGACCATTAAAGGTGATGGTGTCCACATATTCATAAAGGCTATTCAGAAGTAAAGATCACTACTCCGACATAAGTCATCACAGATGAGTTGGGTACAGGTGACCATGGCAAAAGCTGCATTCTAGGGTGCATCCTCATGCATCCACCACCATGTCCTCAGACTACCAACACACATCCATACATGTGGTATGAGATAGTATGGTAGAACACCAAACAACCTTCAATTGGTGGACTGTACCTAGCCCTACATCAACTGTGCAAAGTACCCATGTACTGCCACAGTTGCATAATGTGTTATGCAATGCAATTATACCACTGTTTGTAACCAGGTCAGTTGTACACATACCAGGGTCCCTTGGATGTTGTCAGCATTAACATAGTCAACTGTTGCTGTACACCAGTAAACAACACCCTCATTGTTGGATATGACCTAAATGTACCTGTCCTGGACATGTACATCCCACACTCATACAACATAAATGAAAATACCATAGCTATTGTTGTCCTTTCTACATACAGGTGGCTACATTCATTACACACATGCACATGGCAGATAGGTCCATGGCTGCTGAATGATAACAGTACATAAGGTTTGATATCTATGTTGACACAAGTAATATTCCCTCTCTACTGGTCACCCATGACACCTATCATATCATACAACAACCCATGTGGCATGTATATCATTAGATATGTGCACCTAATGCAATGCCTACAAACGTACCCAAATAACAGGATCATAGGACCTACACACATGACCTGTAGTGACAGACTCAGGGAAATACAGCTATGCTCTGTATGTTCCTGAGTAGTTACAGATAATATGTCCATGACATGTACAACCATGTGTGCCCAAAGCTCCTACATATACCCCATGTCAACAACTGCAAGCCATGCATGCTGTGTGCTGTCTGGACATTACCTTATTACCACAATAGCCAGAACATGCTGAGGTGAGATGTTTACAAGCCACAGACCTTGCACATGCTTGAATGAGTGTAATGCCTAGATCAAACAGAGCACATTGCTGGCACTCTTCCAGTAGTCATGAGGTGTGTGTGGCATATATGAAGTGCTCCCTGTTGACCATTATAGTGCCCCTGCTTCACCGTGGAACTGTCAAGTAACAGTTTGTGGGATCATGATATGGAATATTGCTGTGTGTGTGTCTTGCTGATATGTGTTGTTGGCATGAATGTACACTTGGCTACTCAGTGAAGGTGGTTGTGTGTCCTACCAGTACATGAATACAACATCCATTATGGTGTAATGCTCAACTAGGTTTCACACATGGTGTGGGGAAGGTGTGGAATGTATCCTCTTGACCTGCTAGTCCACTTACTGATGGAGACTCCATATGTGTACATGTATTGATGTGTGTTTAGATTCCATGCATGTGCAGTGTCTGATGTTTGAAGGTGACTGTTGTCCTAGTACATCATGCTGTTGCAATGCAGCCTCAACATTGCCAACTGTATATGGTGATATGCTCAAAGTACAGTAAGCTGTAGTTTAGGTATGGGCAGATGTTTGGACATGACTACTAAGTGGTGGGGCTACTTTGCAGATTAATGATTACTGAGGACAGCTCACAGGTGTGTTACAACCATTCCTACAATAACCTGTGTAACTGCTACGCTATGGTTCTGTTAACTGAAGTGGAAGACATACAATGTAGAATGCAGTAAGGGTGACACTGAAGGCAAACCTCTTGACACCTGTAACAGTAACACCTCCCGTGTGCATATATAGTGCATATATCAGCACAGGTGGCAAAAGAAAGAGTTAGTACCCTTTGTAGCCTGCATGATAGTGCTGTAACTCTGTAATACTTATCATGAGATAGGCAGGTGTTTGATTCACAGTACTGGCACATGTGGGTGTGTGTGTATCCACTTGTTGTTACATAGCCGACTGATGAACCGCTAACCCCACATTCACACACTGCAATCTAGTATCCCTATTGATGTCCTTGATCTTAGGCCATTCTGACTACCTGTACATGTGTAATCTCTGTGGCGCATCTTGTAATTGCGTAGTACTATAATGATGGTTTGCACATAGGCAGGGGTTCTCATCCCAACACTGGCAACTGTGTGTGTCAGAGGGTGTGTTACTTTCTCTGAATTCCTGAGTGTGTGGGTAAGTTTCTGTGTTTGCATCCTGTCATGAGAGTGGATATTACTGCTTCTCAATAAGAAGCCACTTTTTCCACTGGCCTTTACCCTTGTCATCTGCTATGCCACTCTTTTACTTCCTCCCCGCTACAGGTAACTATACCTGTGATGTCACCCACTATGGATGTAATGGCTCTGAACACAATAGCTTACTACACAGCTATAATGCTCATTAGATCAGTAAACATAATTGAAACTTGGGAGATTAAAACTACGATGCAGAAGCTACAAAGTGCATGCAGGTATTGTCATACAGACCTGTGAGTAGTCAACATTTACATATGGGACACTAACCACAAACACAGACATCCCATGGGACATGCAATTACACCTGAAGGAGGAAGGCAGAACATCAAGATCAACATGCAGTTACTGTTATACATGATACATACTGTCAAACGTACCAAATGCATTCCAAAACTGTACTACATGGTATGTCCATTGCCTGTCAAATACTACTCAATATTAATCTACAATTGTCTTCCTAGTATGCTCACCCTGTGCATCAGACCATATGAGCATGTCCCTGCACCGATGATGTGGATGACAGGGATGCTGCACAAGCATCGTCATATGCACAGGGTGATAATGTTTGTCAGAGGCCTAGGCTGCACCATTGGATGACATCATGTGTGTGGGTTAGGGCCTTTGATATCATTGGGCATGTGTGGATGTTATGTGTGTGCATGTTGAGGTGCCCTACATTTGTTTCTGGTGTGTGTGTGTATGTATGCACACAGATCTGGCATGTGGCTGGCCTAAACTGGGGTATTATTGACAGCTGCAGACTGTACAGGGCAGGTTCCACAGTTCACGGTGTCCAGCCAAGGCCATGTGACCTGTGCCTGCCAGGGGTTGCATGGGCACTACCAGTCAGAGGTCCAGATTGGGTACTGATGACACATGTCCAGTTGAACCATGTCCCTGTTGGGACCATCCGGGACCACATGCACATGGCCTGCTGTGTCCTGGTGTGGACAGCACAGCACCAGCTGCACTGCTGCTGCTACCAGCACTATGGGAGCGGGCATGTGAAGTAGCATGTTCACATAGACCTTTAACAGGTGATGTAGCTGGCCTACATCCACATGCCCGACGCCTCATTTCTACCAGATGTTCCCGCCCAGACATTTCACACTCGAGGATTGACATGCAACAGTCAAGGACTCCCACCATGTCACCCAATCGTCTATCCAAGACATCTGCAAGATGATGGTGAGCATTTGCAATTGCCTGGATGTTGTTAGTTAAAGAATGGACAGCAGCCCTCGGAAGCCTCAAACCTTCTCTGTTGTGCCATTCAGCACATGCCTTTGCCTCCATTACAGCCTGAAACATGCATCTGGTGACACCAGCTGATGTGCTTTGTCTTGCAGGGACTTGTTGGCCAGTGGTCCTCCTATGAGCAGCACTGGGCACATGCCTGTGTGGGACATCACCAGTCAGTTGCCTGGGATCATGGTGTGCAGGCACACCTTCCATATTCTCCACACTTCCCTGTTCCATGCTACCATCCACCAACTGCCCTTCCTCTATGGTCACTGGTGATGGGGTATGTGTAGGCAGGAGAACTATGTGTGGGGATGAGAGGGATACAGGTGGAATGGCAAACAATGGCACAGATTCAGCCCCTGACAACTCTGCCTGTGCCTCAATCACACTTTCATAATCACTGCTAGAGTCTGTGGGGACACTAACATCAGGTGGACTGCAGGAGGGCAACACACCTACATCAACACCTGTGGGGGCAGACAAGAACTGTACATTACAAGTTATACAGCACAGCACACACACAGACACACACAGACAGACACACACAGACAGACACACAGACAGGCACACAGACAGACACACAGACAGGCACATAAACACACAGACAGAAACATGCTATGGCACCCAACGGCATGCAACATGCATGTGATATGGCAGATGGCGTTCAGCTTAAACAATTATAGTGGTAGTTATCATACATCCCTGAGTTGCACACAGCAGCATGCATGTGTTATAGCAGAAGGCATGCACCTTACACATTTATAGTAGTAGTTAGCATACATCCCTGTGTTGCACCATTTGTGTTAGTAGCTTATACCCCATACCTGCAACACAATGCATGCACTATGCACCATTGCACCGCGCTGCCATGTTTTGTGCAACATACCCCACATGTTAACAGACCTTTTCTGACTTTGTACATCTGCCACTGATGCTTTGTGTTGGCCACTGCCCCTATGTGTGAGGAGGACATGTGTAGATGGGTATGTGGAGTGAATACTATGTTTGCCTGAGCCTTAGCTTGCATATCTCCCCCAAAGCAGTGCATGTTTGTTCAACATTATTCTGCCTACCCCTGAGCTGAGTCTACAGACAATGTGCATGTGGCTGTACACACATGTTTGACATGGCTGTCCCTGCTTTGCAATAATGCCACAGACCAGCACAGGTTAACAGTACACCAGCCTGATGTGTGGCATATGACCTTGCCAATCACATGTAGTATGACATGTCTTCTGACATGTTGAATGACATGCATACATGTGTAACTCAATGGTGTCCTTTCAAATATACAGTAAGGTAATGGTGTCCCAATGCAGGGATGTGTTATACTAACATGGACCTTCAGCTGACTCAATGCTGTCAGTCCACCCTACAAATATGATGTGAATAGCCATTGCAGGGCATCATATGGCTTCACTATTGCTATACAGTGTGAGTTACAGACACAGTTCATAGCCATGACTGTGTTCAAATACAATACATATCTAATGTGGAATGTGACCCACGTCACTGAGGTGTATACACACTAAACCCTAATGTGGAATGTGTGACACAGGTCACTGTATGGTATACAGATGAAACCCCTGCAACCATATTACTGATGCCTGGCAACTATGCCCAGACATGGCTAACTTAGCAGTATTCCATGTCTCACATGCCATCTGTGTATCTCACACACATGAGGAGCAAGAATGACAGTGATGTCTGACACCAGCAAGGTGAATGTACTATATCTGTGGCCTGCTGTGGTTGTATGTGTATGTTGTGCAACACATGTATGTATTTGGATACTGTATAGGTGAATGCTTTCATGTTGTGACACACTCAAGATGTTCAAGACATGTTATGTGGTGGTTTTGATGTCATGCCTGCACAAGCTGTGCACAGGCCTGTATGATGTTTAGTGTTTCACAGCTGCAATATCACCATTACACAAAGGCCATAGTTGTATTGTCTCAAGCCAATGTACGACAGGGTGTAAACACATGTACATCACTTCTACTGTGAGTGTTGCTTCATGTCTCTGGCCATCCTCCATGGCCATGTGTACACATGTTTTGTCCAGTGGTTGTGATGGGCATCTATGTCACATGTCAGTGTTATCCCATATGACATACACCCATAGATGTCATATGCTCCACTGAGGACAGGGTTATGCAGACAGAGGGTGGTATGTTTGGGATGTGAAATATGTTTTGCAGGATAGTTGAGCAGTATTGCAGTCAGCCCACTACATGTCATGGACATGTCAGATAGCACATGACATTGTGTGACATTCATAGTACGGGTATAATCCACAAGGGTGAATCCTGTGGGCTTGTCATACTCCAGCTCCAACACATTTAGAGTGTGTGCAAAGATATGCTCTCTGTATAGTACTGTTTGTATTCCTCACATGTGTAATGCTGATCTGTAGTATCTGTCTCTACAGTGAACCACACCTCCACCATTGTATTCACAGCCGTCCACACATCTGGCAATGACAGTTTGTAAGGTTTAGCATAGGTGTTTCATATAGTCTTCAATCATTCCACATGGGTAACCACTGTGATGCATTGCAGGTCTGACCAGTGTATATTAACTGGACCACCATACATTATGTGTATGTGTGTTAAATGGCCACATGGCAGATAGCATGCAATTAATATGATCTGTGCATTATCAAGCCTAGTAAATAATCTCACCTGCAACAAGCTGGTGTCACTGCGAAATGCCAGAGGTACCTAAATAAGAATGTCACAGCAGTAAGATCATTATCCACGCCTGTGTGTGTGTGATAGCTACAGGGTGCAATGTCCATGTTAGCACATATGCCAGTACAATACACTATACTATGGAGTATGCACATCTGTGCATACATAGAGTAGCAGACTATAGTATATGGCATGTGTGCATACATGCCTTGCATATGATGTTACATTGCATATTGTACATTATACAACGACTCCCATTAATATTCCAAAATGTGCACAATGATTGGTCAGCGTGCATGTTGTAAATCAGAGTTATAGTAATGGAAAAAGATCCGGTCGCCTTTCCTTTTTTTTTTTTTTTTTTTTTTTTTTTTTTATAGCAACGGAGAAAGCAAGATCTCCATTGCTTTTTACAACCTGTCTTGCTATGTTAAATGAGTTTAACATAGCGAGACAGCTTTAAAAAAAGCAACGGAGCATCTCCGTTGCTTTTTTTTAAAGCTGTCTCTCTATGTTAAACCCATTTAACATAGCGAGACACTTTAAAAAGCAACGGAGATCTTGCTTTCTCTGTTGCTTTTTTCAAAACTGTCTTGCTATGTTAAATGGGTTTAACATAGCGAGACAGCTTTAAAAAAGCAACAGAGATTCTCCGTTACTTTTTTTAAAGCTGTCTAGCTTTGTTAAACTCGTTTAACATAGCAAGACAGGTTGTAAAAAGCAATGGAGATCTTGGTTTCTCTATTGCTTTTGCCCACAGCTCTGATGTACTGCATAAGTATATGCATGCGCAGTACATCAGAACTGCTGCAGAATACCAGACAGCTGTGGAAGGGCAGCAAGGAGGCATTATACAATGCCATTATTTAAGAAAATTAATTATTTTTTTTCTTAAATAATGTCATTGTATAATAGCAATAACCCACTTCTGGGTGTGGGTAATGCTGGATTTACCCACGGTTGTCTTTGTTTGGCCACTCGGGCTTCACCCTCATGACCAAACCACACCAACCGTGAGTAAATCCAGCATTACCCACACCCAGGTGTGGGTTATTGCTATAGTAACACATGTAACTATATGAAATATAGTTGTGTTATATGTGCAGTAGTGACTTACCAGGCAACTCCAGGCTCGGTGGTTGAGAGACACCCACCTCCACAATACCAGCTGAAGCTTGTGGATGGAGTTCTGCAGGTGTCCCCAGGTTGGCCAGTAGCTCCTCATTACATGTGAGTGGGGGCTGGCTGAGTGGCCCCCCACCTGTTGCACCTTGTTCCCAGGTGATTGCATTAGCATGCTATTTTGCCCATCTTATGAGGTACGTGCAGTGTCGGCGCACCTGCTGATAGGTGTGATTGTGGCCACCAACATCATTTACCCTCCTGTGGAGTTCCTCCCATTGGGCATCCCGCTGCTGTGCATCCTGTTGCACATGGCTGAATTACATGGTTACATGAGTTACATGGTTGTCGAGGAGGTATGGGATGAGGACCTCATCCTCCAAGCGGGTGTATGGTGACTGCCTGGCACGTGGCATACCTGGAAGACATAATGATGGAGACAGGTCACAGTAACTCACAGAGAAGTACAGAAGTACAGCTGAACATACATGCGTATCACATTTATTAAGATTACAAATATGTCTTTGCAAATCTACATGACACTAACACCACTGACATGTTTAACTCACACACATTTGACACTTACTGGTGATTTGATGTTATCACCATATATGTGTGTGTCAAGTGATGACATTGCTCATACTCCATGTGGATGTCTTGATGTGGAAATGTCTGTTTGCCTGTACTGGTGACTTTACCTATCAGCACATGCCTGGATGTGTTCACATTAATGCAATAGACCTTAATGCTGTGTATATGTCACATATATAGTAATACACAGCCTTAAGGGACATGACCTGTGTCCCTGCAGACTTGCTCACTGAAAGTTTTACAAGTATGTGTTTTGCCATATACATCTACATGGCACTGTACAGCTGTTTAGCATCCTGCCATGTATTACCCGTGTTGCACATGTGAAACACATGGGACAATGGCTAGCCTGATGGTATTTACAGGGTTGGATATCAACTATAGCATGTATGGTCATAGTGAACTAGTAGGCTATACGCCCTGGGCCATTTATGAGCCTAGGCTGAAAAGTTACCTAGCTGTAGCCAACAGGCAGGTAAGTTTCAGTGGCCAGTTCAAGCAGTGCCACAGAACTGATCCACAGGGTTACTGATATATTAGCCATGCGGTCCTCACACCATGTCACAATGAGGGACAATGTGCAGCTTCGCTGGACAGGGATGCATAGTATGGCAGAAGTATTTAAAGTGTTTGGGACAGAGATCTGCCAGGCATGTTGTGATCCTTGTACTAGAAAGGTGGATGTCCATGAAGTATGTGTTTATTTAAAATCAGGATGTGTAAGTGTAGCATGTCCAACATCTCTGGGTTGGACATGGCTTTATTCAGGGTAGGCATCATGCTACATAGTGGAACTAGGGATTGGGAAGGCCAGTGTAAACCATCTGAACATGGCCAGTAACCCTTAAAGGAGATATGTGATCTATTATGGGTCACTTGAGTGTTGAATAGGGAGGAACAATGATCTCTATATTCATGGATGGCACCCTGTCATGATTAGGTGTGCTACGTACGACTATCTGTCTGGTGTGATGAAGTAACTATCAAAGGAAAGGCTGCTGTCCAGCTGCATCCCGTACACACACACAGTTTCCATTATGTTGACCACTGCCTAGGTGGTAGTTCATCGGTATAGGGTTTTAACATAGGGGTTGACAATGCAATACTTAGCTGTCAGATTGTGGCCATACATCACACACCACACATCAACCCACAAAGGCCCTTCTGGCTGTTGACCACAGCACACATTGAGTCAACTATTGCTTCTAGTTCATAGTCATTTGCAAACATCAATAGGCAGATGCCTTCTGTGTTAGTCTGTGTGGTATAGATAACAAAGAGGGGGAGTACCAGGAATTTACCCTGTATTACTGTAGATGGCACTGGTTTGATATGCGTGTATTAATCAGACACCTTCTGTAGTGTTGGTTCTGCCAGCAGTCCAGTTGCCAACCCCTCCTGTGACATAGGAATATACACCTAGTTCACTGAGTCTAGCTGGAACACAGTATGGGTGATGGTGTCCTAAAACCTGTCAAGGTCATGATATGCTGTGTGAATCAACCTTACTGTGATCTACATCTGTATTGACTACATCAAATAAGTTGATCACAGTTCATGGCCTTACAGACCAGGCTCAGCAGGGTAGTAGTGCACTATTTCCCATTATCAGTGGTGTCTCCCCCTTTGTGGGGTGTGATAACTGTTGCTGTGCACCATTCAGTGTGTACACAGCATGACATGAAGCTATGATTGAACATGATGTGCATGTGGAGAGCATATTATTCTGACATTTCTGTAGGATACACCCTGGGATGTTGACAGATTCCACGAAAGCTGTATGTATGGCTTTAGAGAGTGCAGCTTGTACCTGCATAGTGGTTATTACAGGGGCTCTGTAGTGTACATGGATATATAAATATGTGTACCTGTTGGAGGAAGGTGGGAGTGGGTTTAGGTTCTCCAAGACCCTATCTGTATGAACAGGTGCTATTTCTGTAGGTGCAGTACTTCCCATGCCATAGTGCTGTGAGGCATGGCAGGTCTTGTTGTTGCCATTACTATTCATGACACAGCTATAGAATTCTCTGTGGTTGGCCTCATAATATGTGGCTGATTAATTTCACAGTAGCTTTATTTGGCTTTATATGGTGTATCTACATCTTACTGAGGCTGACTAGGGATCACCTCCACTCATGTGTGTTCACTCTTGCAACAGCTACTACCTTCTGTGGTACACTTTAAGGCAGGGTACCACCAGTTTGCCTTCTTGTTTGTGTTTGGTTGAATATTGGTTCTGTTAAAATGGCACAATCACTGCACTTATGTGAGTGCTTAAAGTTCATTTGTATAGGATTCAGCATTTGCACATGCATTGTCCATCTGTATGGGTGCCACGACAGTCACCACGTTGCTCTTAAGAAGCATAACATTGGCTTTGGAGATTGACTATGTGTAACATACTGTTAGCCCTGTTTGTGTGACTATGGTGATCCAGATCATTGGGGTTGATGAAATCCAGCATGCATTGAATGCAGGTGTTGGTACATGAGGGGTCTTCCCAGTTCATAATGGAATAGTTGAGAGTAGCCATTATTATAGTTTTCTGTCTCAAACCTAATATTCCCCATTACAGCACAATCTGACAGTTGGGAATTCTGAGGCATGATGGGTGATCTGTCACAAGGTACAACTTGGATTCCACTTTGGCACAAAGGTAGTTGCCCAGCATAATGCATCTGAAAATATGCAAGTGCAACTAGCGTGGGGGTGTACATATCCTTCAAGAATATGGACACACCTGTGGCCCATGTGTACCAATGAAGGATAATGAGCAACAGGTGAGGTGTGTGTTACAACATGGTCATGCAGGTGTGCTCTCCGGAGCATTGAACCATATCTCAGTCACTGCACAGATATGTTCTCCATGTTAAGGATTGACATAAGTGAGTCCATATTGAGTTTCTGAAATGTATCATTGAATAGTGAGACCTGCAGCTTATTGCTTGGCTGTCCCTGTTACAGCAGTGGACGTTCACTTGACCTTTGCATGATGAAGGCACTGTAGGGGAAGCATGAGCCCTAGCAAGTATCCAGATTCCCAGGGGTAACAGGTGCAGGCCCTGTCTGGCAAAGCATCATGGTCTGTCAACCATGTTATCCCAGGCAGAGAGATACTGGATACCCTTTGCATTGCACCAGTACATTAGATAATTGTGGAATACAATTCTTTTGTCCCTGTACTGCAGTATAATTCTGGCCAATGGCAGAATGCTACCCAGGCCTTGGGACATACCTGCATGGCCTACAAGACCTGACAGTTCCTACATGTGTCTTTCCATGCAGTCCAGGCTACTGCATCACAGGTCCTGCACAACAACATGGAATATGCCAGGGCCTAGTGTATAGTTCAAAAGGTGGTCTGAGTGTATGGGTATGTGACTAATCATGGCAGACAGGCAGCTGACAGTATATTTGCCCTTGTATAGCTTGGTGTGTAACATAGTGCTAGAGTTTGCTT
This sequence comes from Protopterus annectens, assembly GCF_019279795.1. Classification (NCBI taxonomy): domain Eukaryota; kingdom Metazoa; phylum Chordata; order Ceratodontiformes; family Protopteridae; genus Protopterus; species Protopterus annectens. Next base: position 1,322,952,098 of record NC_056745.1, on the reverse strand, counting down.
TCACAAATAAGTACTGTTGGGCATGTTTCCGGCCACATGTTCTGAGGTGTGGCACAATTATGCAAACTATGTCATACAGTTTGTGTATTTTGTTGTCTGTCTATTCCATCTTGGGAGGTCACTTGCTTGGCCAGATACTTAGAAGCCTCTGTGAATGTGTGTAATTTCTGGTAGTATGTGTAGGTGTCCTTACTGTGTTCTGGTAAGGGCATGTGTTGGTTGTGATGATGAGATGCATGTTTTAACATAAACCTCATGACTGTCCAGTCCAGTCGTAGCTGTAGACTGGACTGCCTTCCAGCGTACCCCTGTAGCTGCATCCCAGACAATGCGTGGGGTGTGGTGTTAGGTGCGTTTGGCAGTGTACAATGGCATAGAGATTACATTCCCCCAGGATGGCCACATACAGAAAGCTGACATTAGTAAACACCAGTAGCTAACTAGTGGACATGCCTGTATGAGCATTCAATACTACAAGTACTAAGTATTGTATTTAGTGTACTTATTGCTTATGAAGATGTTTTAGATAATGACTTATGTTATAGACGTGACAACACTGGCTATTACAGAAACATAGTAGCTACCTTTAGCAGCAATCATCCTCTGAGGATCACATCCTGATAGTTGATTACAGATGATGCAAGTGTCTACAGGTCTGTTTTCTTTTCTGGGTATATACTCATATCCACCAAAACCATGAGCTCTGTTGGGCACAGACACCCACTCCCCAAACAGAGTCATGTATCAATAGACTCTGCTGCCACTATCAACATGATCAGGATATAATCAGATAGTGTAATCCATCACCTATGAAGCAGCTACTACACATGAGCAGCAGTCTCCTACATCTTACACTCCTACTGCAGATGTTAATCTGGAGTTAAAGATGATATGCAACCTGTTTCATTACCTGTACTGGACACTACCTTACATACAGTATTTGCAAGTGGCTGTTAAGTTGGCAATTAGAGGTTAGGCTACACAAACCTGAAAGTTCAATCAGTGTGTCCCTACTCTCAATATCCACTCTATGTAGGTGAGCACATAGCCATTTGGTCCAGCCCTGTAACAAGGGTCACTACACAGTTGCATAACATGGTACACATGCACAGCTGTTATTGCTTGCAAACGATACTAGAGAGGTGGATATTACATATGTTATGTGCATGGATAGTTACCTAGCTCTTCCAATTACCTTTGCTATCATGCTGCTAAACTGTCAGATGAATACAAGTCATATGTATCCTGTTACTGAGTATTGTAATTGCCAATAGACATAACTAATGTTTGCATAACATAACAGAAATGCTATGTAAAATGGAATACAGATCTTCCTAAAATACTGTACATTACACAGTTATTGGCACAATATCTCACAATGCAAACCATATTTGCACAGTAAGCTCACCTTTGACGTGTTCATCTTACTTATACACCCATACATAACTGTTACAATATATCAACATATACTATCCCCTGTTATAGCACATACTTGTTGGACCAACCCTGACACTGACAGTGGCTGGAAGAGAATTGGTGAGTTCCAAGCCCATATATATCATCCCTTGTGGTGTATGAGGAGTTTGCCTTGTGACCTACAGCAGTACACACATAGAATGCTATAAGTATTACTACTGCTCAACAATACATCGCTACAAGATAGCTATTTCCACTATATGCATTGATTACACTGTAATGCTTACACAACAAGTACTACATACACAGACATACTAAATGTTATACATACCTTCTTAGTAATTGGAGGTGTTATTGACTGGTATATTACTCATTTTCAGTTTGTGTTTCAGTATTTTGTACAGTTCTACAGGTAGATACAGATGGTTTGAATGTGTGACAAGGCATCCATTTATAGTTAGAGATCAGTAACATGTAAAACAAACGTTCAGCCAAGCAGGTGCTCAGCCTTCATCAGACAATTTTCACAGCTCTCTATTTATATGAACAACACACCTTGTTTAGTCTTATGTCTGATGAAGGCTGAGCATCTGCTTGGCTGAAAGCGCTTACATTTAATAAATAGTCCATGCCATTTTTTACCAGCTTGTTTCCGCTTGTTTCTGCTTTTTTGTTTGTTTTTCAAGTTTTAAGTATTGTTGGATTATCAGATAAGTAACATGTGCCATCCTGATAACCAATTGGTGTTCCTAAGTAGTTAATTACATGCACATCAGTTGTGCAGCTACTGCCTTAACCAATACCGTAGCAACAATGGAGTATAATTGAGTACTCCATTTGGGCGTTGTCCCTCTGCCTTACTTTTGAGGAAGACAGCCTGGAAGTGTTGTTTGAAATCTATTGCAACAGCTGTATGGAGACAAACACTAATATATTGTGTGTAATGCCTAGAGGATTTGGTCTAAATGTGAGAACTGCTATTATATTTCTGATTGTGCAGGGTTTGTTTGTACCTAATACTTCTGCATATGTTTCAGTCTGGCAGGATGTTTGACCAGCTCTAGGCTGCATGGCTATGCATATAATGTCAGGGGGATTACAGTGTGCTTACCAGACATCTTTAGTTTAGTGTTAATGTGTATCATACTGTGCAGATAATCAGTAATCGGTAACACTTCCTGGTGTAATTACTTTTCAGCCCTCTGAAACATGAATAGTTCAAACAAACCCTGTAACATCAGCAGCTGTTCCATTGTATAACAACTATTTCACATAGGGCCATGTTAGTGTGTCTTTGTTCAGATATGTTAAGGTTTCAGCAGATGTCGTACAGTGGGTGAATAATTGGTTATGGTATGACAGTATGTATTGTTGTAATTAGTTTGGGTGTGGGGGAGATGTTTGTGGGTGTACATAGCAGATGCAGGTGTGTAGGAACTGCTTTTATACATCTTCTATATATGTGTGGGGATTCTTTCCCTATGTGAACACTTATCCCTTAGTGGACTAATACTATGGTAATTACAGGCTGATTCATTAAGGCACTGTTAAATGCTTCCTGTACAGCATGCAGGTACTGTTAGTTCTTGAATCTTTTTGGCAATACATCAGAATGTAATAAAGTTTTTCTAAATGAAAGCTGTCTGTGTATTTCTGTCATGGATATTTGCAGTCGTTGTTGTGTTGGTAGTAATAGTGTATTGGCATATACTCTTCATATGTTATGTTCATATTGTTTGGGGGGGCATAATGTGTGATTGCTATGGTCCATGTTATACTCAGATATGAACACTTCAGATGCTGTATACACACATGTATGTATGCATGTGTGCATATCTATCTATCTATCTATATATATATATATATATATATATATATATATATATGTGTGTGTGTGTGTGTGTGTGTATATGTATATAGATATAGATATATAATATATATTATTGCATATGTTTATCTCTACCTCCATAGATGTGTAGATGTTTTTAACCTATCTATATATCTACATATATATGTATATCTCTATATATCGACATGTATTTATGCATCTCTCTTTACCTCTCTTTCTATATATAAAATATATATATATATATATATATATATATATATATATATATATATATATATATATATATATATATATATATATATAGTATACACCTTTCATTGGGCACATGGCAGCTTGTCCTATTTCCACACAATCCTCCCTTTTGTGTTTTAACCAGTCTGAATACACAACTGGCATAGCTTAGGGGTAGGTTACTCCGAGGATGGTGTAAATGGTTGCAGGTTCTAATCCTGGAAGGGATTATTATTTTATCTCTCAGAGTAGGCACTGGTAGGGAAAGTGTGAATAATGCACATTTAAGTTGTTGTAAGCAGGTTTGTCTGTGGACTGCACAACGCTAAGCAAAGGTTAAACCTGTGAAGCGCTTATCCATTTAAACGTGTTTAAGCACCGCTTACCATTGCGCAAACCCACACAAACCCGCTTACAACTGCTTAAAAGTGCTTTAATCCACCTGCATCCAACAGCCTTTATTCTGGCCCTCAAAATAAATTAGCAGCCCTTGAACCCGGGACCATGAACACCACAGTCACTGACTTTACCACTAAGGCATCTGAGGTATGTACAAATGTTATGGTGTTTAGAATATACATTTTACTACAGGCATTCCTCACTACTGAAAACAAATGTGACAGTCATTTTGTGTACATATGTATGATACATGTTAATGTTCATATGTTTTGTGGAATTAGGAGCTGCAATGTGACATGACAGGGTGTATTATGGATCAGAATGGTTCTTGTTTTGTGTCTTTTTTATATTGAACCCGTACTCCATGTATACCCCTCCAGTTCACTTATTGAACATCCAGCCCAGGCTCTCTTTGATGCATGATTTCATTGCCCATCATTCCTTCATCACCGCAATCTCCACATACACAACAACCATCTCTTCTTTGGTGAATTAGGTTAATATTAATAGTTATAATACTAGAGGTGCATGTGTTTTGTGTACACGTTTATTCCTTTGGATTGCTTCTGTGCCACAAAGTGTGTTCATAGATGTTTATATATATGGCTATAGATGTAACTGTATATATATATATATATATATATATATATATATATATATATATTATATATATATATATATATATATATATATATATATTTATATCTATGTGCAGACATCACTGACATATATCTGTATTTAGTATTAATTTGTAACAGTTATACATATGTAGACTTGTATATGTTGATTCACCAACTGCAGTACATTACAATGTACTGTACATATGTAAACAGAGTGACTGTCCCATTTGTGGTCAATACTGTGGAATGCCTATAGTATAAGGTGTAGTCTAAAGACCATGAAATGTGTATACAGCTCAGATGGCTTAGTGGTAAGTCCCATGACTATAGTGTGCATGGTCCAGGGTTCAACACCTGCGATGCTTTAAAAATGTTTTTTACTCCAGAATAAGGCTCATTTAAGCAGTTGTAAGCATGTTTAAAAGTGTTTGAGTGACATTAAAGCAGCAGTTAAACAAACTTTAAAACATATAACCTGTGCACGCAAACATGGCCACATCTTCTAACTACTTAGGATATATACATTTCAGTGAAGTAACATCTCACTTTGTGCTTACATAACATTACATTCTCTGTTGACTTTACTCTCCAGCACACATGGGTTTATACGGGTGTTTCAAATGTTTATTATACTGACGAATACTACCTATATATGCAAGCTGTGGTTAAGATATACTTTTTAACATGATAAACATCCCTGACTTTATTGGGATTTGAACCTTGAATGCACAGATACTATGCAAATGCTGTAACCATTACACTATTAACATTAATGTTGCTTCCGCCTATTTCCTATTTAGATGATTTCTATGTGTAATCTAGGCTAAGCAAAGGGTGTAGGAGTCCAAACCCACTGACCTTCACTTACTTTTGAAATAAAAACATATAACAAATGAAATGAGAGACTATAAATTACATTCCTAACTACATTAGGCATAGCGCCTCACTGACACACACCAAGGGAAACCTTGATGTGTGAATGGGTAACAGAATATACACCCCTGGGATCATGTGTCCCAGAACCATACAGCCAGGGGGTGGGGGAGCCCCTCCAGTTTTATAGCTGCAAGACCTGTTGGGGAAATTGAATGGTGTTGATTTTTCACATTAACATGCCCTCTCTGGATCACTAAGCACCCCTATCACCCTCCACCACCCCAGTTTTCAACAGCTTCTGGCAACTCTGCCTGGAATAACTTCATTGGCTATGCTTGACAGAGGTTCAGTTACTTCATCAATGGTGTGGAGAAAGCCAACACACTGTAGCTATGCTTCTAATTGCTCTGGGGCAGATAATCTACTACCTATCTGTGAACCTGTAAAGTGCAGGCCATTGCAGCCATAATATGTGAATAAACAGAGCTTTCAGATCACAATATACAATGAAATATCACCATGTAGTCAGAAAAGAGTTAAGTACAGCAAGAACATACAGAACACTGATACTTAATCACTCCAAAAGCCTATCTTGGAATCTAGAAGACTTGTATAAGTTTAAGGCTTTCTATTGCTTACCAGTACTTTACCTACAGGAAAGATGAGAAACAAGCACAGATGGGAAACATGCATGCAAAACTACCATACCAGCTTATGTGTCAGCCTTAGGCTTTGGAATACTGGCCAAGGCTACTGGTGCCCCCATGGTGCCTTTTTTAGGGAAGTCTCAAAGGTGAATCCCACCTCTGCAAACAGCACAATAGCAGAATCACTGAAGGTTATGCTACTCAACACCAGGGGTTGTGATCACAACATGCACGCAATCACAGCACTCCTCAGTATGGACAATGTCAACATCTGTGCAGTAACTGAGACCTGTTTTAAGGCTCCTGAGAACACACCAGCACTACCAGACTACAACCCATACCACACATTTCGGACACAGAACATGGACTGACACAGACATGGAGGGGGTGTATCCATATTCATCAGAGATACCTACACCTCCAGGTTAGTGAGGCAGCATGATACCTCTGAGGTCATCCATGTGCAGCTAACATCAGCCACAACTGCAATGCAAACTGTGGCCTGCTACATATCACTCTCCATGACCCAGGACCACCACTCCACCTACCCGGAGACAGTGGAAAACATGACAGTCCTACCACACACCCTGGTATTGGTCAGTGTCAACTACCCTACCGTTAACTGTGAAACTTACTCAAGTATTCACTTCCAGGCCCAGTGCTTCCTGAAATGTATCACCTCATATGCCCTGTATCAGATGGTAAACTCCCTAATGAGGGGTGGAAACATACTAGAAGTGGTAATTACCAACATGGGCAACAGGTGCACCACAGTGGAGGTAAACCTGTCACTGGTTAAATCTGACCATGAACTATTCACTGTTTCCACACCCAACCATCTCCACCTCCACAGAAACTACAGTGTATACCTTTCCTACAGCTAAATTTACACTACTAGAGACAGGGGTGGGGGGTTTTGCAGCCCCCACGCTAAGGGAAAACACTGCTCAAGATACAGACAGATTTACAAATGCACTCTATAAGCACCTACAAAGATGCATGGATCATGCCATCACTGGTAAACCAAGACTCACTCCTCCTAGACAAGGAAACCAGTCTGGTGGACCCATGCAATAAACAAGCTATACGACAGTAGTCCAGAAAAGCAGCAAATCCCAAGAAGGGCAGACATCCGTAACCAGTATTAGTAAGAAATGTAGTTCCCTCATGAAATCATCCAATGCTAACATCAACAGGAAAATAGGCAAGGATTCAAAGATAACCAAAAAGCCTTCTTTGGCTATGTCAAGGATCTAAGTTGTAACACACAGATTTGCACTGTGCCGGTGCAATATAGGACAAAATATACTGACCCTACTGATATCGCAAACATCCTTGCAGATACATTCAGTGCAAACTTCACCCCCTAAAGAGCCCACAACAATACCCAAAAAGTACAGTATCCCAGACATCAGAGACACACAGGTGGAAATAGCCCTCTCTAACAGCAATACACAGCATCAATGGAGGCAGAAGGTGTCCCAGACTGCATCTTATAAGCATTACAAGACAAATGATTCCCCCCCACCTAATTAAGCTTTTCACCCTCAGCCTCTCCACTGGCTACATGCTCATACAATGGCGTGTGGCAATGGTTATTCCACTCCACCAAGGTGGAAACACAGCTGACCATGGTCATACCTTCCAACCGTACTGAATAACTCATTTTTTACTGAGTTTTGGGGTCCAAATACTGGGGTGCCATGATTTCCAAGTGACAAACCTCCATTTCCAACTTTTTTCCAGCTTTTGCTTGTATTTTATTTTTAATTTTCCCCCGTTTTTGTATTTAGAGCTAACGTCATTGCATACATGATGACGTCAGCTCCATCAGGGCTACCAGCCAGTCGGAGTTGAGCTCAAGGGCTCCAAATGCACATTTCCAGCTGGCATCCATTCCTCATGATTTGCAAGTGAGAGAGAGTGAGTTATTCAAATGAGGAGCGAGCACTTTAGCAACAGACAGTTACTCAACTCTAAAAACATTTGAAACAGCTCTATCTGGGGTTATTCAAATGAACGCTTTGGAACCAGTTTTTTTTTAAATATTGGAAACTGCTCTATCTGGGGGTTATTCAAATGAGTGCTTTGGAACTACAGCCAGTTTTTCACAGCTTTAGAAACAGCTCTATCTGTAGGGAATTGGATTAGGCTGCCGCTGCACTTTCGAGCGGTTTCCCGTGTTGTGCGCTTTAGCTATTCAAATGGCTCTATCTGTAGCAGCATTCGGGAACCAAGCAATTCAGGTAGGAAACCAATCTTCTGGCTCTGAATGAATGAAGAGGTTGTGTGTGTGTGTGTGTGTGTGTGTGTGTGTGTGTGTGTGTGTGTGTGTGTGTGTGTGTGTGTGTGTGTGCAATCAGGTGCCTATATCACCTTCTGATGGATATGAAATAAAAGCAGTGACAAAGCCATATTAACAGTTCTACTAAGGACTCTGATCCCGTCCAACCTGCTTATGATGATGTATAATGTTCAGTTAGGTTGTCAACAGAATGACTAAATCCACCAGAATGCAACTTAATGAGTGCTTTTTTGGTCAGAATATCAAAGAAGTAGGCCAGAAGGACTGAACAAGCCTTTGGGCTGTAGACATACTTTGCTTTAATTCAAGCCAGTGAAGTAAATCCAAAGTACTGTTACTTACAGATGAAAGTAAAATCTTTGCCATGTTGTTACGTCCTGATGGTAAGCAATAAAGTGAGAGTTATTCTAATGACATTTGAGTAGATTTAAAAGAATGACTTGAATGTGTATGTGTTTATTGTGAGGCAGAGTATTTTACATATAGAAGTGTTTTGTTCTGTATATGCCATTGTTTATTAGAGTAAAGGCTCATCTGTAGTGTCATTATGATCTGTTATGAGAATATGAATGGTGATAGGAGCTGGAACATCAAAATAATTACTTAAACAGTAGTCTGGTAATAATCTTTATTCTAAAAGTTTTTGCACTGGATTTTAAACCTGCCATCTATAATCCCCATCGACTATGCAATTGTAAGTGCACGATTTTCTCTAAAAGTGCTATTTCATTAATTGACTACAAAGACATATTTTCAGTATGAATTACGCTTTGACAATTATAGAATATATCAGTTGGGAACGTAGAGATGAAGTTTTAAAAAAATTGTGTGAACATGTAAAGAAGCGCGTGTGTGTGTGTGTGTGTGTGTGTGTGTGTGTGTGTGTGTGTGTGTGAATGCTCCCTATTTAATACACCTAGTGGCTAGAGGTACTCAGGCTCAAACCTTGTACCTTGGTTACAGGAGCCTAAAGTTTCTAGCCACACCACTTCTGAATTAAAGCCTTTTATTTTTGATCTGTTCGTCATAAAATCTATGGTTTTCAGGATTGTGGCACAGGAGGATTGAATTCACTAAATAATAACAGGCATTTGAATTTACTAAATAATTACAGGCATTTGAATTTCAGACTTCATATTCTTCAGAAACTAAATGGTAACCCACAACCTTTTATTCTAGTAATTTTCTAAGTTTATAAGATCAGTATTTGAAATTCATCCCTATTTTGGGGCTGTATTCCCCCATTATTGGCTTTGTCTGAGTTTTTTGTGCTAAGAGGTTGAAACTAGCTAGAGCTATGGTGAGAAGAAGTGAGAACTGAATTCAGTAAATTATAGCCATTTAAGTTTCAGTTGTTTTTTCAGGAAACTGCTGATTTGGCATATATGCATGTTACTCTGACTGTAGTGCACAGGGTCCTGGGTTCAAGACATGGCAGTGAAATGCATTGTGGTAACACATTTTATTCTAACAACTTTCCAAAATGTTTGCGTCCCCCCCAAAAAAAATAAACTAAACTGAAAATAAGTTTGAGAAGCTGTGCAAGATGCCTATGGCTTACACTACTATCATTCTATATATGTATATTGTGTGTGTGGAAGTAGACTTTTATGATGGCAATGTTCTGAATTGGGCAGTTTTGTCATTACTGGTTCATGCATTTTGTTTCATTGCTTACTGGAAAAATGTTCAAACAATAAGTTTAAAATGCGCTCTCTAACAAGTGTGCTGTATTATACAAGGAATATAATTTAATAAAGTCAGGAAGGTGTATCAAAGAACATATGTATGTTTCTTGTTTTGTGTGCAAGGGGCCAATGATTTGTAAACTAGGTAATCTTTATCCATTACTGGTCAAATGCATTTTCTTTGGATGTGGTGTGTGGGTTTCAATGCTGTTTCAATGAATGAGTTTCAATGGCAGAGAAGTTTTAATGCCAAGTCTATTTCCATTGCGAGACAGTATTGCTTTGTTTTGCAGCTTTGTTTAGCAGATGTCTTAGTGTTTGTGCATTGTGCTATAAAATGTAAAAAATGAAATCCAAATAATCATTGTAGAGTAAAGCAGTATATGCACACATTAGTATTTATGGTAAATGGGGCAAAATAGGTAATGGGACATTGGAATGGCTGCAGGGAGACTCTGGTGCCATTTTTTGGTTGTCTGTTCTTCAGTTTGCGTTTGAAAGTTGGTATCCCACAATTCCATTGGAGTGGGCAGGGTTACATAATTATGTATGCAAATTTGATGTTAATCAGCGTATAGATTTGTACCTATTTTTCATGGGCCTTGTCCAGATTTTTGATGTTTCCAGGTTGAGAGGTATGACCATGGTAACTACCACCCCATAAGCCTGACTAGCCTGGTCTGCAAAGCTATGGAGCGCATCCTCATGGCACTCATTAACAAAGACATTGGTAACCTTCAAACACTTGGCCCAACCCAGGTCAGCTTGGCTGAGTGCAGTTCATGCCTACTGAACCTGTTTGACGTCTTATAGACAGTCCACAAAACGTTAGATGAGGGGAGAGGTGGCTCACACATACTACCTGGACCTCGCCAAGGATTTTGACACTATTCCCCACTCAGGTATTATTGAAAAACACCCCAGCCTGTACATACACCCATACATCACAGGATTGGTTGCCAACGGGCTTACACACAGAACCCACATGGTACGACTAGCGGTCTCCAGGTCCAACTCTTAACCGGTCACGACTGGTGTCCCACAGGACTCAGTCCTGGGAGCCCTACTGTTTGGCATATACTTCTCATAGGTACAGGCGAACACAGGTGGACTACAGCAGACCATGTTTGGCAATGACTGCAAACTTGGAACCACACTTGACAGTCCATCTGACACAGACATCCTTCAAGGGGCCTCACAGAGACCAACACAGGGTGTCAAAGTTATGGACTTCAGCTAAGTGTCACAACCTGCATGGTCATTCCATTGTGGAATATTAAGCACCCACATATTAACATATATGTGGCAGCCACTTTAATACAGACGAGGTAATAAGGTATCTGGGGACTAAGATAGATAGTGATCCCTCCTTTGACAATCATATCTCCAAAGTAGTTCAGACATCCTTCTATGTAGGCCATTTGATTACTAAAGAGTTCGCATCTAGACATACTGAGGTTATAGTGCCCCTTTACTCATCACTCATCAGTCCCATCATAGAGTATAATAACCCATTTGGGATGTACCTCAGAAGACACATCCAACAGCTGGAAGGTCCAGGAAAGTACCTCGCCAAGATGGTTATTGGCCTCAGTCATATGTCCTATGCAGCCAGACTGAATAAACTCCTACTTTACTGAGTGGCATCTCGTTTACTCAGAGATGATTTCTGCTGGCCAACAAAGCCATGTCAAACTCAGGCTTAATGGATATGCTCCACCTATGGGAATCCATGTCACAGTGAGCCACACTTTGTAGTGAGCTGAATCTTTCCACAACAATAACTGGAAGATGATGGAGGGATGGATTCCTGTCACAGAAACTCCCCATACTTTGGAACAACATCCCCAATTACATTATACAGAGCCCCTCACTAACAATCTTCAAGGGAAACCTTAAAGAGTGGATGGGGAACAGTAGATACACCCCAGGGATCCCACCATTGGCTCTGCTCCACAGAGGGACAGTTAATTAATCAATGGGGTGGCAAAAGCTGACACATTTTGGCTAGGCTTATGGATGCCCTCAGGCAGTTAGCCAAGTACCTACTAATGAAACTATGAACCTTTATGTACAGTTTCAGCACATGCTTATAGCTTAATTTACTGTTCAGGTGTTGACTTACCTTGTGCCAATAGCAGTTGCATGTGCAATAGTCGAGGGCTGCCTATGTTGGCTGCATACAGTAGATTGCCTATACATGACAATTTACAGATAGTCTTTTGTGTGTGCCATCCATTTTTACTGTGTGTGCAGGTGGAGAAAGGTGTCAGTCCCCAGGTGCCTACACTGTCAGTGTGTGTGCTATTAAGTTCCCTCCTTGCCAAGGCATGGGCATACTGGGCACTCCTCTGTCTGCCTACTGGGTCTGGCGAAGGGTGTGCATGGTCTGAGTACCTCTGTGCTTATGGGGCCCTTGGCAATGGTGGTGGGCAGTGAGGGCCTTCACCATTCTGTATCTGCATCCCAAACACACGCTCTATGATGATTCTGGTCTGTGCGTATGCCTCATTATGGCATTCCTGCATGGGTGTGTGTGCATTTCTGATGGGAGTCATCATCCACAGTTCCAGTACATAGCTAGCATCCCCCACCAGGTGGTTATATGGGATGCCCCCCCTGGCAAATACCTGATACAGCTGTGAGGCATGCCAGATGTGGGAGTCATGATATCTTCCAGGGCTGCCAACACACACATCCATGATAATGCCCTGGGCATTGCACATGACCTGGCAGTTGATAGAGGGGTATCCCTTGTGGTTTATGTAGCACCTACCCTGCTTACAGGGTGGTGACTTGATGTGTATGTGCGTGCAGTCTATTGCACCCACTACCTCTGGGTATTCTGCCACATGGTGGAAGAGACGCATATTGCTGGCCAACTCCTCCTGCATTCGAGGGAAGTATATGTGCTCATTGGCATGTGGCAACATGGCATCCAGGAACTGGTGAAGTATCCTGGATGCTGATGCCTGTGAGATCCCCATGATATCCCCAGTTGGCCTTTGAAAGGTACCTGTAGCTAGTATTCATTACACATACCTTTGTATCCACTGGGATGGGTTCCCCTCTGTTTGTTCTGGCTCTGAGGCATGGCCGGCACAGCTCCACAAGTTGCTGTAGGATGTCCCTGTCCACCCTGTAATGCTCTACTATCTCCAGATCATGTAGCTCCTGGTAGGTTACCCTGGGTCTGAACACTCTTCTCCTTCTCTGGTGCCTGAGGTGGTTGTATGCATCATCCTCCACACCACCTTCAGTCTCCAACACATGCTAGTGGATCAAAGCTATGGCAGCCCCTAACATGTACATACTAAAAGTTCCCCGTCTGTATACACCAATGATGCCGAGTGTATGGGAATACATATGTTTGTGTGAGATGCTTTCACACTTTATACTATTTTGCTATGGATGCTGCTGATGTCATTGGGTGTGTATCAGCAATTCCAGCTGCAGGGTATCTTAATTATGGGTTTTACAGTGAGTACTGCAATTGTGGGGCCTTTAGTGTGGAGTTATGCTTGCCTGCCTTGATTAATCTGTTGCCCTTTAATTCACTTTTAGACCTGGATCCCCTCCCATTATCAGGCATGCATTCACCTGCTGTCTTTCTTGTTTTGTACTTTCCCTACCCAGTTATGTGTTGCAAATGTGTCTTGTAGCTGATATACTGCAAATCGGCTTTGTTCTGCTTTGACACTTTACTGTTTTCTTTGCAGTACAGACCCTCCCCTTTCCTGTTCTGCAGATAGCTGCTTGCAGCCTTGTTAGCTGTTGTCAATGGCCCACTGTAGGTTCCTAGGTGTTAATTAGTCATTTGTACTCCAATTTCCCTGCTGCAGCATTTCGTTATTTCTTTCCTATATCCTTCCTGTTTCAGCTCCGGTGCATGCCGTGCAAACCCATTTACCGAGTTTAAGTGTGTTCTCTTCTCCGGTCACATGCATACTCGGTTATCTTGTGTACTCTCAGCTAAGCAAAGCTATAGCCAGTTCGACACACCTCTATCCTGCAGCTTTGCTTAGCTTCGGGCAAACCGGATTAGCAATGCTCTAATGTGCTTACAGCAAAGGTGACACACCCCTCTCTTGATGTTTTCTTTAAATCAAAGGCACACCTTGGTGTTATAATGCTATACTGTGAGGTACATCCTTACACTAGGGGGGAATCTGTGATTCACTATTACTCCTCTCATTTGCATGGCATTGCCTACTAATTCCTAGCTACCACGCATAACACTGTCACAGCCCCTTAGCAACCCTTGCACCATGGTGTGGTGTAGCATGCCTGCCATTAACTATTATGGGGAAATCATTTCTATATTTTTCTATTTTCCTTGCGATCCCATTTGCGCACCGCTGCCTTGCGCTTCCAGATTGCGATAGTGCAAATATAAATATTAAATGTTAATTTTATATTTTGTACATTTTTTATGCCAATGGCTATATATTTAGCCATTGGCATATATTAACAATATAATACATGTGTTTGGTTGGCTGTCATGGCTCCGATTTTATGTTTGCAAAAATGTAAATTGTTTTTTATGGTTACATTTCTGCATGCTTACACTACGCCTGCACCACTTCATGGATTGCTACATACCTTCATTTGCATGCTACACTGCTACACATGGGTTAATTAGCATACAGGGCCTGGAAGCTGTGCGGGCATAGCGTACACAGGTACTGCACATGGGAACAGCTCGTACCTGGATCGCTCACTGTCCATATTTGGTGTTGGAATGCTGACGCTATGCCTGCACCTGGTGCAAGCTTCATGAATCCTGGGAAAACTGTAAAATAATCACTGATTTGTGTACCTGCTGCTGATTTTTTTGTAACACTTATGTTAATTAATCAGGCATTATTAGATAGTTATCAGTTTTAAAACATGGTTTATTTCGTGCTTTTCCGTTAACAAGGTCAACCCTTTTTTTCAGCTGCTGTTAATGTTCTTTTCCTTGTTAATGGAAACATACCAAATAAATGTCTTAAACCCGATAACTATATAATAATGCCTGACTACTTAATAGAAGTGTTACAAAAATGCATCATAACATTCACAAAAATTTGATCTGCTCAAGGGCTGTAGAAAAAAAGGAAGAAACACTACAAACACAGTGGTCTCCGCTCCTTTCTCATCAAACCACAAATAGATAGAGCAAAGTACTCCTGTTCATAAACCATCCTCCCTAGGACACTTGACAAGCAAACAAACACATCAGCTCCATGCAATGCCATATATTTTAATAAAAGGTCAAGTCAACAAAATACACCACCAATTTAAACCAATTATTCCAAAACTGAATTAACAAGCACTACATCACCATGTTGTGACCAACTAATTAAACTACACTAAAGCATCTTTCTCACATGTTCATAGGTTCATAGGTAGGTACTAGGCTATTGGCTCTTGGGCCTATATAAGCCTAGCCAAAAAGGTACCCTGGCCTTCACCACCCAAGAAAACTATTTTCCTGTACCCCTGCCTGCAGAGCCACAGAAGTGATCCCTGGGGTGAATTTTCTATCTCCCATCCAATCAAGTTTTTTCTTGAAGAGTGCTAATGAGGAGCTTTGTTTTATATAGATAGGTAATTTGTTCCAAAGTATGGGAAGTCTCTGAAACAGGAATCTATTCCCTCTAGCATGTTCTCTTTATTGTGGTGACAAGGTTTAGGTTCCTAGAGCATGTAGCTTGGAGGGCCTGGGATTTCTTTAAGTGGAGCATGTCCAACAGCTCTGGGTTTGACATAGCTTTGTATGTTAGGCAGAGATTGCCTTGGAGTAGGTGATATGCAACGGAGTAAAGCTGGATTTTTTTGAGACGGTCTGCATATGGCATCTGTCTGAGGCTGGTAATCCTCTTTGTGAGGTATTTCTGTGGCCTTTCCAGTTGTTGTAGATGTCTTGTGCGGTACGTACCAAAAGGGGCGCTGTATTCTATAAGGGATCTTATGAGTAAAGAGTAGATGGGAAAAATTTACCTCTTTTTTTCCTGGATGAGAAACCTTTTGTGATGAGGTGTGCCATGTAGAAGGATTTCCTGACTACTGTGGCGATGTGATTATCAAAGGAGAAACTACTATCTACCTGTGTCCCAAGGTCTTTTATCAAACTTTTGGTGTCAAGTAGACTACCGCCTATGTAATAGTTCATGGGTACAGAGTTTTTACCAAAAGGGATGACAGTGCACTTTTTGGCATTGAGCTTGAGGCCATGGCATTGACACCATGCATCTGTCTCAGTGAGGCCCTTTTGTAGGATGTCTACATCATTAGGAGTTTTGATTATGGCTCCTAGTTTGCAGTCATCTGCGAACTTCATTAGCCAAAGATCTTCTGTGTTAGCCTGTACTTCAGAGAAGTAGATACAAAACAGGAGAGGACCCAGGACTGAACCGTATGGTACTCCACTTGTCACTGGTCTGAAGTCGGATTTGGAGTCTGCTACTTTCACAGTGTGGGTTCTGTCAGTGGCATCCCATCTTGTGACATATGGATTTATACCTAGTTTAGTGAGTTTATCTATAATTCCAGAGTGGGGAATGGTGTCAAAAGCCTTGGCGAGCTCTAGATAGGCTGGGTGAACCACCTTACCCTCATCTACGGCTTTGGTGATGGCATCAAAGAAGTCTATCAGGTTTAGGAGACATGATCTTCTTTTTACAAACCCGAACTGGGTGGGGTCCAGAGTTTGGAGATTACCAGTGTCATTGTTTATAAGTTCCATGATGATACATTCCATAGCCTTACAGACCAGGCTCGTCAGGCTAATGGGGCGGTAGTTCCTGGGGTCTGTGGTGGCTCCCCCCTTTGTGGAGTGGGATAACTGTCAGTATGTGCCATTCAGTGGGCACAATGCCTGAGGTAAGGCTATGATTGAACATGGTACATAGGTAGGGTGCCAGTTCGTTCTGTAGTTTGTGTAGAATGCAGCCTGGGATGTTGTCAGGTCCTATAGAAACTGTGTTCTTGGCTTTGGAGAGTGTAGTTTTTACCTGTGCAACCATGATTACAGGAACTTTGCATTCTTCTGGTCTAGAGATGGGCACTTTAGGGGGTGGGGGGGTAAAGTTCGAACTGAACTTATCTGCCAGGATGTTGGTAATATCAGTTGGTTCTGTATATTTAGTGCCATTGTGCTGTAACTCAGAGCAGATCTGAGTGTTGCCACTGAGATTCTTGACATAGCTATAGAATGCTTTGTGGTTGTCTTTAGAATCAGTGGTAATTTTATTTTCGTAACTAGCTTTGGATGACTTTATGAGGGATCTCAGCTTCTTACTGAGGCTGACCACAATCATGTGATTTTACTCTTTTTTGAAACAGTTTCTTTCTTCTGTTGTAGAGTTTGTTTATGGCAGGGGACCACCATATTGGCTTCCTTTTTTTGGAGGATAGCATCTTGGTTCTGTTAGGGATTGCATGATCCATGCACTCGTGTAAGTGCTTATAAAGTGCATTTGAGTAGGATTCAGCAGTCATAACTCCATTGTCCATCTGCATGGGTGTCATGAAGTTTGCCACTTCTGTCTGAAGAAGCGTGAAGTTGGCTTTGGAGAAATTTTTTACGGTGGTTTCCCTAATGGGGGGTGGGGTGGGAGCGGGATGTGGATGTCTAGGGTGATTAGTTGTGGTCAGATTTGACCAATGAGGAACTGACCTCTGGTGTGGAACACTGGTTGGCCATGTTGGTAATGACCAGGCCTAGGATATTGCTGCCCCTGGTGGGGGTGTGGATAATTTGATCCAAGGCATTGTAATTTATGAATTCCAGAAAACGTTGAGCAAAATAGTTGGTACATGAGTAGTTTTCCCAGTTAATGGTGGGGTAGTTGAAATCACCCACTATTAGGGTGTTAGGTTGTACCCTAATATTTTCCGGTGTATCAAGAAATGAGGAGTGGGAATCCTGGGGCATTGTGGGGGATCTGTAGCAAAAGTAGCTCACTAAAGACTTTATTCGGAAAATAAAAATAAAAATACCATCAGGCGCTTTTGCCTGGGTGAAAAGCAGGCTTTTTCAAGATAACCAAGTTGAGAAATTACAAGTTTAAATACTTCACTGAATAAAATCATGTGAAAAATTCACTAATAAATTAATTAATTAAATATGCTAATGAATTGTTAAAGCACCAATTACAGCCTAAATAAAAACAAATCTTGAATAAACAATGAAACAAATTATAGGTGATATTCCAAATAAAATGCATTTGAAATGTGTTTAATGTGTGAATAAAGTCTTTAGTGAGCTACTTTTGAACTGATCCGTTTTTCTCCAAGCCTTTGGACTTATTGTGTTTATTGGTCTGGATTTTGCTTTTCCTGGTTACTGGGATCTGTAGCAAGCGACAATTTGGATTGCGGTCTTGCCCAGTGTTAGTTGCACTTGGATAATCTCGGATGCATTATGCTGAACAACTAGCCTGGAGGTGTGGATATCCTTAATGAATATGGGCACGCCTCTGCCTTTAGTGTTTCGGTCAAGGTTAGGTGGCCGAAAGGTGTGGTATGAGTTATAGCCTGGTAATGCAGGGTTGCTTTCTGGAGCCTTGAACCAGGTCTCTGTCACTGCATGGATGTCGATGTTCTCCATTTTAAGGAGTGCCTCGAGTGAGTGCATTTTGAGGTTTAGACTTCTAGCATTGAGTAGCATTACCCTCAGATTTTGCTTACTCGCACCTGTTACAGTGGTTAATTTGTCATTTGAGCCTTGCCTAAAAAAGGCACTATTGGAGTGTCAAGAGCCTTAGCCAGTATCTGGAATGCCAAGGGCAACAGGTGCAGGCCATCTCGGGCAAAGCATCATGGTCTGTCGATCATGTCATCCTGGGCAGACAGATACTGGATCCCCTTAGAATGACACCAGAAGCTTTGCCAATTGTTGAAGTCAATCATTTTGTCCTTGTACTGTGGTATCATTCTGGGTGATAGCAGGATGCTACCTCAGGGCTAGGGTCATACCTGCCTTGGCTACAAGATCGGACAGCTCCTCCATGTCTCTTTTTATGTAGTCCAGGGAGGTACATCTCAGGTCATTCACACCAACATGGACAATGACAGAGTCATAGTTGTACTTGTTGTGGAGTGACCTGAGTGCGTGCATTATATGGAAGATCCTGGCACCCAACTGGCAGCTGACAGTAAATGTCTCCTTGTTTAGCCTGGTGAGTGGAACATCAGTGTGCCTGACTATAGAGTCACCTATGACTAGAGTGTTGGGTACGTTGTTATGCCTTATGGGCTGTGGTTGAGTGGCACACTGAGTTTTTGGGCTATGTGTCATTTGGGTTGTGTTGGGGGGTTGGAGGTTGCTTGCGTTTCTGCTTTGGAGGTCCCTGTTGCTTGGGCAGATTTTTATTGAGAGCCTCCATGAATATAGGTGTGTGTTTTGTGTTTCTATGTATGTGTTTTGGTGGTGTAGGTTGTGAGGGACTATGTGATGAGTATGGTGTGGTGCAAGTGTTTACCTTCTCCTCTTGACTGTCTAGTCCAGCCTTGGGTGAAGAGAGCTTTGCTTCCAGTTTGGCTATATAAGTGCATCTATTACAGGTTGTAGTCTTGGGTGGTATGACGAGAGGGTTGTCTGTGTACATGAGGCAATTGCTGCATTGCCCCAAGATGCCTGGATTCATCAGGTAGACAGGAGAAATCACCGGTAGCTGGCCCTTAGACATTCCTGTATAGGTGCTTATTTATTAAGTACTAAAAACTTTTTTCCTCTAGACAAGTGAGGAAAGTTGAGTGCTGTAGTAATTTGTAGCTTATTTAGTGCTTACAATGAGTTCTGAACAAGTGCTGAGCTCAAAGAAACAGATTTGATTGCTAAAACTAAAAAACTGGCTAGTTCTAAGGGAAATTTTGAAGAGCAGACTTTATGGCATTGGGAATAGTTTAACCCTAGTTAAGCTGCAATGCATGAAGTGTTTTTTTTTAGATAAGCTACTTAGTGCTTACCATTCCCACTAAGCTAGAAGGCTTCCCTCCAACAAAGAAAGGCTTGGGGGCTCAGAAACTTACAAACAGTCCTGGATACAGCAAATCTGTATCTGGACTAGACTACTTACAGGAAAGGCAGGAAACAAGCTTAGAATTTTTTTTTTTGTAAAGTGGAAAGGGAGAAAGGAGGAGCAAAATATAATTCAAGGTTAAGAAATTAAGTGGGTTGGCCTTCTCAAATGTTCGCCCTGTATTAGATAAAATGCAGTAATGACACTAGACCGGGAGGAATATCCCAGATCAAATTTACAGTAGGGGTGGGCATCTGCAAAGCCACCAAATATAAGGACAGGATACCAATAGGGAGGGAAGGTACTGTACTGTAGTTAATGTACACTGTGCATTGAAACTAGACCAGAATTGTAACATAACTATACATTGATATAATTGCACACTAATGAACTCTTCCTGCACATATTATCACATTCTACAGTACTTAAACTCTATTTTACCCAGCACCATGTGCCCCTATTTCATAGCATCTCTTCAAAAACCAGCAAGAGCCTTCTTAAACACAAAGACTACAAACTCAGACAGAAAAAACACCAAAACGAGAGACACCACACACACAAAAATAAATAAAAAAAAATAAAAAAATGGATGTAAACGTTGAAGTAAAAAGTAATAATGAAATGGAAGACATATTTAACAACATACCAGGAAACCATGATGAAACCATCAACAAGCAAGGAAGTCCTCCAACTACAAGAACAGGAAGTACTGCAGCATAACACTTCCCATACAGAAGACAAGATTATGATAAATCATACACTTCAGAAAGGTAAAAAAACATTTCATGCCTATACCACACCGAAACCTAACAAAAGACATGCAGAAAAAAACCCTAAAAAAATAGAAGCACTAGAATTAGAAAGAGAAGAATGAAGTACAATTAAACAAACACAGTGGGCTATAAACATATCTCAAAACTGGCAAAAACAAAAAAAACTACAGCATAGACTTGCACACTATTACACCAGAAAACTTAAACACAATACTTAGAGAAATCTATGTTACAGTATGAAACACAAAAGGAGAATAATATGTAATAAGTGCATTTGTATCCCTACGTGCAGGGCTCAACAGATACATAAACAACGTACCATTAAATAAAAAGATTAACATAATAACAGATATACGTCTAACAAATGCAAATAATGTATTTAAATCAGTAATTAAAAATGACAGAAGACAAGGAAAAGATACAGCAGAACACCACCACCCACTAACAATACAAGAAATAACACAACTGAGAAACAGCCAAGTACTTTCCCCAAATGCAGCAGATGGACTCAGAAAAGTCTGGTTTGATATGCAACTACACTTCGCAAGATGTGGAAATGAAGGACTACGATACCTGACACAAGACAGTTTTACAATAAAGAAAGATAAAGACATCACAGAATATGTTACAAAAAATTTTAATGAACA
The DNA here is from genome assembly GCF_019279795.1 of Protopterus annectens. NCBI lineage: Eukaryota > Metazoa > Chordata > Ceratodontiformes > Protopteridae > Protopterus > Protopterus annectens. Next base: position 1,322,930,637 of record NC_056745.1, on the reverse strand, counting down.
TACAAAAAAAAAACACACAAAACATGATGACATCACAAAACATTTACTAAGAGGATTCACGTTTGTAAACCCCACAGACCCTTTATGTTCTGTAAAAAGTTTCAAAGAATACCTTTAAAAAATGCCAACCAATGCAAAAACACTGTTTCTCCACCCAAAAAAACATCCACAACATGTACTGGACAAAATGGAAACATGGTACTCAACACAACCTATGGGAATAAATTATCTTTCAAAAATGTCACCAGAAATATGCAAACTAGCAAACATATCAAAGAGATACACAAACCACTCCTTAAGAGCAACAGCAGTAACATTACTGTCACAATCAGGGATGGAAGCACGACAAATAATGACTCTGACAGGACATAAAAGTGAAACATCACTATGATCCTATTACCAGCCATCAGAAGATGAATTCAAAACATGGGGAAAAATAATCCCCGGGATTCATGAAGCTTGCACCAGGCGCCGGAGTAGCTTTGGCGATCTAGCGCCAAATATGGCCGCCGAGCGATTCACGTGCACTACCAGCATATGCCAGAGCTGTGCAGCTCCCGGTGCATGTTTGCTAATTACCCCATGTGCAGCAGTGTAGCATGCAAATGAAGGTATATAGCGATTCATGAAGTGGTGCAGGCATAGCATAAGCATGAAGAAATGTAAACCAAAAAAAAGGTTTACATTTTGTCAAACATAAAATCGGAGCCATGAAAGCAGACCAAACTTACGTATTATAATGTCAATATATGCCAGTGGCTAAATATACAGCCAATGGCATAAAAAAACATGCACAACACATAAAAAATAACATTTAATGTCATGGCCACACTAATGCAAAGTAAAACCGCAGTGCATCTGTGTGCAAATGGGATCACAAGGAAAATATATTTAGATGTCATAAAACTGCAATGTAACACAATTGATGAATTCCCCATAATAGTCAATGGCACCCATGCTACACCACAACCATGGCGCAAGGGTTGCTAAGGGTCTGTAACTAGGAATTAGTAGTCAATGCCATGCAAATGAGTCAAGTAGTACTGAATCGCAAACACCCCGCCGGCGTAAGGATGTACCACATGGCATAGCAGTACAACACCGAGGAGTGGCCTGGAGGTAAACATGACATCAAGAGAGGGGTGTGCCACCGTAGCTGTAAGCACATTGGAGCATTGCTAATCAGTGTTGCCTGTTGCTAAGCAAAGCTGCAGATAGGGGTGTGGAAGTAGCCATAGCTTTGCTTAGCTGAGAGCACACAAGGTAACCAAAAGTGCATGTGAATGTGGATGAAAACTCACTCGAAACCTGGTAAATGGCTGTGAGTGGCACGCACCACAGCTGAAACAGGAAGGATATGGGAAGACAATAAGGAAATGCTGCAGCATGGTAATTGGAGTACAAATGAGTAATTAACACCTAGGAACTCACAGTGGGCCATTGACAACAGCTAACAAGGCTGCTAGAAGCTACCTACAGAATAGGAAAGGGCAGGTGCCGTACAGCAAAGAAAAGAGAACTGTCACAGCAGAACAAAGCAAACATGCAGTAGATCAGCTACATAATACATTTCCCAACACAATCCTGGGTTGTGAAAGTACAAAACAAGAAAGCTGGCAGCTGGATGCATGCCTGACAATGGGAGGCGAATCGGGTTGAAAATTGAAGTAAAGGGCAATAGATGAATCACGGCAGCCAAGAGTAAGTCAACACCAAAGGCCCCACAATAGCAGTACCTGTTGTAAAACCAATAATTAAGATACCCCACAGCTGGAATTGCACAAACACACCCAATTACACCAGCATCATCCATTGCACAATAGTATAAGGTGTGAAAGCCCCCCCCACACACACACT
>NC_056745.1:1322706280-1322926280 GCF_019279795.1 Protopterus annectens | reverse complement strand
AAATCACGATGTTAAGGGACAGTAAGTCAGTGCTTCTGGTGTTGCAGTTCAGGTGTGTGTAAGTGTGTTTCTGAGGGCTGTAGTGTGCTTAAGTGTGTGTTCTGAGTGTGGTGTGTGTTCTTGGGAGACTGTAATGTGTGGGTGTGGGTTAGCTTTGTGCGTCTGTTTGCGTGATCTAGGAGGTAGAATATTAAAGTAGGGGGGTGTGCGGTGCGCAGACACCTACATGGGGGGTGCAGGGGAACTTGCCCACCTGCTCATATGTAGTGTAGGATATTTGGATGTGGTGGGTAGCAGTGTGTCTGTGTGTTCGTGTGTGTGTTCCATGTTCATGTTACTTTCATGAGTTACTGTCGCTGTCATAATGTGGGGTATGGTAGTCTGGGCCCGGTACTGTGGGCGTCGGAACTGTGTGGTTTCGGGATTCAATAGGTATCCCATATACAGTGATTGAAGTGTTCATATATGAGTATAACATGGACCATAGCAATCACACATTCCGCCATGACCAACCTTTATGAACAAAGGATATGGTGAGTATATGCCTATACACTATTACAAATATGTGTTATAGACATGAGCCAATGATAGCATTACCACCTGTCCCACTTTGTGAGGGACAGTCCCTCTTTGGGTGGTTGTGTCCTGACCAAATATATTAAACGTGGCAAATGTCCTGGGATTGTAGGACATAATTATGTCCCATATGTAATGTAATAGTTGCATACAATAGTTCTTTCTGTATCTAAAATACCTACATGTTACAAGAAACAGGATAAGCAACTAAACTGCTACAAGAATAAGCTTATATTTAGGCAAGAAAGGAAAGTTCTATCCCTTGTACTGACCGTGGGTTTGTGTTGGCCTGTAAAATCTGTTGTGTGTCCCAAAAATGTCCCACTATGGCCATATGAAAAGGTGACAACCCTTGCCAAAGAGGGTCAGTCACCAACACAACCACAATGACTGCAAATACCTATGACAGAAATACACAGCTTTCATGTAGCAACACTTTATTACATTCTGATGTATTGCCGAAAGGATTCACCTGCATGCTATACAGGAACCACTTAACAGTGCCTTAATGAATCAGCCTGCAATTACCATAGTATTAGTCCACTAAAGGATAGGTGTTCAAATAGGGAAGGAATCCTCATGCACATATCGATTATGTATAAAAGCAGTTCCTACACACCTGCGTCTGCTATGCACACCCACCAACATCACCCCCACACCCAAACAAATTACAATACAAACTGTAATAACATCACAAATCATTCACTCTCTGTACGACATCTGCAGAAGCCTTAACATACCTTGTCAGAGACACACTAACATGGCCCTATGTGAAATAGTTGCTGTTATACAATGGAACAGCTGCTGATGTTACAGGGTTTGTTTGCACTAATCCTGTTTCAGAGGGTTGTGTGCATACCGGGATGTGTTACCAATTACTGAGTAACAGCGCAGTATGCAACACATGTACACCAAATCAAAGATGTCTACTGAGCACACTGTAAACCACATAACAGTTCATGCATAGCCATACAGCCTTGAACTGCCCAAACATCCTTGCCAGACTTAAACATCTGCAGAAGTATCAGATACAAACAAACCCTGCATAAGTAGCAGTGTTCTGAAATATAAAAAGTGTACTCACATGTAGAACAAAATCGTCTAGCCATTAAACACAATCTACCGGAGTCATAAAGCTAATTTATCTCTGTCTGTCTCTATATAGCTGTTGAAATACATCACAAACAACACATCCAGGCCATCTTCCTCAAAAGTAAGGCAGATGGATAATGCCCAAAGGGAGTACTCAGTTATACACCACTGTTGCCATGGTATCGGCTAATGGAGGAGATGCACAGCTGATGTGCATCTAATTAACTACTTTGGAACACCAATTGGTGGTCAGGATACCACATGTTACTGATATTTAACTAGAAAAGGATGGCTTATCACACATTCAAACCATCCGTATATACCAGCAGAACGTTACAAAGAAGATTGAAACACAAACTGAAAAGGATTGAATCAACAGTTCATGACACCTCAGGTTACTAATAAGGTATGTAGAACAGTCTGTATGTCTGTGTATTTAGTACCTGTTCTGTAATATTTAAAGTATACGCAATCCATATAGTGGAAACAGTTATCTTGTAGTGATGTATTGTTGAGCATAGTAATGCTTGTAGTATTTGTGTGTACTGCTGTAGGTCACAAGGCAAACACCACATGCACCACAAGGCATGCTCTATAAGGGCTTTGAACACAAATATTCCTCACCAGCCGCTGTCAGTGGCAGGGATGGTCTAACAATTATGTGCTATAACAGGGGATAGTATATGTTGACATATTGTAACAGTAGCCATATGTATGGATGTATTACTGAGAATAACATGTCGAAGGTGGGCCTATTGTGCAATTATGATTTGCATTGTGGGATATTGTGCCAATAACTGTGTAATGTACAGTATTATAGGCAGATATGTATTACAAGTTACATAGCATTACTGTTATGTTAGGCAAACATTAGTTATGTCTATTGACATTTACAATACACAATAACAGGATACATATGATTTTTAGTCACCCAACAGTTTGTCAGCATGATAGCAAAGTAAAATGGAAGAGCTAGTTAACTATCCATGCACATAAGACATGTAATATGTGCAAAGGTAGGTACTATGCTGTCTTACTAAGCCTAGCTAGAGTGTGTTGGCTTTTGCCACCCCCATAGGTTAGTTCCCTGTGCCTCTGAATGGCAGAGCCATTAGTTCCCTGTGCCTCTGTCCAGCAGAGCCACTGCAGTGATCCCCAGGGTACATGTCTGTCTCCCAGCCACATGTCAAGGTGTCCCTTGAAGAGTGCTAGTGAGGGGCCCTGCCTGATGTACATTGGAATTGTGTTCCAAAGCATGAGGAGTGTCTGTGTCAGGAATCTATCCATCCAGCACATGCTAGTCATCATTGTGGTTAGGTGTATATCCCTAGAGCATGTGGCTCTCAGGGGACTCTGTTTAGGTGAAGCATATCCAGCAATACTGGGTTGGACAAGGGCCTTGTATGTCAAGCAGAAATCACCTGTGAGTATGCGGTTTGCAACTGAGTACAACTGGAGTTTCTTAGGTTGGGCTGCATAGGTCATCTGTTTGAGGTCAGTAATCCTCTTGGTGTGGTACTGTTGTGGTCTTCCAAGCTGTTGCAGTTGTCTTGTAAGGTATATCCCAAATGTGGTGTTGTATCCTTTAATGGGTCTAAAAAGTCATGAGTAGAGAGGCACAATGGCCTCCTTTGATCTGGATGCGAACCCATTAGAGATTGGGGGGGCCATGTAGAAGGATATTCCAACCATCTTGTCATTATGGGTATCAAAGGAGAGATTGCTATCTACTGGGAATCCCAGATCTCTTATTACCTTTTCTGCATGTAGGGGACTAGCACCTATGTGGTAGTCCATGGGTAATTAGTTATATCCAAAGGGGATGACTATGTACTTTTTGGCATTCAGCTTGAGGCCATGATATTGACACCAGGTATCCATCTCAGTGTGACCCTTCCAGAGGGTGTCTGTAACAACTGGGGAAACAATTATGTCCCCCTAGTTTGCAGTTGTCTGCAAACCTTTTCAGCCAAAGCCCTCCTGTGTTTGCCTGTACATCAGAGAATTATATACCGAACATGAGGGTTTCTTGGACTGAGCCCTGGGGGATGCCACTTGTAACTGGTATACAGTCGGACCTAGGGTATGCAAGTCCCACTGTGTGGGTTCTGCCCGTGAGCCACTTTGCAAACCATCACATGACATAGGGGTTAATGTTCAGGTGGATGGGTATGTTAATAATACCAGAATGAGGAATGGTGTTGAAAGCCTTTCAGAGATCTAGGTAGGCTGTGTGGACCTCCTTACCCTCATCTAATGCCTTGGTAACTGTCTCTAAGAAGTCCTCCACGTTTAGGAGGCATGGTCTGCCCTTAACAAAGCCAAACTGGGAGGGGTCAAAGGTTTGGATATACCCAATGTCTCTGTGACTGAGATCCATGATGTGCTCCATAGCCTTGCAGACCAGGCTAGTCAGGCCTATAGGGCAATAGGTCCCGTGGTCCGTTGTAGCGCCACCTTTGTGGGAGTGGGATAATTGTTGCTGTGCACCATTCAGGGGGCACTAAGCCCGATGAGAGGCTATTATTGAACATGGTGCATAGGTGGGGAGACAGTACGTTCTGAAGTTCGTGTAAAACGCAGCCTGGGATGTTGTCCGGTCCCATGGCTGCTGTGATATTGGCTTTAGAGTGTGCAGATTTGAGAGGGAGTGGGGAAAGGTACCACTGAACCTATCTGCCAAGATGTTGGCAATATCAGTTGGTTCTGTAATGTCCATGCCTTTGAGCTGTAACTCAGAGCAGATCTGCATGTTGACATTGAGATATTTGACATAGCTATAGAATGCTTTGTGGTTGTTATTGGAATTAGTGGTGGTTTTGTTTTCATAGCTAGCTTTGGAGGATCTTATAAGGGATCTCACCTTCTTACTGAGGCTGACCAGGGAGCTTCTCCACACATGGGATTGTACTCTCTTTTGCAACAGTGTCTTCCTCCTACTGTACAGTTTGTTTATGGCAGGGGACCACCAGATTGTTTTCCTTAATTAGGAGTATAGCATCTTGGTTCTGTTTGGGATAGCACAATCCATGCACTCATGTAAGTGCTTATAGAGTACATTTGTGTAGGATTCAGCAGTTGTAACAGTATTGTCCATCTGCATGGGTGTCATGATGTTCACCACGTTTGTCTTAAAAAGCATGAAGTTGGCTTTGTAGACATATTATACTGTGGTTCCCTTAATGGGGGGTGGGGGTGGGATGTGGATATCAATGGTGTTCAGCTCATGGTCGAATCGGACCAACGAGGAGTTGACTTCAGGTGTGGAGCACCGGTTACTCATGTTGGTAATGCCTAGGTCTAGGATATTGTTGGCCCTGGTGGGTGTGTGGATATGCTGATCCAGGGCATTGGTGTTTATGAATTCCAGAAAGCGATGAGCTAATGAGTTGGTACACGAGTAGTTTTCTCAGTTAATGGTGGGGTAGATTCAGTGAAACTATTTGATGAGTGTGGTGTGGTGCGAATGTTTACCTTCTCCACATGACTGTCAGGGTCAGGCTTGGTTGGAGAGAGCTTTACCTACAGTTTGGCTAGATAAGTGCATCTCTCACCAGTTGCAGTGTTGGGTGGTAGGTAGAGAAGCTTGTCTGTGTACATGAGGCAATGTGTACATTGCCTCAAGATGTCCAGATTCATCAGCTAGACAGGAGAGAAAACTGGCAGTTGACTCTTGGACATGCTTGAATATAGAACTACTTTACCCTAGATAAGTGAGGAAAGTGAGTACAAGAGCTATTTTACTCTCAGCAAGTGAGAAAAGTATGTACAGAACAACCTGTTTACCTCTAGGTAATGAGGAAGATTGAGTGCTATTGTAATTAATAGCTTACGTAGTGCTTACAAGTTCTGAACAAGTGCTGAGCATGAATAAGCAATCCAGATAAGATCTTGGATAACATAAACACACTGCCCCACAACAGGTACACAATCATATATCCATGTACACCACAGGGCCCCTGTACCCACAACTATGCAGGTACAAGCTGCACTCAGGCTGCATGGGACCTGTCCACATCACAGGTTGCATCATACACATAAGGCAAAACAAGATGCTCTCCACGTACACATCATGTAAAACATAGCTCCATGTCAGGCTGTGTACACACTGAATGGTGCACACCAACAGGTATCACAACCCATAAAGGAGGAGACACCACTGATAATGGGAATTACTGCACTACTACCCTGCTGAGTCTGGTCTGGAAGGCCATGAACTTTGATCAAATAATTGATGTCAGAAGTACAGAAGTAGATGACAGTAAGGTTGATTTCACACTGCATATCATGACCTTGCCAGGTCAAAGGACATCATCACCCATACTGTGTACCACCTACACTCTGTATACTAGATTTACATTCCTATGTCACAGGAATGTTTTGCAACAGGACTGCTGGCAGAACCAACACTACAGAAGGTGTCTGAATAATACATGCTCATCACACCAGTGGCAGCTACAGTAAGTCAGGGTTAATTAATTGTATTCCCTCTCATTTTAGTCCATACCTCACAGACAAACAGAAGATATCTGCCTATTGAAGTATGTGAATGACTATGACCTAGGAGCAATAGCCAACTCAAGAGTGTTGTGGACAACATACAGAAGATGCTTTGTGGGTGAGGTGTGTGTGACATATGGCCACAATCAGACAGCTACATATTGCATTGTCACCCCTATGTTAATAACCCTGTACCCATGAACTACCACCAAGGCAGCGGTCAACATAATGGACACTTGTGTGTAAGGGATGCAGCTGGGCAGTTGTCTTTCCTGTGATAGCTACATCACCACACATGTCAGGTAGTCATATGTGACAACCCTAATAATGACAGGGTGCCATCCATGAATATAGAGATCATTGTCCAGCCATACACAACATTCAAGTGACCCATATCAGATCATATATTTCCTTTAAGGGGTATTGGCAATGTACAGATGGCCTACACCAGCCTTCCCATTCCCCATCTCCACTATGTAGCATGACGCATACCCTAAATAAATCCATGTTCAACCCAGTGATGTTGGACATGCTACACGTACACTTCCTGATCTTAAACACATACTTCATGGACATCCACCTTCCACATGCTGGACAGATCCTTGTCCCATACACTTTACATAGTCCTGCCATACTATGCATTCCTATCCGTCAAAGCTGCACATCGGTCCCCTCTCAGACATGGTGTGATGACTGCATGGTAAATGTATCATTAACCCTGTGAATCAGTAATGTCGCACTACTCCACCTGGCCCCAGAGACCCGCCTGTCAGCTACTGCCAGGTAACCTTTCATCCTAGATTCATACACGGCCCATGGCATATAGCCTACTAGTTGACTTTGTACATGCTATAGTTGATATCCATCCCTGAAAATACCATCTGGCTAGCCAGTGTCCCATGTGTATCACATGTGCAGCACAGGTGATATATGGCAGGATGATGAATTGCTGTACAGTGCCATGTAGATGTACATGGCAGAACACATACATGTAAAACCTTATGTGAGCAAGTCTGCAGGGTCATAGGTTATGTCTGTTATGGCAGTGTAAGTCTTTATATGTGACATATACACAGCATCAAGGTCGCCTGCATTAATGTGGACACATCCAGCCATGTGCTGATAGGTAGGAACACCAGTACAGGCAAACAGACATGCCCACATCAAGACAGCATCCACATGGAGTATGAGCAATGTAATCAGGTGACACACACACATATATGGTGATAATATCCACTCAGCATTGAGTGTCGCATGTGTGTGACACAAATACATCAATGTCATGTAGGTTTGCAAATACAACTATTTAAACGTAATAAATGTGGTACACATGTATGTTCAGCTGTAGCTCTGTATGTCTCTGTGAGTTACTGTGACCTGTCTCCATCCTTATGTCTAGAAAGACAAACTGCAAAAAGATCCAAAATCACACAAGGAATGCTGAGAACAAATCACTTTATGACGCAAAGCTTTCGGGTATAAACCCTTTCTCAATACTAAATACATACATTTACACAAAGCAACTGCTTTTATACAGGCCTAGTAGTCATGTGACTGCAGCCAAAGTCACATGACCTATTCAAATGTGCAATTTAAAAAATTATTTAAAGAAACATACTGCAAAAAAGCATTTGTCAAAAAAGCATTTGTCAATAAAAAATGGTTACACATATGCATATATATGATCAAATTTCATAACAATATAAATCTAATTCTAGCACATAAATATACTTAATCATAAGAATATAAAAATATAAAAATGTATATATATACCTATATGTTTAATACAAACTCTAGAAACATTAAAACATAGGTGTACATATACATGTACACAACAAATGCACACATTAACATCAATGTATAAACATACTAATGTGCACAAGTTAATAAAAACATCATTTCAACCTACGTTGTAATCCAACAAGAATGGGTTTAATGCTTACTGTACTGTTAAGGCCAGGAGGACTATCAGCTCCCAAACGTACTATCCATTGATATTCTTTAGTTTCAAGAAAATTATTAATATCACCACATCTAAGTGAGGAATCACCAAATCAATAACTCTAAATCTAAATGTATGTCTGTCCCCACAAGTCTCAATATGCTTATACAAGGCATTCTGAGTATACTGCCTCCTGATTTCCGACTTGTGTTCAATAATCCTGTCCTTGAGTCTACGTGTAGTCTTACCAATGTAGTATGCAGGACATACAGAACATGATGCCATGTACACCACATTGGTAGTAGTACAAGTAGCCAAAAATTCTTGAAAAATTAGATTCGGTACATGAGGCAATGTGTACATTGCCCTCAAGATGTCCAGATTCATCAGCTAGACAGGAGAGAAAACTGGCAGTTGACTCTTGGACATGCTTGAATATAGAACTACTTTTACCCTAGATAAGTGAGGAAAGTGAGTACAAGAGCTATTTTACTCTCAGCAAGTGAGAAAAGTATGTACAGAACAACCTGTTTACCTCTAGGTAATGAGGAAGATTGAGTGCTATTGTAATTAATAGCTTAATGAGTGCTTACAAGTTCTGAACAAGTGCTGAGCATGAATAAGCAATCCAGATAAGATCTTGGATAACATAAACACACTGCTCCACAACAGGTACACAATCATATATCCATGTACACCACAGGGCCCCTGTACCCACAACTATGCAGGTACAAGCTGCACTCAGGCTGCATGGGACCTGTCCACATCACAGGTTGCATCATACACATAAGGCAAAACAAGATGCTCTCCACGTACACATCATGTAAAACATAGCTCCATGTCAGGCTGTGTACACACTGAATGGTGCACACCAACAGGTATCACAACCCATAAAGGAGGAGACACCACTGATAATGGGAATTACTGCACTACTACCCTGCTGAGTCTGGTCTGGAAGGCCATGAACTTTGATCAAATAATTGATGTCAGAAGTACAGAAGTAGATGACAGTAAGGTTGATTTCACACTGTATATCATGACCTTGCCAGGTCAAAGGACATCATCACCCATACCTGTACCACCTACACTCTGTATACTAGATTTACATTCCTATGTCACAGGAATGTTTTGCAACAGGACTGCTGGCAGAACCAACACTACAGAAGGTGTCTGAATAATACATGCTCATCACACCAGTGGCAGCTCAGTAAGTCAGGGTTAATTAATTGTATTCCCTCTCATTTTAGTCCATACCTCACAGACAAACAGAAGATATCTGCCTATTGAAGTATGTGAATGACTATGACCTAGGAGCAATAGCCAACTCAAGAGTGTTGTGGACAACATACAGAAGATGCTTTGTGGGTGAGGTGTGTGTGACATATGGCCACAATCAGACAGCTACATATTGCATTGTCACCCCTATGTTAATAACCCTGTACCCATGAACTACCACCAAGGCAGCGGTCAACATAATGGACACTTGTGTGTAAGGGATGCAGCTGGGCAGTTGTCTTTCCTGTGATAGCTACATCACCACACATGTCAGGTAGTCATATGTGACAACCCTAATAATGACAGGGTGCCATCCATGAATATAGAGATCATTGTCCAGCCATACACAACATCTAAGTGACCCATATCAGATCATATATTTCCTTTAAGGGGTATTACAATGTACAGATGGCCTACACCAGCCTTCCCATTCCCCATCTCCACTATGTAGCATGACGCATACCCTAAATAAATCCATGTTCAACCCAGTGATGTTGGACATGCTACACGTACACTTCCTGATCTTAAACACATACTTCATGGACATCCACCTTCCACATGCTGGACAGATCCTTGTCCCATACACTTTACATAGTCCTGCCATACTATGCATTCCTATCCGTCAAAGCTGCACATCGGTCCCCTCTCAGACATGGTGTGATGACTGCATGGTAAATGTATCATTAACCCTGTGAATCAGTAATGTCGCACTACTCCACCTGGCCCCAGAGACCCGCCTGTCAGCTACTGCCAGGTAACCTTTCATCCTAGATTCATACACGGCCCATGGCATATAGCCTACTAGTTGACTTTGTACATGCTATAGTTGATATCCATCCCTGAAAATACCATCTGGCTAGCCAGTGTCCCATGTGTATCACATGTGCAGCACAGGTGATATATGGCAGGATGATGAATTGCTGTACAGTGCCATGTAGATGTACATGGCAGAACACATACATGTAAAACCTTATGTGAGCAAGTCTGCAGGGTCATAGGTTATGTCTGTTATGGCAGTGTAAGTCTTTATATGTGACATATACACAGCATCAAGGTCGCCTGCATTAATGTGGACACATCCAGCCATGTGCTGATAGGTAGGAACACCAGTACAGGCAAACAGACATGCCCACATCAAGACAGCATCCACATGGAGTATGAGCAATGTAATCAGGTGACACACACACCATATATGGTGATAATATCCACTCAGCATTGTGTCGCATGTGTGTGACACAAATACATCAATGTCATGTAGGTTTGCAAATACAACTATTTAAACGTAATAAATGTGGTACACATGTATGTTCAGCTGTAGCTCTGTATGTCTCTGTGAGTTACTGTGACCTGTCTCCATCCTTATGTCTAGAAAGACAAACTGCAAAAAGATCCAAAATCACACAAGGAATGCTGAGAACAAATCACTTTATGACGCAAAGCTGGTATAAACCCTTTCTCAATACTAAATACATACATTTACACAAAGCAACTGCTTTTATATAGGCCTAGTAGTCATGTGACTGCAGCCAAAGTCACATGACCTATTCAAATGTGCAATTTAAAATTATTTAAAAGAAACATACTGCAAAAAGCATTTGTCAAAGCATTTGTCAATAAAAAATGGTCACACATATGCATATACATGATCAAATTTCATAACAATATAAATCTAATTCTAGCACATAAATATACTTAATCATAAGAATATAAAAATATAAAATGTATATATATACCTATATGAATACAAACTCTAGAAACATTAAAACATAGGTGTACATATACATGTACACAACAAATGCACACATTAACATCAATGTATAAACATACTAATGTGCACAAGTTAATAAAAACATCATTTCAACCTCGTTGTAATCCAACAAGAATGGGTTTAATGCTTACTGTACTGTTAAGGCCAGGAGGACTATCAGCTCCCAAACGTACTATCCATTGATATTCTTTAGTTTCAAGAAAATTATTAATATCACCACATCTAAGTGAGGAATCACCAAATCAATAACTCTAAATCTAAATGTATGTCTGTCCCACAAGTCTCAATATGCTTATACAAGGCATTCTGAGTATACTGCCTCCTGATTTCCGACTTGTGTTCAATAATCCTGTCCTTGAGTTCACGCAGTAGTACCAATGTAGTATGCAGGACATACAGAACATGATGCCATGTACACCACATTGGTAGTAGTACAAGTAGCTCTTACAGAAAATGTGTATGTATGATGTGTGATCGTATGCACATAACTATTAGATTCCACATATCTGATCAAGTCTGAACAACAGGAGCAGTTTAGACATGCATATGTACCAAAATTAAATGTGAGTAGATGGGTCTATCAAAGCATAGATTCAAGGAAGGGGAAATCTTTGTAGCATAACATACTTTTGAGGGTTCATATTCCTAAAGCTGAAGAATGGTTTATCACTTAACAATTTTGTAAGCTCAGCCATTAAAATAGGCCAATACTTATAGATAGTGCTTAACAAGGAAACCTTACTTGCAAAACCAGTCACATATCTAAATCTTTGCACAGTAGAGTTTACAACTTGATTTATCACAACATCAGGGTTCGTAAGATTATAATTCCTGAAATATGGGAATATAATGAATGCCTATTATTAGATACCTGATTCTTCATCTCATTTAAAATAGACAATGCATAACCACAATCAACAAAATACCAGAAAGTGTCATTTAACTGTTCATTAAAGACAATGTCATCTGTGTTGAGCCTACTCACTCTAATGAACTGAGACTTAATCACACCTCGAAGACATGGGGCATGCATGCTGTCCGCATGCAACATATCCACATATGTCTCCTCTTAAAAACAGAAGTGCCCAATATTCCATCCTTGCAAAAATGTTAACATCAAGGAAAGCCTCTTTTACTAGTAAGTGGACTTAAACTTCAAAACGATGTCAGGTTATTCAAGTGTACAAGATATTCTTCTAAACTGTCCCTAGATCCATTCCAAATTAAAACAATCATCAACAAACGTTGATAGAACACAACCGGTGTCAAAAAATTTTTTCCATCATGTAAATTATCTAATTCCCACTGATGCAGTACAAGATTTTGCATATGTATTGGCGAGGTGCCCATGGCTTACCCGTTGACCTGCAAATCACGTTGTTGATTGAAAATAAAACATTATGGCTAAGTACTAGGTCCAACAATTGACATATATTTTGAATAGAATCACTTACTAAAGATTTTTCAGTAGTCAAAACTTCCTGATGGACTCTATGCCATACAATTAGGGATAACAGTAAACTACGATACAATGTCTAAGGTAACAAATAGAAAATCATTCAGATTACACGGTTTACTGTAATACCACTTTGAAAGTTTGGAGAGAAAATCACCAGTATCTTTCAAAACATAATTACATTTATCCAAAAAGGAAACAATTGTTTCTGAAGGTAAACTGAAACAGGTTGGTTACCCACCCATTGCCAGAGGATGGGTCTCATGGGAGGTCTGACAAACACTTATGTATTTTGGGAAAGTCCGTGATAACTGAGGTATAGATGGACAGGGTACAGAAAAAGTTAAATAATTCCAAACTAATATTATTATTAAATTGCATGTCATAAACATGTAAATTAACATCAGTAATATGTTTCTTTACATCAGAAAACTAATTTTTAAAGGACAAAGTATCCATTACTAGCTTATCCATTGATGAATTATAGCAAGCTCTATCCATAATCACAAGCTTCCACCCTTATCTGCCTGTTAATAATGATTTCACTATTCCTTTTAAGATTCTGCAAGGCAAGATGTTGCTCATAGGTTAAATTATAAGTAAATTTTCTATCACAGACATTGAACTGTTGCCTAAAATCAGCTTCACAGACATTGCAAAAAGCAGTAGTAATAGGTGTGTTCACAGGTATAAAAACACTACGTTTTCTAGGAATGTTATTAGAAACAGTACTAACATTAAACAAAATTTTTAAATTTAAATTTCTCACAAACATTTTCAAGTCGGTAATAATATCAACTAAATCTAAACTAGTCATAGGTATAAAGCTCAGCCCTTTTGAAAGAAGGGACACATGGGAGTCACTCAAAACAAAAGATGAGAGGTTTAAAATACCCCTCACTACTTGGGCATTCTTGCCCTGTCTCGACGACTGTCGCACTTGCGTTTCATTGAGGAAGTCTCTTGCTTCATCGATAATGGTTCCTCTTGTTTAAAGAGTCCTGCACGCCCGGTTTCTCTAACTGAAACCGCTTCTCTGTGAAGTTTAAAGTCGACTGATGCGTTTTACTAGCATGCTGCACATCCAGTACCAAGTTCAGGGTAGCAGTTGATGAGGTGTCCATAGCGACGCCATTACAGCCAGTGTTCACGCTACTAGAAGAGGCAATAGTTACAGACTCAGAAGGAGTTAAAGTGACAGTGTCTGTTTGTACAGAATTGGCGCCAACAGTCAAATTTGAATCAAAGGGCTGAAATACATCTAGTGCCCTAATAGAAGTACCAGCAAAAGTTTTGCATTGTGATTTTTATTAGATGTTACCATAGTTGATTCGTGGGTCATTCCTGGGCCAAGAGAAGATATGACCCACTTTAAAATCATTAATGTCTCGAGAAAGTTTTCTTTCTTAACTAATTCAAGCTTGTCATCTAATTCACTAAATTTAATGAATAGATGGTTATATTTAGATGACATCTCTGAAAAACATACAAGTGATTTCAGCTCTTCATCTAACTTAATAATTTCAGTCTTTAAATCTTGCTCAACAGACATAAAATGCTCATTCATTAGTGACATATAGTCTAAGCTTAGCTTCAAATTCATTTGCTGCCACCTTTTGAGGAGTTCAGGGTACACATTCCCATAGGATGGCATTTTCAATATTCTTAGTCCACGAGGACTATCCCCATTTAAGGTATGCAGAGAAGCTAAACCTCTGCCACTGAAAACGCTTGTATGAACCAACTTACGTTCAAGCAATGCAATTTTGTAGTTAAAGTATCAATGTCACCTTTAGAAGAGTTGTCCAAAGTAACCTGCGTTCCATTTTCAGGAGCCATAACAGGAACAAAATCCAACAAAGGATTAACTTCATGTGTGAATATCGAATGCAGTGATTCCATAGTTCAATAAAGGTAACAGGCTGCAAAAAGGCTACCAGATATAGTTACTCAACAGTCCAGCAGAGTAATACTAATGGTAGAAAGACAAACTGCAAAAGATCCAAAATCACACAAGGAATGCTGAGAACAAATCACTTTATGACAAAGCTTTGGTATAAACCCTTTCTCAATACTAAATACATACATTTACACAAAGCAACTGCTTTTATACAGGCCTAGTAGTCATGTGACTGCAGCCAAAGTCACATGACCTATTCAAATGTGCAATTTAAAAATTATTTAAAGAAACATACTGCAAAGCATTTGTCAAAAGCATTTGTCAATAAAAAATGGTTACACATATGCATATATATGATCAAATTTCATAACAATATAAATCTAATTCTAGCACATAAATATACTTAATCATAAGAATATAAAAATATAAAAATGTATATATATACCTATATGTTTAATACAAACTCTAGAAACATTAAAACATAGGTGTACACATACATGTACACAACAAATGCACACATTAACATCAATGTATAAACATACTAATGTGCACAAGTTAATAAAAACATCATTTCAACCTACATTGTAATCCAACAAGAATGGGTTTAATGCTTACTGTCAGGAGGCAGTATACTCAGAATGCCTTGTATAAGCATATTGAGACTTGTGGGGACAGACATACATTTAGATTTAGAGTTATTGATTTGGTGATTCCCTCACTTAGATGTGGTGATATTAATAATTTTCTTGAAACTAAAGAATATCAATGGATAGTACGTTTGGGAGCTGATAGTCCTCCTGGCCTTAACAGTACAGTAAGCATTAAACCCATTCTTGTTGGATTACAACGTAGGTTGAAATGATGTTTTATTAACTTGTGCACATTAGTATGTTTATACATTGATGTTAATGTGTGCATTTGTTGTGTACATGTATGTGTACACCTATGTTTTAATGTTTCTAGAGTTTGTATTAAACATATAGGTATATATATACATTTTTATATTTTTATATTCTTATGATTAAGTATATTTATGTGCTAGAATTAGATTTATATTGTTATGAAATTTGATCATATATATGCATATGTGTAACCATTTTTTTATTGACAAATGCTTTTTTGACAAATGCTTTTTTGCAGTATGTTTCTTTAAATAATTTTTTAAATTGCACATTTGAATAGGTCATGTGACTTTGGCTGCAGTCACATGACTACTAGGCCTGTATAAAAGCAGTTGCTTTGCGTAAATGTATGTATTTAGTATTGAGAAAGGGTTTATACCCAAAGCTTTGCCATAAAGTGATTTGTTCTCAGCATTCCTTGTGTGATTTTGGATCTTTTGCAGTTTGTCTTTCTACCATTAGTATTACTCTGCTGGACTGTTGAGTAACTATATCTGGTAGCCTTTTTTGCAGCCTGTTACCTTTATTGGAACTATGGAATCACTGCATTCGATATTCTCACATGAAGTTAATCCTTTGTTGGATTTTGTTCCTGTTATGGCTCCTGAAAATGGAACGAGGTTACTTTGGACAACTCTTCTAAAGGTGACATTGATACTTTTAACTACAAAATTGCATTGCTTGAACGTAAAGTTGGTTCATACAAGCGTTTTCAGTGGCAGAGGTTTAGCTTCTGCATACCTTAAAATGGGGATAGTCCTCGTGGACTAAGAATATTGAAAATGCCATCCTATGGGAATGTGTACCCTGAACTCCTCAAAAGGTGGCAGCAAATGAATTTGAAGCTAAGCTTAGACTATATGTCACTAATGAATGAGCATTTTATGTCTGTTGAGCAAGATTTAAAGACTGAAATTATTAAGTTAGATGAAGAGCTGAAATCACTTGTATGTTTTTCAGAGATGTCATCTAAATATAACCATCTATTCATTAAATTTCGTGAATTAGATGACAAGCTTGAATTAGTTAAGAAAAGAAACTTTCTCGAGACATTAATGATTTTAAAGTGGGTCATATCTTCTCTTGGCCCAGGAATGACCCACGAGAATCAACTATGGTAACATCTAATAAAATCACAATGCAAAACTTTTGCTGGTACTTCTATTAGGGCACTAGATGTATTTCAGCCCTTTGATTCAAATTTGACTGTTGGCCAATTCTGTACAAACAGACACTGTCACTTTAACTCCTTCTGAGTCTGTAACTATTGCCTCTTCTATTAGCGTGAACACTGACGCTGTAATGACGTCCGCTATGGACACCTCATCAACTGCTACCCTGAACTTGGTACCGGATGTGCATCATGCTAGTAAAAAAACGCAACAGTCGACTTTAAACTTCACAGAGAAGCGGTTTCAGTTAGAGAAACCGGAACGTGTGCAGGACTCTTTAAACAAGAGGGAACCATTATCGATGAAGCAAGAGACTTCCTCAATGAACGCAAGTACGACAGTCCACGAGACAGGGCAAGAATGCCCGCAAGTAGTGAGGGTATTTTAAACCTCTCATCTTTGTTTTGAGTGACTCCCATGTGTCCCTTCTTTCAAAAGGGCTGAGCTTTATACCTATGACTAGTTTAGATTTAGTTGATATTATTACCGACTTGAAAATGTTTGTGAGAAATTTAAATTTAAAAATTTTGTTTAATGTTAGTACTGTTTCTAATAACATTCCTAGAAAACGTAGTGTTTTATACCTGTGAACACACCTATTACTACTGCTTTTGCAATGTCTGTGAAGCTGATTTTAGGCAACAGTTCAATGTCTGTGATAGAAAATTTACTTATAATTTAACCTATGAGCAACATCTTGCCTTGCAGAATCTTAAAAGGAATAGTGAAATCATTATTAAGCAGGCAGATAAGGGTGGAAGCATTGTGATTATGGATAGAGCTTGCTATAATTCATCAATGGATAAGCTAGTAATGGATACTTTGTCCTTTAAAAAAAATTAGTTTTCTGGATGTAAAGAAACATATTACTGACGTTAATTTACATGTTTATGACATGCAATTTAATAATAATATTAGTTTGGAATTATTTAACTTTTTTTCTGTACCCTGTCCATCTATACCTCAGTTATACGGACTTCCCAAAATACATAAGTGTTTGTCAGACCCTCCCATGAGACCCATCGTCTCTGGCAATGGGTGGGTAACAGAACCTGTTTCAGTTTACCTTCAGAAACAATTGTTTCCTTTTTTGGATAAATGTAATTATGTTTTGAAAGATACTGGTGATTTTCTCTCCAAACTTTCAAAGTGGTATTACAGTAAACCGTAATCTGAATGATTTTCTATTTGTTACCTTAGACATTGTATCGTTGTTTACTGTTATCCCTAATTCGTATGGCATAGAGTCCATCAGGAAGTTTTTGACTACTGAAAAATCTTTAGTAAGTGATTCTATTCAAAATATATGTCAATTGTTGGACCTAGTACTTAGCCATAATGTTTTTATTTTCAATCAACAACCGTATTTGCAGGTCAACGGGGTCGCCATGGGCACCCCCGTGGCCAATACATATGCAAATCTTGTACTGCATCAGTGGGAATTAGATAATTTACATGATGGAAAAAATTTTTTTGACACACGGGTTGTGTTCTATCAACGGTTTGTTGATGATTGTTTTTTAATTTGGAATGGATCTAGGGACAGTTTAGAAGAATATCATGTACACTTGAATAACACGACATCGTTTTTGAAGTTTAAGTCGACCATTACTAGTAAAGAGGCTTCCTTCCTTGATGTTAACATTTTTTGCAAGGATGGAATATTGGGCACTTCTGTTTTTAAGAAGGAGACATATGTGGGTAGATATGTGCATGCGGACAGCATGCATGCCCCGCATGTCTTTCGAGGTGTGATTAAGTCTCAGTTCATTAGTGAGTAGGCTCAACACAGATGACATTGTCTTCAATGAACAGTTAAATGACACATTTAAGGATTTTGTTGATTGTGGTTATGCATTGTCTATTTTAAATGAGATGAAGAATCAGATATCTAATAATAGGCATTCATTATATGCCCCATATTTCAGGAATTATAATCTTACGAACCCTGATGTTGTGATAAATCAAGTTGTAAACTCTACTGTGCAAAGATTTAGATATGTGACTGGTTTTGCAAGTAAGGTTTCCCTTGTTAAACGCACTATCTATAAGTATTGGCCTATTTTAATGGCTTCCCCTGAGCTTACAAAATTGTTAAGTGATAAGCCATTCTTCAGCTTTAGGAATATGAAAACCCTCAAAAGTATGTTATGCTACAAAGATTTCCGCCCTTCCTTGAATCTATGCTTTGATAGACCCATCTACTCTACATTTAATTTTGGTACATATGCATGTCTAAACTGCTCCTGTTGTTCAGACTTGATCAGATATGTGGAATCTAATAGTTATGTGCATACGATC
This sequence comes from Protopterus annectens, assembly GCF_019279795.1. Classification (NCBI taxonomy): domain Eukaryota; kingdom Metazoa; phylum Chordata; order Ceratodontiformes; family Protopteridae; genus Protopterus; species Protopterus annectens. Next base: position 1,322,907,396 of record NC_056745.1, on the reverse strand, counting down.
ACACATCATACATACACATTTTCTGTAAGAGCTACTTGTACTACTACCAATGTGGTGTACATGGCATCATGTTCTGTATGTCCTGCATACTACATTGGTAAGACTACACGTAGACTCAAGGACAGGATTATTGAACACAAGTCGGAAATCAGGAGGCAGTATACTCAGAATGCCTTGTATAAGCATATTGAGACTTGTGGGGACAGACATACATTTAGATTTAGAGTTATTGATTTGGTGATTCCTCACTTAGATGTGGTGATATTAATAATTTTCTTGAAACTAAAGAATATCAATGGATAGTACGTTTGGGAGCTGATAGTCCTCCTGGCCTTAACAGTACAGTAAGCATTAAACCCATTCTTGTTGGATTACAACGTAGGTTGAAATGATGTTTTATTAACTTGTGCACATTAGTATGTTTATACATTGATGTTAATGTGTGCATTTGTTGTGTACATGTATGTGTACACCTATGTTTTAATGTTTCTAGAGTTTGTATTAAACATATAGGTATATATATACATTTTTATATTTTTATATTCTTATGATTAAGTATATTTATGTGCTAGAATTAGATTTATATTGTTATGAAATTTGATCATATATATGCATATGTGTAACCATTTTTTATTGACAAATGCTTTTTTGACAAATGCTTTTTTGCAGTATGTTTCTTTAAATAATTTTTTAAATTGCACATTTGAATAGGTCATGTGACTTTGGCTGCAGTCACATGACTACTAGGCCTGTATAAAAGCAGTTGCTTTGTGTAAATGTATGTATTTAGTATTGAGAAAGGGTTTATACCCGAAAGCTTTGCGTCATAAAGTGATTTGTTCTCAGCATTCCTTGTGTGATTTCCATCCTTATGTCTTCCAGGTATGCCACGAGCAAGGCTACCTCCTTTTATCCGCTTGGAGGATGAGGTCCTCATCCCATACCTACTTGACAATCATGATATCCTGTTCAGCCATGTGCCACAGGATGCACAGCAGTGGGATGCCCTGTGGATGGAACTTTGCAGGAGGATTAATGATGTGGGTGGCCACAACTGCACATACCAGCAGGTGCGCAGACACTGTACATACTTCATTAGACAGGTGAAACAGTGTGCGAATGCAATTGCCAGGGAACAAGGTGCAACAGGTGGTGGACCGCCAACCCAGCCCCCACTCACACGTACCGAGGAGCTACTGGCCAGCCTGGGGACACCTGCAGAACCACATCCACAAGCCTCAGCTGATATTGTGGAGGTGGGTGTCTCTCAAACACTGAGCCTAGAGTTGCCTGGTAAGTCAGTACTGCACCTATAACAACTATATTCCATATAGTTGCATGTGTCACTGTACAATATGTAATGTAACATCATATGCAAGGCATGTATACACACATGCCACATACTATAGTATGCTACTCTGTGTATGCACACATGTGCATACACCATAGTACAGTCTAATGTACTGGTGCATGTGTTAATATGCACATTGTACCCTGTAGCCATCATACAGGTGTGGATAATGCTCATACTGCTGTGTTACTCCTATTTAGGTATGTCTGGCGTTCTGCTGCGACAGCAGCCCGTTGCAGGTGAAACTGTTATTATTTATCAGGAATCTTAATGCACGGATCTATCTGCCATGTGGCCATTTACAACATGTACACATAATGTATGGTCCTGTCACAATATACAGATCAGACCTGAAATGCATCACAATGCTTACCCATGTGCAACACTTGCAAACTATGTGAATCATCTCACCGACCTGAATCCTCACAAACTTTCATTGCCAGATTGTGGACAGCTGTGCATACAATAGTGGAGGTGCTGTTCACTGCAGGGACATGTACTACAGATCAAAACTACACATGTGGGGAATACAAACAGTACTACAAAGTGGGCTGGAGTATGGCCAGCCCACAGGATTCACTGGTGTGGATCATAGCCCTGCTATGAATGTCACACAATGTGATGTGCTATCTTGACATGTCCATGACATCTAGTGGCCTGGCTGCAACACTGCCTACCTACCTGAAAACATATCCCACAATACCACCCTTTGTCTGCATAACCCTGTTGTCAGTGGAGCATATGACAACTATGGGTGTATGCCATATGGGACAACACAGACATGTGAAATAGATGCCCGTCACAATAATTTGGCCAACACATGTACACACATGGCCATGGAGGATGGCCAGAGACATGGAGCAACACACACAGTAGACATGATGTGCTTGTGTGTACACCCTGTCGTACAATGGCTTCACATGGTCCAAATATGGCCTTTGTGTAATGGTTATATTGTAGATATGGAACACTAGACATCCTACAGGCCTGTGCACATCTTGTGTAGGCGTAACATCCATCCACTGCATTAGATGTGTTGAACATCTTGAGGGGGTCACAACATGACAGCAGTCACCTGTACAGTATCCACATCAGCCCACAGATATAGTACATTCCCCTTGCTGGTGTCTGACATCAGTGTCATACTTGCTCCTCGCATGTGTGTGTGTGTGTGTGTGTGTGTGTGTGTGTGTGTGTGTGTGTGTGTGTGTGTGTGTGTGTGTGGTACACAGATGTCATGTAGGACATGGTGTACCGACGTGTTCGCCATGTCTGGCCATAGTTGCCAGGCAGCAGCAATATGGTTGCAGATGTGCAGGGGTGTCATCCGTATACCATTCAGTGACCTGTGTCACAACTTCCACATCACTGTTTAGGGTGTATACACCTCAGTGACGTGGGTCACATTCCACAGTATATATGTATTGTATCTGAACACAGTCATGGCTATGAACTGTGTCTGTAACTCATACTGTATAGCAATAGAGACGCCTCATGATTCCCTGCAATGGCCCTGCACATCACCTAAATGTGCAGTATATCTGTAGGGCGGACAGACAACACTGCATTGGGACACCATTACCCCACTGTATATTTGACAGGACACCATTGTGTTAAACATGTATGCATGTCATTGCACATGTCAGCAGATCACATGTCATAATACATGCGATTGTCAAGGCCATATGCCACACATCAGGCAGGCGTACTGTTAACCTGTGCTGGTCTACATGGTGTAACACAGGGATGTATGCTAACTACTACTATGATTGTGTAATTTGCATGCCGTCTGCTATGACACATGCATGCTGTTGTGTGCAACCCAGGAATGCATGATAATTACCACTATTGTTGAAGGTTGTGCATCAGACCTGGTAACTCGGCACGTAAAAATCCACTACCAAACATTAGCAGACCGGAGTTCCACTGTGGCAACCCCTAAAAGGGATAAGCCGAAAGACACAACAATATTGTCTGTGCTGCATGCCATCTGTCATATCACATGCATGCGTGTGTGTGTGTGTGTGTGTGTGTGTGTGTGTGTGTGTGTGTGTGTGTGTGTGTGTGTGTGTGTGTGTGTGTGTGTGTGTGTGTGTGTGTGTGTGTGTGTGTGTGTGTGTGTGTCTGGTTCTGTGTGTGTGTCTATTGTATAGATTGTAATTTACAGTTCTTGACGGGCCTCACAGGTGATGTAGGTGCATTGCTCTCCTGCGGTACATCTGATGTTAGGGTCCCCACAGACTCTAGCAGTGATGATGAACATATGATTGAGGCACAGGCAGAGTTGTCAGGGGCTGAAACTGTGCAATTGGTTGCCATTCCAGCTATATCCCCCTCATCCCCGCATACAGATCCCATGCCTGCACATACCCCATCACCAGTGGCCATAGAGGAAGGACAGTTGGTGCACGGTAGCTTGGAACAGGAAAGTGTGGGGGCTATGGAAGGTGTGCCTGCACACCATGGTGTCAGCCAACTGACTGGTGATGCCCCACACAGGCACATGGCCAGTGCTGCTTGTAGGTGGACCTCTGGCCAACATGCTCCTGGAAGACAGAGCGTAGCAGCTGGTGTCACCAGACACATGTTTCAGGCTGTAATGGAGGCACAGGCATGTGCTGAATGGCACAACAGATGATCAGAGGCTTCAAAGGGCTGCTGTCCATTCTTTAAACAACAACATCCAAGTAATGGTAAATGCTCAACAGCAGATTGCTGAAGCTTTTAATAGATGGTTGGGTGACATGGCTGGAGTCCTTGACTATGGCATGACAATCCACGAGCATGAGCTGTCTGTGTTGGAACATCTAGTAGGAGTGAGGTGTCGGGCATGTGGACGTAGGCCTGCTACATCACCTGTGTCGGGTCCATGTGTACGAGCTACCTCACATGTCTGCTCCCGTAGTGGCAGTAGCACCAGCAGTGCATCTGGTGCTGTGCTGTCCACACCACAACACAGCAGGTCACGTGCACGTGGCCCAGGATGTTCCCAACAGGGACACGGTTCCAGTGGACAAGTGACATCAGACAGTACCCAATCTGCACCTCTGCCTGGTAGTGCCCGTGCAACTCCTGGCAGGCACAGGTCACATGTCAGTGGCCAGACACCATGAACTGTAAAACCTGGCCTGTACAGTCTGCAGCTGTCAATAATACCCCTGTGTAGGCCAGACACATGGCAGAACTTTGTGCATACATACATGCACACACTGGAAACATATGAGAGGCACCGCAACACTCACATGCATAACATCCACACATGCCCAATTAGATCAAAAGCCCTAACCCACGCACATGATGTCATCCAATGGTGCAGCCTAGGACTCTGGCAAACATTATCACTCTGTGCATATGATGATGCCTGTGCTGCATCCCTGACATCCACACCATCTGTGCAGGGACATGCTCATATGGTCTGATGCACAGGGTGAACAGACTAGGAAGATAAGTGTAGTTTACAGTTGTTGAGTACTGTTGACAGGCAGCAGACATACCATGTACTACAGGTGTACAATGCATTTCATACTGTTAGCAGTATGTGTCTTGTGTAACAACAGTAACTGCATGTTGGTCATGATGTTCTGCTGTCCTCCTTCACGTCTAAATGCACGTGCTGGTGGATGTCAGTGTTTGCAGTTAGTGCCCCATATGTCAATGTGGACTACTCACAGGTATGTATGAATATACCAGCATGCACCATGTAGCTGCCACATAACAGTGAGAATGTCCCACGTTCCAAACATGTGTACTGATCCAAGAGCATGATAGCTGTGTATTAAGCTACTGTGGCTACAGACGTGACATCCATAAAGGGTGACATCACAGGTACAGTTACATGGAGTGGTGAGGTAAGACAGCGATCTAGCTGATTACAAGGGTAGAGGCCAGTGGGAAGTATGTTGCCTCATTGGGAATCAGTAATATACGTTCTGATGACAGGATGCCCACACACAACTACACCCACACACTCAGGTATTGACATACATGTATTCAGTGACACAGTAACACACCCACACACTCACGGATTCACCGACACAGTAACACACACACTCGCACACAGTTGCTACTGGTGAGGTGAGGACCCCTGTCTATGTGCAAATCATCATTACAGTACTGTGTACCTACATGACGCACCACAGAGAATACACATGTACAGGTAGTCACTATGGCCTAAGATTGGGGACATCAACACGGATAGTAGAATTAATTGCCTGGATGGGGGAAGGGGTCTTATCAGTTCAGTATGGTAACATGCATCCTCACTGGGATGCTCTCCGATTCTAAACACGGAAGGCCACAGTGGTCATGCTATTACAGGTAGACATAAAGAACACATTGTAATGGGCTCTGGTGTTAGTAGTTGTCATTGTTAGCAGGAACACTGTTCTACATATATATGACACCGGTCTTTTACACAATGTCTGCTGCTGTCCATCACCTTAGATGTACCATCCTATACCAAGCACAATATCACCACTCGCAGTGATGTCTTGCTAGGATTGGAAACTGCTTGACCAACACAATGAGCCTTGCTAGAGGTGGCAACTGCTTGAACAACACAATGAGCCAATGTCCTGCTGTAAGTATGAGGTTGTCCAGTGTTTGTCATTCTGGGATGACATGGCTGACAGTAGACAGGCCTTTGACACATATCACATGCATCCATGATTCAAGGGAGTGGGGATAATACCCATGTCGCATCTGCCCATACAGTGCCATTCCAAGGCAAATGTCCTAAACACAAGATAAAACCCTGACACCTACAGGACAACTGCATTGTTTTCTTATGCTAATCAGTGTTAGATGTGTAGTGTCCATAATCACAGCTGGTCACTGTAGATCCAACAGTGGGGAGTACTGACATCTGTGTAGTGAGGAACACCTGGCTGATGGCTCTGTAGTGCACAATAGCAATAACACCATATACCTCAGAACCAGACATGTGGGCCATAACACAGGTACGGACCACTTCAAGTGGTGGTGTCCCCACATACATAAAAGCCACTCCCATGTACTGACCAGTACCCCCACGAAAGGCATCACAGATGAGTCATGTGAAGGACACAGTGTCACATGCTGCATTCTAGGATGTAAACCTCAGACACCACCATGCCCTCGGACCACCAACACGCATCCATACATGTTGTAGGACAAATAAGAGTACACCACCATGTGACCCTTGACCAGTGGCCTGTACCAAGCTCTACATCAACTGTAGAGAGTACCCATGTACTGATACAGTTGCATCATGTGTTATGCAATGCAATGATACCACTGTCTGTAACCAGGTCAGCTGTACACATACCAGGGGCCCTCGGTACTTTCCAGCATTAGCTGATGATTGTTGCTGTACACCAGTACACACCCTCATGTATGGATATGACATACATGTACCTGCCCTGGGTATGTACATGCCACACACACACACACACACACACACACACACACACACACACACACACACACACACACTCACAACATACATGTAAATAGCATAGCTGTTGTTGTCCTTTGTGCAAACAGGTGACTGCAGCCATTACAGACATGCACATGGAATGTAGGTCCATGGCTGCTGAATGCTAACAGTACATAAGATGTGATATCAATGTTAACAGAGGTAGCATTCCCTCTGTACCAGTCGCCCATTACACCTATCATGTCATACAACCATCCATGTGTCATGTATGTCATTACATATGTCCACCAATTGCATTGCCTACAAACATGCCCAAATGACAGGATTGTAGGACCTACACACATGTACACATAGTGTTGTGCATTCAGATAACATGCGTGTACAGTTGCTGATGTATGCAGGGGACGTGTATCCTAGTACATCATGCAGTTGCAATGCAGCCTCAATATTGCCAACTGTATATGGTGATATGCTGATTGTCTGTAAAGATGTACCTCAGGTATGGACAGATGTGTGGAAATAACTAAGTGGTGGGGCATCTTTGCAGATGGATGTTTGCTGAGGACAGCTCACAGGTGTCACAAGCGGTCCTACAATAACCTGTTCAACCAGTAAGCAATGGTTTCTTTAATTGAAGGACATAACGCACAACTTAGACAGCGGTCAGGGTGACACCGAAGGTTAATCACTTGACACCTGTTAACAGTTAAGACATCCCATGTGCATATATCAGCACTGTTGCCAAAGGAAGCGCCAGTATAGTTTGTAATGCATGCAATACTGCTGCAAGCCTGTCATACATATCATGAGCTAGGCAGGTCTTTGATTTACAGTACTGGCATGTCTGGGTGTGTGTGTGTCCATATATGTCACTTATGGTGGGGAATACATCTCAATTGTTACTCACTCTCCTGTACACTAGTGTACACATCTGTACAGACTGCAATGTAGAAAGCAGGATATAGGCAGGGGCGTGTATCTCACACATGTGAGGTATCTGTATGTGCATGACATAAGTGTATTCAATACTGAATGCCACAGTGTGTGTACGCGTGTGTGTGTGCTACTAAGTGTATGAGCATGCCCAGTATAACCTTGTGTAGATGGACACAGTGCATTCCAAACAGCCCTGTGCTACTAAGTGTGTGAGCATGCCCAGTGACACCTTGTATCGGTTATGTGCCTCTGTGTATGGGCATGGCCATTGTAACCTTGTATAGTGGAAGTAGTTGTTCATTCCACAGATGGGCATACTCCAGGTCAGGATGGATTCATACTTTAAACACATAGGTTCACAGATATGTACATCTTAACTGCCAGCATCCCTGTTGGTGTCCGCATTCCTATACGGTCATAATGACAGCCTTGGAATGTGTAGTCTGTGTGGCGTGACTCATAAGTATGTAGTATTGTAATAGCGATCTGTAAATAGGCAGGTGCTCCGTCCCCATCATGTGTGTGTGTGTGTGTGTGTGTGTGTGTGTGTGTGTTTATGTGTTTGTGTATGTCTGTCCCCGTTTGCCAGAGGACTGTAAATTGCTTTTAGACTGCTTACACTCCATACAATTTGTATACCCACCTTTGGCAGGGCTGATGATGACACCCACCTCTGCCTGAGGACTGAGTAATGCTTTTAGACTGCTCACACACCTTACATTTCTTATACCCACCTTTGGCAAGGCTGATGATGTCACCCACCTACAAATACACCTCTGGCAGTACTGTGTCCCAGTAATCTCAGTAGCGCATTCTGTAACTGCATAATGCTATAGTGTAATACAGTAGTTAGGTCAGTGTTCTAATCCCAGAATTGCCGTGTGTGTGTGTCCCCATCTGCCTGAGGACTGAGTAATGCTTTTAGACTGCTCACACTCCATACAATTCGTATACCCACCTTTGGCAGGGCTGATGATGACACCCACCTACAAATACACCTCTGGGAGAGCTGTGTCCCAGTAATCTTGGTAGCACGTTCTGTAACTGCATAATGCTGTATTTTAATAAAGTAGTTAGGTTGGTGTTTTACTCCCACACTTGCCATGTGTGTGTCCCTGTCTGTCTGGATAATGCTTTTAGACTGCTCACACTCCTTACATTTCTTATACCCACATATTGCAAGGCTGATGATGTCGCCCACCTACCCTCTGGGAGTTGTGTCCCAGTAATCTCTGTAGCGTGTTCTGTAACTGCGTAATGCTGTAGTGTAATAAAGTAGTTAGGTCAGTGTTCTAATCCCACACTTGCCCTGTGTGTGTGTGTGTGTGTGTGTGTGTGTGTGTGTGTGTCCGTCCTGTCTGAGGACTGAGTAATGCTTTTAGACTGCTCACATTCCTTACATTTCTTATACCCACCTTTGGCAAGGCTGATGATGTCACCCACCTACAAATACACCTCTGGGAGTGCTGTGTCCCAGTAATCTCGGTAGCACGTTCTGTAACTGCGTAATGGGGTAGTGTAGTAAAGTAGTTGGGTCGGTGCTCTAATCCCAGACTTGCTGTGTGTGTTTGTCCCTGAGGACTGAGTAATGCTTTTAGACTGCTCACACTCCATACAATTCTTATACCCATCTTTGGCAAGGCTGATGTCACCCATCTGCAAATACACCTCTGGGAATGCTGTGTCCCAGTAATCTCGGTAGCACATTCTGTAACTGCGTAATGCAGTAGTGTAATAAAGTAGTTAGGTCGGTGCTCTCATCCCAGAAATGCCAAGTGTGTGGGTGTGTGTGTCTGCCTTCGTGAAACAAGTACAGTGCTTTGTAGTATTTGCCATAGCGCATGCCCTAAATGTGTATTGCTGCAGTGTGATACGGTAGGGGTTTGTATACAGACCATGGCAAGTGTGTGTTTGTCTGTCAGAGCCTGTGTAGAGATGGCTGTGATTGTCTTACCATTGGACATGTTTGGGAGTGGATTTTGTAGTTTTCCTATATGGTATCTGCCTTATGACACATTGGCCACCTCATGAGGAGTACAGCTGCCAGTCAGCCAAGGGACTGTGTTGGCAAGCCATAACCATACATCTGACAAAAGACCTAGCAAATAAAGTATTAAGCCCTACTAGTACCCGGTATATGTCCCACACCCATGTGCCATGCACAAACAAACTTGCCTAGGATATCCTGCTATGTTGTTAGTACCATGCACATTGATGACAGATAGTAGGCATGGTGTGAATGCAGTGGCCTGCAGAGGACATGGCACCCTGTACAGCGGTACAATAGGTACATATATGCTGACATTGTGCCTTCACTATGTTCCACACTGAATGCCTGCAACATATGTGGTGCCATCAGATGTGATCCACAGAGGCCAGACAATGCATGTGCCTGTATGGAGCCATGCCACTGACACATGGAATACCTGTATCATACTATCCATGCAGGTGCAGGGTCAACCTGCTCACTATAAGCAGGTTTTGCCACACCAGGCCAGTATTGGCATATCGGGGGATAACAGGCTTTGTACACAACATGTGTCTGCCAAACCAGGTACACCTGTACATGTCACTGTACAGTATTGTGGGACATGCACATCCCAGGCAATGTCCATGTGAAGGACTATCAAACACAGACATGGCATGCATTGTAAAGCTATGGCCATACACATTGGTAACCAGGATGTCAGGCCAGATAACGCAGTACCCATCTGTGTGGGACACTGCAGACACTACACCCCTGTACTGCACACCATTGTCGAGTGACGCAATGCCATGGATTACCCCTCACCCAGCCTTGTACAGCCATCTTGCACAGCCAACCACTACACACCCATTAAGCAATGCATACCTGCATGCCAGTACTGGCACCCTATGTCTGCGTGTGAGTTGTGATGCTCCCAACCACAGTCACTCTCAGTATAACCCTTGCTGGCATACCAACAGATGTCTATCACTTTCACATGCCCTAGCCCATAGAACCTCCAGATATCCTCTGTGGTGCATGTGGTCCTGTGCATTACTGCAGTGTGGCAAACTAAGTAGTTACATTGTGTATTTGTGGGCCTGAAAAAGGTGTCAATGCGTGTCCATTAGAGAGTGGTTGTGGTGACAATGGCATCCGTTCATGTGGACAGCCATGTGTGCCACACCTAATGTATGTCTACTATATCTCTGTTGCTGATGTCACTCACCTACAAACATATATGTACTTACAGCACAGCAACATGTCGCCTTTGTGGCACATGTGGTAACGTCATGCACATGTAATAGTAATGAGTAGTCAGTCAGGGGTTTGACCCCTGTACTGTTCGGCGTGTGGCAGATGATGCTTATGGTTAAGTCTCCAAGCCCTTTCCTGGTGTACTTTGCCTGTTCCACCCACACACTCTGGTGGATGTGAAGGAGTACACCTGCACAGCAGCAGCATGTGTATTGTAAGTGATGGACATGGTCTGGTGATGGTGTCTGCACCTATTGCAGTCCTCCTCTAGCTGATTGCATGTGGTACAGCTGTGATGGTGTTCCCATAGCCATCCGTATGATAAACACAGTACACTATCTAGGGAACCATGTTGTTATTTGGCCATGACAGTTGCTGTGAGTGGTACCTGGATGTGGTGTTCTGACACGGCATCACAGATGATATCTGGATGTACCTCAATCATTTTCCACAGTGGGAAATAGGAGGGTGATGTGCCACACATGACTACAGCATGTAAGTGTAGCTATGCTGTATTGAGACTACTGCCTGTTTAACATGCGTGTGGTAATGTCTATTCTGCATGTTATAATACAGACATAGCAGTACTCTGTTCATGTGGGACCCCCATCTGTAGGGCCATATGTGAACTGGTCAGTGTGTGCAACCATTTTTTTCCTGTGTTACACACTGAACACACATATGTGCACAGCAGAAGCATGGTGTGAGGATTGCAGACAGTACATGATGATAGGGATGTGATAATGCCATCGCATCCCTGACTGGACATGTGTCACATGAGACAGTGGTATAACAGACATTGTGTGGGGTAACCAGTGACAAGTCAATAATGGACAACTGTTCATAGCTGCGGTCACACATCTACTACACATTGTACAGATGGCATACAGTATATATGCATGTGTTGTGCTCCCTCTACAAATGTATACCATCCGTTGTGTTGGGTTGCTGGTGATATCTATGCATACTGTCGTAGGTAATCCTGTATGCTGTTGTCTATCACTAAGCCATATGTGGGTTTAAAATGCAACACCATAGGCTAAATGGGTTTGGAGGTCCCGGCAGATCCTCCTGTCCCACTTCAGCTGACCATGGCACCGGGCACTAGCACCCCTTGGGCCTGCCCATAGACATCAACCTCTGTTGGCTCTGCACCACCTTCTGGTGGTACCACCACTGAGGATGGAGCATGTCCCCCCTGGGAGCAGGACCAGACAGGTACATGTCTGTTTTCGTGTGCTTCCGGATGTGTTGCATTGGTGGCTTCCTAAGGGGTTCCAAAGCCAGATACGCCAGCTCACGGGCAGAGTGTCACATTTACAGGGTGATGCTGCCCCTCCTGGACAGCCACCAGCATTGCCTCTTTTGCAGCTGTGTAGGTGCAGTGGCAGTTGCCCATGGCTGGGGACCTCCGTCCCACTGTTCCCATGGGCTAGTGAATGCCGAACACCCATCCCCATCCGGGGTGTATCCCACCCACATGTGTCATATACCAACCCTATATGCTGTCTTTTCTGTGATCCTACCTATCCTCCACGGCCATACCTACACTCCTTCCCCAACATCTGACCCTCACCTATGGAAACATAAGACCAATCGGCTCCTAGGACAATATCTGCCCTATACATAGCTGTCCCTTACACACACATGCCTACTGGACACATGAAACCCTTGTAAAATGCATCACAGCATACTCCTGTTATGCTCACCCCTGTCCCTCAGGCACACGATCCTGGTATGCACATCACTCCTACATGGTCCAGGTACATGTGATGAGGGACCCCATTGTACACACAACACTACCGGTCTCTCTATGGTCACCCCATTTACCTTTATCATGATGATGATGTTGCACACAGCACCTTGCAAGAGTACTGTTCACACATAATGATTGGACAGGTACTGTTGTGTTATTGTACATTACATGCACAGAGTGATGTATACAGCCAATGTACAACTATTTGTGTGTTTGACTGACACATGTCTGTCTGAGGGAGTCTTGAGATCACATTGAGCAACACCACTACATAATACAGGCATCTTTGGTGTTTCCCGTTTCATTCGTTTGTAATGCTTTGTTGCCACATGGTATGTTCCTGATGCATCTCTATATATGTATGTACCTATATGCTGGACATTAACACTCACATTTACATCTACATGATGGGATACATTCCTATACTGTTGAATGACTGCACTGTATGATATGTTTGTGGTACTGTCCGTTGTCTGTATATCTACCATGGCGTACTGGTAATACACATTAGCTGTGTGCGCAGGGTCCTGGTTCCGACCCTTGCAAAGGATGTTTATTTGGTTGCAGGGCAGAACAAGCCCATTGGATATGGAGGGAGTAAGGCACATTAAAGCAGTTGGGAGCGGGTGTGCATGGGTTTGTGTGGTGTTAAGCACTGCTGACCTCTGGTTACAGCCTCTTACACTCGGTTAGCCTCTACATTACTTTACCAGTGCAATACTTGCAGCCAAACACGCTTACACCCGCTCGCTCCCGCACTTGCAAATGCACCGACATTGGTGCTTGCATCTGTCACTCACACCCCTGGGTGGGAGCGAGGACCACAATATTATCTTGTGATGCCTATTACATCGGACTACATGACTACAGTATTGGGACTGGCTGACCATTAAACGACGGCATTACGTTTGACTGTACGGAATCAGCGGCCTGTCCAGTGAATCAATCATATTTGTGTGTTCTTCATACAATCTGCTCCCACCTTGTGATGCCTATCACATTGGACTACATGACTACAGTCATAGCTGGGCTTAGGCATAGGTCAACTAGGTGGCCACCTAGGGCGCCGCTTTAGTAGGGGCACTTTTCCAGTATTTATTTGGTGTAGGTAGACCAGGTTGGGGGCACTGGGTAGTGTGGTGGGGGGTGCTGTGGTGCCCTTTTGCCTAGGGCACCAGCTGACCTATGGCCGCTCCTGACTACAGTATCGGGAATGGCTGCCCATTAGGCGACGGCATGGTGTTCGACTGTACAGACTCAGCGGCCTGTACAGTGAATTAATCATATTATTTGTGATCCTCATACAATCTGCTCCCATCCGGCTGATACATGGGAACCGAGACTCTTCAATACAGGCAAGTAGTTGGGTTGTGGGAGCCACATCTGTCGGCCGAGTCATGCTACCGCATACCTATTATAGGTTTGCCACCTTTTCAGTTGGCCAAGGTGGGACTTTAGGGTTACCACCTGTCCCAATTTGGGAGGGACAGTCCCTCTTTAGGCAGTTGTATCCTGTGAAAATAATCAAGACATAGCAAATGTCCTGATTACAGGACATTATTATATTCTACGTTTCATTAATAGTTGCATAAAACAGTTATTTTATATATGAAACTTCTATATGTTATGTGAAGTAGCATAAGCAATTCAAATGTTACTAGATTAAGCTTTTGTTTGTGCAAATAAGTATAATTCTGTACTATTCATGGCTGTAGGTATGTTTTGTCTTGGAAAGTCTGATATTTCTACAGAACATATCCCACTTTGGCCATTTGGAAAGGTGGCAACCCTATAGGACCAGTATGTAAAGATGTCAGACTTTGCAGGGCAACACATACCCACAGCCAGTAGAAAGGAGAGTACTTCACTGTTTTGCCTAAATAAAAGTGCCTAAAATTATAGTTTCTTGGGGGAGATGGTGGGTAGACCAGCTGAGGAGGTTTTCTAGTGGAGGGATATAGGAAAAAAATAAGGAAATGCTGCAGCAGGGAAATTGGAGTACAAATGAGCAATTAACACCTAGGAACCTACAGTGGGCCATTGACAACTGCTAACAAGGCTGCTAGCAGCTACCCACAGAACAGGAAAGGGGAGGGGCTGTACTGCAAAGAAAACAGTAGTGTCACAGCAGAACAAAGTAGAATTGCATTATGTCAGCTACATAACACACTTTGCAACACACGGCTGGGTAGGGAAAGTACAAGACAATAAAGCTGGCAGGTGGGTGCATGCCTGACAATGGGAGGGGATCTAGGTTTAAAAGGGAATTAAAGGGCAACAGATGAATCAAGCCAGGCAAGCATAACTCCACACTACAGCCCCCACACTTGCAGTAAGCAATGTAAAACCCATAAGTAAGATACCTTGCAGCTGGAACTGCTCACACACAGCCAATTACATCAGCAGCATCTATAGCACATTAGTATAAAGTGTGTAAGCACCTCACACACACTTCTGTTTCCAATATACACTGCACCATTGATGTATACAAACTGGGAAGTTTAAATATGTACATGTTAGGGGCTGCCGTTTCTTTGAACCACCAGCATGTGATGGAGACTGAAGGTGGTGAGGAGGATGATGCTGACAACCACCACAGGCACCAGAGGAGGAGAAGAGTGTTCAGACCCAGGGTAACCTACCAGGGGCTACACAATCTGGAGATAGTAGAGTGTTACAGGATGGACAGGGAGACCCTACAGCAACTTGTGGAGCTGTGCAGGCCACGCCTCAGAGCCAGAAGAAACAGAGGGGAACCCATCCCAGTGGATACCAAGGTATGTGTAAGCTTGAGAATACTAGCCACAGGTACCTTTCAAAGGCCAACTGGGGATATCATGGGGATCAAACAGGCATCAGCATCTAGGGTACTCCACCAGTTCCTGGATGCCATGTTACCACATGCCAGTGAGCACATATACTTCCCCCAAATGCAGGAGGAATTGGCCAGCAATATGCATCTCTTCCACCGTTTGGCAGAATACCCGGAGGTACTGGGTGCATTAGACTGCACACACATACACATCAAGTCACCACCCAGTGAGCAGGATAGGCACTACATAAATCGCAAGGGATACCCCTCCATCTACCGCCAGGTCATGTGCAATGCCCAGGGCATTATCATGAATGTGTGTGTTGGCAGCCCTGGAAGCTATCACGACTCCCACATCTGGCATGCCTCACAGCTGTATCAGGCATTTGCCATGGGGGACATCCCATATGGCCATCTTGTGGGGGATGCTGGCTAGGCACTGGAACCGTGGATGATGACACCCATCAGAAATGCACACTCACCCATGCAAGAACACCATAATGAGGCACACGCACAAACCAGAATCATCATAGAGCGTGTGTTTGGGATGCTCAAATCATGGTTCTGTTGCTTGGACATATCCAGTGGAGCCTTGCATTACTCTCCAGCCACATCTGCCCACATCATCATAGTATGAGCCATGCTACACAATATGATCCTGCGGAAACAGCTGTAGCAGGGATAGAATGGTGAAGGCCCTCACAGCCCACCACCATTGCCAAGGGCCCCACAGGCACAGAGGGACTCAGACCACGAGCCCCCTGAGCCGGCCCCTGTAGGCAGATGGAGGCGTGCCCAGTATGCCCATGCCTTGGCAAAGAGGGAACGTATAGCACACACACTGGCAGTATAGGCACCTAGGGACTGACACCTTTCTCCACCTGCACACACAGTAAAAATGGATGACACACACACAAGACTACCTGTAAATTGTCATGTATAGGCAGTCTACTGTGTGCATCCAACATAGGCAGCCTGCAACTATTGCACACACAACTGCTATTGGCACAAGGTAAGTCAACATCTGAACAGTAAATTAAGCTATCAGCATGTACTGCTACTATGTGTATAAGTTTATAGGTTCATAGGTAGGTATCAGGCTAACTGCCCGAGAGCATTTCCTATGCATAGCCAGAATGTTTCAGCTTTTGCCACCCCATTGATTATTTAACTGTCCCTCTGTTGAGTAGAGCCAATGGTGGGATCCCTGGGATGTATCTACTGTTTCCCATCCACTCTTCAAGTGTCTCTTGAAGAGTGTCAGTGAGGGGCTATGCCTAATGTAGTTAGGAATTTTACTTTACATTCTCTCCTTTCATTTCTTATGTTATTATTACAAGAGTACGTGAAGCTCTGTGAGTTTGTGTGCCACTGCCCTTTGCTTAGCCTAGCTTATACATAGAAATCATCTAAATAGAAAAATAGGCAGAAGCAGCGTTAATGTCAATAGTGTAATGGTTAGAGCATTTGCATAGTATCTATGCATTTGTGGTTCAAATGCCAATAAATTCAGAGATGTTTGTTATGTTAAAAAGTGTACGTTAACCACAGTTTGCATATTTAGCTAGTAATCTTCAGTTTAATAAACATTTGAAACACTCATATAAACCCATGTGTACCCGAGAGTAAAGTCAACAGAGATTGTAATGTTATGTAAGCACATAGTGAGATGTTACTACACTTATGTATATATATGCTGAGTAGTTAGCGGATGTGACCGTGTTTGCGTGCACAGGTTATATGCTTTTAAATTTCATTTAACCATGTTTAACTTAATGTTGCACAATTACTTTTAAACATGCTTACAACTGCTTACAAGAGCCGTATTCTGGCCTAATAAAAGTTAAACCATCGAAGGTCTTGAACGCTGGACCATGCACACCATAATTACTGAACTTACCACTAAGCCATTTGATCTGCATACATGTTGTATGGATTTTAGAATATACTTTTTACTACAGGCATTCCACAGTACTGACAACAAATGGGACAGTCACTTTGTGTACATATGTACAGTACATTGTCATGTACTGTAGTTTGTGAATCAACATATACAAGTCTACATATGTATAACTGTTAAAGACTAATACTAAATGTATATATATATATATATATATATATATATATATATATATATATGCATGTCAGTGATGTGTGCACATAGATATGAATATATATATATAAATATATATATATATATATATACATACAGACACATCTATAGCCATATATATAAACATCTATGAACACACTTCATGACACAGAAGCAATCCAAAGGAATTGAAGTGTACACAAAACACATGCAGCTCTGGTATTATAACAATTAATATTAACTTAATTCACCATAGAAGGGACGGTTGTTGTGTATGTGGAGTTTGGGGTGGGGGATGAATGATGGGTAATGTAATTATGCATCAAGGAGAGCCTGGGTTGGATGTTCAATAAGTGAACTGGAAGTGAATACATGGAGTATGGAGACAATAAAAAAAGACACAAAACCAGAACCATGCGCATCCCCAGTATACCCTGTCAGGTCACATTGCAACACATAATTCCACAAACATATGAACATTAACATGCATTATACATATGTACACCAACTGACTGTCACTTTTGTTTTCAGTAGTGAGGAATGCTTGTAGTAAAAGGTATATTCTAAAATCCATAACACTTGCACATATCTCAGATGCCTTAGTGGTAAAGTCAGTCACTGTGGTCTGCATGGTCCTGGGCTCAAGGGCTGTTTATTTTTATGAGAGCCAGAATAAGGGCCGTTGGATGCAGTTTGATTAAGGCACTTTTAAGCAGTTTTAAGCTGGTTTGCGCAGTTTTGCGTGATGGTAAGCGGCGCTTAAACACGGTTAAATAGATAAGTGATTTACAGGTGTAACCTTCACTTACCGTTGTGCAGAACATGGGCAAACTAGCTTACAACTGCTTAAATGTGCATTAATCACCCTTTCCCTAGCAGTCCCAGCTTTGAGAAGTAAAATAAAATCCACTTCCAGGATTAGAACCCATAACCATATACACCACCCTCATAGTAACATACCACTAAGCTACCTGAGATGTACCCACAACAGCTGCATTTCCAGACAGGTTAAAATACAAAAGGGAAGATTGTGTGGAAATAGGACAAACTGCTATGTACCCAATGGAAGGTGTATGCTACATATATATATATATATATATATATATATATATATATATATTATATATACAGATGTACATATATATATATATATATATATATATATATATATATATATATATATATATATATATATATATATATATATATATATATATATATATATATATATATAGATATATAGATAGATACATGTCGATATATAGAGATATACATATATATAGATATATAGATAGGTTAAAAACATCTACACATCTATGGAGGTACATATAAACGTATGCAATAATATATATTACTGGTACATGAAGATGTATAGTGATATATATATATATATATATATATATATATATATATATATATATATATATATATATATACGTATACATGCATACATACATGTGTGTATACAGCATCTGAAGTGTTCAAATCTGAGTATAACATGGACCGTAGCAATCACACATCCTGCCCCCCCAAACAATATGAACATAACATATGAAGAGTATATGCCAATACACTATTACAAATATGTCATATGGACATGAGCCAAATAGGGTTAGTCATCAACACAACTACAATGACTGCAAATATCCATGACAGAAATACACAAACATCCCCCATTTAGCAAACCTTTATTACATTCCGATGTATGGCCAAAAAGTTTCAAAGACTAACATTACCTGCATGCAATACAGGAAGCATTTAACAGTGCCTTAATTAATCAGCCTGCAATTACAGTAGTATTAGTCCACTAAGGCATAGGTGTTCACATAGGGAAAGAACCCCCACACACATATAAAATATGTATAAAAGCAGTGTCTAAACACCTGCATCTGCTATGTACACCCACCATCTTCCCCACACCCTAACTAATTACACCAATACATACTGTCATACCATTACCAATTATTCACCCACTGTACGACATCTGCTGAAACCTTGACATACCTGGACCGAGTCACACTAACATAGCCCCTATGTGAAATAGTTGCTGTTATACAATGTAAACAGCTGCTGATGTGACAGGGTTTGTTTGAATGAATCATGTTTCAGAGGGTTGAACAGTAATTACACCAAGATGTGTTACCAATTACTGATTATCAGCACAGTATGATACACATTAACACCAAACTAAAGATGTCTGGTGAGCACACTGTAAACCCCCTAACATGATATGCATAGCCATACAGTCTTGAGCTGGTCAAACAACCTGGCCAGACTGAAACATATGCATAAGTATTAGATGCACACAAACCCTGCACAAGTAGCAATGTTCAGAAATATAACAGCAGTACTCACATGTAGACCAAAATTTCTAGGCATTACACACAATATAGTTGAGTTTGTCTACATACAGCTGTTGCAATAGATTTCAGACCACACTTCCAGGCTGTCTTCCTCACAAGTAAGGCAAAGGGACAATGCCAAATCAGAGTACTCAATTATACTCCACTGTTGCCATGGTATTGGCTAATGGAGTAGCTACACAGCTGATGTGTATGTAATTAACTACTTTGGAGCACCAAATGGTGATCAGCATAGCACATGGTACTGATCTCTAACTATAAAAGGATGGCATGTCATCCATTCAAACCATCTGTATATACCTGCAGAACATTACAAATACCCCAAAAATAAATAAAACAAAGACCAAAATAAACAAACTACCACTCAATAACACCTCCAATTACCAATAAGGTATGTATGCATTGTAGTATGTCTGTGTATGTAGTACCTGTTCTGTAATAATTACAGTGTAATCAATGCATATAGTGGAAATATCTATCTTGTAGTAATGTATTGTTGAGCAGTAGTTATGCCTATGTGTGTACTGTTGTAGGTCACAAGGCAAACTCCTCATACACCACAAGGGATGATATATTTGGCCTTGGAATTCATTAATTCTTTCCAGGCACTGTCTGTGTCAGGTTTGGGCCAACAAGTATGTGCTATAACAGGGGATAGTATATGTTGATATATTGTAACAGTAGACATATGTATTGGTGTATTAGTGAGATGAATATGTCAAAGGTGGGCTTACTTTGCAAATATGATTTGCATTGTGGGATAATGTGCCAATAACTGTGTAATGTACAGTATCCTAGGCAGATCTGTCCCATCTGTATTCCATCTTGCATAGCATTTGTGTTATGTTATGCAAACATAAGTTATGTCTGTTGGCAATTACAATACTCAATAACACGTTTACAAATGAATTGTATTCATCTGATGGTTTAGTAGCATGATAGCAAAGACAATTGGAAGAGCTAGGTGACTATCCATGCACGTAAGACATGTACTAGCCACCTCTCTAGTATCCTTTGCAAGCAATAACAGCTGTGCATGTGTACATGTTATGCAAATGTGTTGTGACCCTTGTTATAGTGCTGGGACAAATGGCTATGTGCACACCTACATAGAGTGGATATTGAGAGTAGAGACCCACTGGTTGAACATTCATGCTTGTGTAGCCTAACCTCTCATTGCCAACCTAACAGCTGCTTCCAAATACTGTATGTAAGGCTGTGCACAGTACTGCTAATGAAACAAGTTGCATATCATCTTTAACTCCAGTGTAACATCTGCAGTAGGAGTGTAGGATGTAGGAGACTGCTGCTCATGTGTAATAGCTGCTTCATAGGTGATGGCTTACACTATCTGATTATATCCTGCTCATGCTGATAGTGGCAGCAGTGTCTATTGATACTTGACCCTGTTTGGGGAGTGGCTATCTATGCCCAACAGACCTCTTGGTTCTGGTGGATATGTGTGTATATACCCAGAAAAGGATACACACCTGTTGACACCTGCATCATCTGTAATCAGCTATCAGGATGTGATGTGCTCCTCAGATGAGGATTGCTGCTAAAGTTAGCTACTATGTTTCTGCAATAGCCAGTGGTTACACGTCCATAACTCAAATATGTACTCATGAGCATCACCGTCTAAAACATCTTCATAAGCAATAAGTAAACTGAATACAGTACTTGGTACTTGTAGTACTGAATGCTTATACAGGCATGTCCACTAGTTAGCTACTGGTGTTTAGTAATGTCAGCTTTGTGTATGTGGCCATCCTGGGGGAATGTAATTTCTATGACATTTACACTGCCAAACCCTCCTAACACCACACCCCACACATTGTCTGGGATGCAGCTACAGAGGCAAGCTGGAAGGCAGTCCAGTCTACAGCCATGACTGGACAGTCATGTGGTGTAGGTTAACACATGCAGCTCATCAACACAACCAACACATACCCTTACCAGAACACAGTAAGGAGACCCACACATACCACCAGAAAGCACACACATTCACAGAGGCTTCCAAGTATCTGGCCAAGCAAGGGACCTCCCAAGCTGGAATAGTCAGACAACAAAGTACACAAACTGTATGACATAGGTTGCAACTGTGCCACTCCTCAGAACACATGGCCAGAAACATGCCCAACGGTACTCATAAGTGAATGTAAAGTCTAGCACTATGTCACACACCAAGCTATATGAGGGCAAACATACTGTCAGCTGCCTGTCTGCCATGATTAGCCACATACCCATACACTCAGACCACCTGTCAAACTGTACACATGGCTCTGGCATATTCCATGTTGTTGTGCAGGACCTGGGATGTCATAACCTGGACCGCATGAAAACACACATGTAGGAACTGTCAGATCTTGTAGCCCATGCAGGTATGTCTCAAGGCCTGGGTAGCAGTCTGCCATTGCCCAGAATGATACTGCAGTACAGGGACAAAAGGATTGTATTCCCCAATTGTCTAATGTATTGGTGTAATCCAAAGGGTATTCAGTATCTCTCTGCCTGGGATAATATGGTTGACAGACCATGATGCTTTGCCAGACAGGGCCTGCACCTGTCACCCCTGGGAATCTGGATACTGGCAAGGGCTCACACTTCCCCTATAGTGCCTTCATCATGCAAGGTTCAAGTGACAATTCCACTGCTGTAACAAGGACAGCCAAGCAATAAACCGCATGTCTAGCTGCTCACTAATACATTTTGGAAACTCAATATGGACTCACATACGTCAATCCTTAACATGGATAACATATCTGTGCAGTGACTGAGATATGGTTCAAGGCTCCAGAGAGCACCCATGCATGACCATGTTTTAACACATACCTCACCTCTTGGCCATTATCCTTTAGTGGAACAAACAGGCCACAGGTGTGTCCATATACCTGAAGGATATGTATACCCCAGGCTAGTTGCACTTGCATAACTTCAGATGCATTATGCTGACCAACTACCTCTGTGCTAAAGTGGAAGCCAAATTGCACCTTGCTACAGATCACCCACCATGCCTCTGCTGTAATGGGGAATAATAGGTTTGAGACAGAAAACCATAATAATGGCTACTCTCAACTATCCCACTATTAACTGGGAAGACTCCTCATATACCAAAGCCTGTGCTCAATGCATGATTGATTTCATCACCACAATGACCTGGATCACCATGGTCACACATAGGCAGTCTCCAAAGCCAATGTTATGCTTCTTAAGACAGAAGTGGTGAATGTCATGGCACCCATGCAGATGGACAATGCATGTGCAAATGTTGAATCCTACTCAAATGCACTTTAAGCACTCACATTAGTGCAGAGATTGTGCTATTGAAACAGAACCAAGATTCAACCAAACACAAACAGGAAGGAAAACTGTTGGTACCCTGCCATAAACTGTACCACAGAAGGTTGAAACTGTTGAAAGAGTGAACACACATTTGTGGAGTTGATCCCTGGTTAGCCTCAGTAAGATTTAGATGCACCATATAAGACCACACAAAGCCACTGTGAAACTAATCATCCACATATTATGAGGCCAATCACAGAGCATTCTATAGCTGTGTCATGAATCGTAATGGCAACGACAACACCTGCCTTGCTTCACAGCAATATGGCATGAGAAGTACTGCACCTACAGGAATAGCACTTGTTCATCCAGATAGGGTCTGTGATAACTTAAATCCACTCTCAACTCCCTCCAACAGGTACATATATTTATATATTCATGTATACTACAGAGTCTCTGTAATAACAACTATGCAGGTACAAGCTGCACTCCCTAAAGCCATACATACAGCTTGCATGGGACCTGTCAACATCACAGGGTGTGTTTTACTCAAACATCAGAACAATTAGCTTTCCACCTACACATCATGTTCAATCATAGCTGCATATCAGGCTGTGTACACATTGAATAGTGCACAGCAACGGTTAACACACCCCACAAAGGGGGAGACACCACTGATAATGGGAAATAGTGCACTACTACCCTGCTGAGTCTGGTCTGTAAGGCCATGAACCTTGATCAACGTATTTGATGTAGTCAGTACAGATGTAGATGACAGTAAGGTTGATTCACACAGCATATCTCGACCTTGCCAGGTCTTAGGACACCATCACCCATACAGGGTTCCAGCTACACTCAGTAAACTAGGTGTATATACCTATGTCACATGATTGGTTGGCAACTGGACCGCTGGCAGAACCAACACTACAAATGGTGTCTGACTAATACACGCACAGCAAACCAGTGCCAACTACAGTAATACAGGGTTCAGTCCTGGTACTCTCCCTCTTTGTTATCTAAATCTGTATCACACAGACTAACATAGAAGGCATCTGCCTATTGAAGTTTGCAAATGACTATGAACTAGGAGCTATAGTTGACTCAATGAGTGCTGTGGGCAACATACAGAAGGGTCTTTGTGGGTTGGATGTGTGGTGTCTGTCGTATGGCCACAATCTCACTGCAGATTATTGCATTGTCATCCCCTATTTTAAAAATCCTGTACCCATGAACTACCACCTAAGCAGTGGCCAACATAATGGAAACTGTGTGTATGGGAACCAGCTGGACAGTAGTCTTTCCCTTGATAGTCACTTCAACACACCAGTCAGGTAGTCATAAGTGGCACCCCTAATCATGACAGGGTGCCATCCATGAATATAGAGATCATTGCTCACCCATACTCTACACTCAGTTGACCCATAATAGTTCACATATTTCCTTTAAGTGTTATTGGCCATGTTCAGATGGCCTACACCGGCCTTCCCAAACCCTACCTCCACTATGTAGCATGATGCCTACCCTTAATAAAGCCATGTCCAACCCAGAGATGTTGGACATGCTACACTTACACATCCTGATTTCAAATAAACACGTACGTCATGGACATCCACCTGTTTAGTACAAGGATTATAACATGCCTGACAGTTCCCTGTCCCATACACTTTACATACTCCTGCCATACTATGCATCCCTGTCCAGCATAGCTGCACATTGCCCCTCTCTGAGACATGGTGTGATGACCGCATGGCAAATATGTCAGTAAACCTGTGGATCAGTTCTGTAGCACTGCTCGAACTGGCCAATGAAAGTTACCTGTCTGATGGCTACAGCTAGGTAACCTTTCAGCCTATGTTCATACATTTCCCAGGGCATATAGCGTACTAGTTCACTATGACCATACATGCTATAGTTGATATCCAACCCTGCAAATACCATCAAGCTAGCCATTGTCCCATGTGTTTTTCATGTGCAACACAGGTAATACATGGCAGGATGCTATGCTGCTGTACAGTGCCATGTAGATGTATATGGCAAAACACATACATGTACAACTTGCTGTGAGCAAGTCTGCAGGGTCACAGGTCATGTCCCTTAAGGCTGTGTATGACTATAGATGTGACATATCCACAGCATTAAGGTCTCTTTCATTAATGTCAACATATCCAGGCATGCGCTAATAGGTAAAGACACCAGTACAGGCAAACAGACATGCCGACATCAAGACAACATTCACATGGAGTATGAGCAATGTCATCACTTGACACACATATATATGGTGATAACATGAAATCACCAGTAAATGTCAAATGTGTGTGAGTTAAACATATCAGTTGTGTTAGTGTCATGCAGATTTGCAAAGCCATATTTGTAATTATGATAAATGTGATACACATGTACGTGCAGCTGTATGTCTGTACTTCTCTGTGAGTTACTGTGACCTGTCGCCATCATAATGTCTGCCAGGCATGCTGCGTGCCAGGCTGCCACTGTACAGCTGCATGGAGGATGAGGTCCTCATTCCATACCTCCTTGACAACCATGAGACACTTTTCAGACATGTGCCACAGGATGCCCAGCACCGGGATGCCCAGTGGGAGGAACTTCACAGGAGGGTAAATGATGTTGGCGGCCACATTCGCACATATCAGCAAGTGCGTCAACACTGCACCGACTTAATTAGATGGGCAAAACAGCTTGCAAACGCAATCACCAGGGAACAAGTTGCAACAGGTGGGGGGCCACTCACCCAGCCCCCACTCACACGTACTGAGGAGCACCTGGCCAACCTGGAGACACCTGCAGAACTCCTTCCACAAGCTTCAGCTGGCATTGTGGAGGGGAGTGTCTCACAACCACTGAGCCAGGAATTGGCCGGTAGGTCACTACTGCACATATAACACAGGTATATTTAATATACATACATGTGTTACTGTACAATATTTAACTTAACATCATATGCAAGGCAAGTATGTACACAAGCCACATACTATAGTTTGCTACTCTATGTATGCATAGATGTGCATACTGCATAGCATAGTCTATTGTACTGGCTTATGTGCCAACATGCACATTGCACCCTATAACTATCACGCAGGTGTGAATGATGATCATACTGCTCTGACACTCCTATGTAGGTACCTCTGGTGTTTCACAGTGACAGCAGCCTGTTGCTGGTGAGCTTGTTTTACTTATCAGGCTTGATAATGCACAGAGCATATTAGATGCATGCTATGTGCCATGTGGCCATTTAACACACATACACATAATGTATGGTGATCTTGTTAATATTGTGATGATGACTGAGCCCTGGCCCAGCAATCAAGGAGCTTCAATCCTCACTACTAACACCAAGGAGGTTGTCTCCTAGAAGAGGAAAGGATAACTAATACACACAGTAAAGTACAATTTCCCTTAAGTGCACACAGAGACCACAGTCAGTCCGGGGCTGGGTGCTCCCTTGCTCACCAGATCCTCAATAAGAATCCCCACTGGCACAGCTATAGGGTCCAGGTCCCAGCCTAACTGGGCAAGCTAAAACCTCCAGTATACTCTCTGTTCAACCAGTGCTTTGTGTCCCTGCCAAGTAGCTGACACAACACACACACACTTTGAGATACGTATTTATACACTTTACAGACACTTCTGGGAAAGGCTGACACAGATTCTCCAGCTGCGCCCCTTTACCCAGACTATACGGTAGTAATTACTGCCACCACCCACTTAATAATAGCTACTAAAAGGCCCTTAACAGGGTGTCAAATTATTACTGTGCAATATTAATACCCATGGTAATGTGACTATTCAGTCTAAGGCTTATTGGAAGGGCTTAGACAGTAAACTCTATAAATACATAATGTACTCTAAAGCATAATTTATCTCTACACAAACCAGCCACAGGTAGAAGGTTTTAAAAATATTTAATAATAAATAATTAAAACACAAGACAAAACTACTACACCACAGAGATATCTAAGAGCTCACAGATCACACAGAAACTTAAAATAATACAGTAGGACAGATCTGATTTCAAAGAAAAATACCTAATTAATCTTTACTAGCTTTAAATTTTCCTACAAGAACTCACAGTGCTAAAACTTACATGTGAGCACAAGGCAGAGTGCTGATAAGTTAGATGTCCAGATCAAAATACTCTCTAGTATCTCTCTGAGACAGTTTCTAAAACATCACTAACAAACGTGTCTCTGGGTCCTCCCCAGATTACATCATGTTGACACTTAGGTTTTCTCAGTATTCATATTGCATCATCTTGACACCTGATCTGAGTTCCCAGGCTAATAGAAACTGCATTATTTAGCAAGCTAACACCTGCACAGGAGAATACAACACTAAAAGGCATTTCACATATGCACTCTAGCAATTAGTCCTTAGTTAGCACAATGGACAGAATGTCTTCAGCCAGCCTGACCGGAACCAACTTTAAAGATCAAAGAATGTCATAAAATCATTTCAATTTCAAGACACATTTGAAAGGCTTGACTTAGTTTTTCTTTACAGCAAGGGGGCAATCTTGTAACAATATTGAAGTTCAAATTTTACAGTGTTTTTCTTTCATTTAAAAACACATGCCTGCATTTTTACATTTACTTATACAAATGATAGAATTATGTATTAAATTCTATTTGACTAGGCTGGCAGCCTTCGCCTGTCTTTGTCCAATCTTCACAAATATATACAGGTCAGATCTGCAATGCATTACAGTGGTTACCCATGTGGAATATTTAAAGATCTTATGAAACACCTACACTAAACCTTACAAACTGTCATTGCCAGATGTGTGGAAAGCTGTAAATACAATGGTGGAGGTGTGGTTCACTGTAGGTACATGTACTACAGATCAGCATCACACATGTGGGGAATACAAACAGTACAATACAGAGAGCATATGTGTGCACACACTCTATATGTTTTGGAGCTGGATTGTGACAAACGGACAGGAGTCACCCTTGTGGTGTATACCCTTGCTATGAATGTCACAGAATGTCTTCTGCTATCTGACATGTCCATGACATTTTGTGGGCTGACTGCAACACTGGTTAACAATCCTGCAAAACATGATATCCCACATCCCAAACAGACCACCCCTTGTCTGCATAAACCTGTCCTCAGTGGAGCATATGACATCTATGGGTGTATGTCATATGGGACAACACTGACATATGAAATAGATGCCCACCACAACCATTGGACAAAACATGTTTACTCATGGCCATGGAGGATGGCCAGAGACATGAAGCAGCACACACAGTCGAAGGGATGTACATGTGTGTACACCCTGTTGTGCACTGGCTCAACACAATACAACTATGGCCTTTGTGCAATGATTATATTGCAGATGTGACACACTAAACATAATACAGGCTGTGCACACCTTGTGTAGGCATGACATCAAAGCACCACAAAACATATCTTGAACATTTTGAGTGTGTCACGACATGAAAGCTTTAAGCTATGCAGTATCCATATACATACATGTGTTGCACAACATACACATGCAACCACAGCAGGCCACAGATACAGTACATTTACCTTGCTTATGTCAGACATCATTGTCATGGTTGCTCTTCATGTGTGTGAGGT
Organism: Protopterus annectens; assembly: GCF_019279795.1. NCBI lineage: Eukaryota > Metazoa > Chordata > Ceratodontiformes > Protopteridae > Protopterus > Protopterus annectens. The sequence goes on along the minus strand of NC_056745.1, from coordinate 1,322,878,564 downwards.
ACACAGATGGCATGTGGAACATGATGTACTGCAAAATTACCCATGTCTGGGCATAGTTGCCAGGCATCCGCAATATGATTGCAGATGTGCAGGGGTATCAACTGTATACCCTTCAGTGACCAGTGTCACACATTCCACATTAGGGTTTAGTGTGTATACACCTCAGTGACATGGGTCACATTTCACATTAGATATGCATTGTATCTGAACACAGTCACGGCTATGAATCGTGTCTGTAACTCACACTGTATAGCAATAGTGAAGCCACATGATGCCCTGCAATGGCTATGCACATCAGCTCAATGTGCAGTATGTCACTGTATATCTGTAGGGCAGACTGACAACATTGCGTCAGCTGAAGGTTCATGCTACTATAACATGCCCCTGCATTGGGACACCAGTACCTCTCTATGCATTTGAAAGGACACCATTGTGTTAAACATGTATGCATGTCAATCATCACTTCAGCAGAAGACATGTCATACTACATATGATTGGCAAGGTCATATGCCACACATCAGGCCGGTGTACTGTTAACCTGTGCTGGTCTGTGGCACCATTGCAAAGTAGGAACAACAATGTCAAACATGTGTACAGCCACATGCACATTGTCTGTAGACTCAGCTCAGGGGTAAGCGGAATAATGTTGAACAGACATGCACTGTTTATGGGGAGATATGCAAGCTAGGGCTCTGGCAAACATACTATTCACTCAACATACCCTTCTGCTCATGTCCTCCTCACAAATAAGGTAAGTGGCCAGCACAAAGCATCACTGGCAGATGTACCCAGGTCAGTGATGGCCTGTTACAATGTGGGGTATGGTGCACAAAACATGGCAGTGTGGTGCAACGGTGCACAGTGCATGCATTGTGTTGCAGGTTTGGGGCATAACCTAGTAACACAAATTGTGCAACACAGGGATGTATGCTAACTACTACTATAATTGTGTAAGCTGCATGCCTTCTGCCATGACACATGCATGCTGTTGTGTGCAACCAAGGGATGTATGATAACTGCCACTATAATTGTCTAATATGAATGCCTTCTGCCATATCACATGCATGTTGCATATCATTGCTTGCCATAACATGTGTCTGTCTGTGTCTGTGTGTGTATCTGCCTGTGTGTCTGTCTTTGTGTGTCTATACTGTGATGTATAACTGGTAATGTACAGTTCTAGTATGCCCCTCACAGGTGTTGATGTAGGTGTGTTGGCCTCCTGCGGCTCACCTGCTGTTAGTGTCCCCGCAGACTCTATCAGTGATGGTAAAAGTATGATTGAGGCACAGGCAGGGTTATCAGGGGCTGAATCTGTGCCATTGGTTGGCATTCCACCTGTATCCCCCTCATCCTTGCACACAGTTGTCATGCCTACACATACCTCATCACCAGTGGCCATAGTGGAAGGACAGGTGGTGGGTGGTAGCATGGAACAGGAAAGCATGGAGACTATGGAAGGTGTGTTTGCACACCATGATCCCAGCCAACTGATTGGCAATGTCCCACACAGGCATGTGCCTAGGGCTGCTTGTAGGGGGGCTTCTGGCCGACATGCCCCTGCAAGACATAGCACATCAGCTGGTGTCATCAGACGCAAGTTACAGGCTGTAATGGAGGCACAGGCATGGTTTGAATGGCACAACAGAGAAGGTCTGAGGCTTCAGAGGGCTGCTGTCCATTCTTTAACTGACAACATCCAGGCAATTTTAAATGCTCACCATCAGCTTGCAAATGTATTGGATGGACAATTGTGTGACATGGTGGGAGTCCTTGACAGTGGCATGTTGATCCTCGAGTGTGGAATGTCTGTGCTAGAACATGTGATGTGAGTAAGGCATTGTGCACGTGGATGTAGGCCAGCTACAATAACTGTTGAAGGTGTCTGTGAAAATGCTACTTCACATGCCCGCTCCCATAGTGGCAGTAGCTGCAGCAGTGCAGCTGGTGCTGTTCTGTCTACACCAGGACACAGCAGGCCATGTGCACATGGTCTTAGACAGTTCCAACAGGGACACGGTTCCGGTGGACATGTGTCATCAGACAGTACCCAATCTGGACCTCTGCCTGTTAGTGGCCATGAAGTCCCTGGCAGGCACAGGTCACGTGGCCATGGCCAGACACTGTGAACTGTACAACCTGCCCTGTACAGTCTGCACCTGTTAATAATACCCCTGTGTAGGCCACCCACATGCCAGACCAGTGTGCATACATACACACACACACCAGAAACAAATGTAGGGCACCTCAACACACACACACACACATAACTTCCACACATGCCCAGTAAAATAAAAGCCTTAACCCACACACATGATGTCATCCAATGGTGCAGCCCAGGCCTCTGGCAAACATTATCACCCTGTGCATATGATGATGCCTGTGCCGCATCCCTGTCATCCATACCATCGGTGCAGGCACATGGTCATATGGTCTGATGCACAAGGTGAACATACTAGGAAGAAAATTGTAGATTACTATTGTTGAGTAGTGTTGACAGGCAGCAGACATACCATGTACTAGAGTATTAGAATGCATTTTGTAGTGTTGATAGTATGTATCGTGTGTAACACCAGTAACTGCATGTTGATCTTGATGTTCTGCCTTCCTCTTGCAGGTGTTATTGCATGTGCCAAATGTGTGCATACAGACTACAAGGGGGATGTCAGTGTTTTCAGTTAGTGTCCCATATGTAACGTTAGATTACTCACAGGTCTGTATGACAATATCTACATGCACTTCGTAGCTTCCACATCACAGTTATAATCTTCCAAGTTTCAAACATGTTTACTGATATAATGGTCCAAGAGCATGATAGCTGTGTAGTAAGCTACTGTGGCCAGAGCCTCACATCCATACTGGGTGTCATCACAGGTATAGTTACCTGGAGCGGAACGGAGGTAAAAGAGTGGTTCAGCAGATGACAAGGCTAAATGCCAGTTGAAAAGGTGTTTTTCTTTGGAAAGCAGTTATACCCGCTCTCCTGACAAGATGCAAGCACACATACATATCCAGGGATTCACAGACACACACACTCACATTTGCTAGTGTTGGGATTAGAACCCCTGCCCATGTACAAATTATTATTATAGCACTACACAGTTACCTGATGCACCACAGAGATTGCATATTTGCAGGCAGTCAGAATGGACTTCTATGATTGAGGACATCCACAGGAATACTAGATTGCGTCGTGTGTTATGTGGGGAGGGGGTTATATCAGTAGAGTATGTTAAAACATGCCTCACCCCAGGGCTTACACATTTACAGGCAGTTAGAATGCCCTTCTAAAATTGATGAATTCAACAGGGGTACTAGATTGCAGTGAGTGGATGTGGGGAGGGGGTTTTATCTTTTGAGTATGGTAAAATACAGCCTCACTCCAGGGATCAGACAGCCATACACACACACACACACACACACACACACACTGTGGCATTCACAAAGATATACACGTAAGTCACACACATACAGACACTTGACGTGTGAGATTCACATCCATGCCTATGTCTTGCTTTCGACACTTCACTCTGTACAGTTGTCTACAACAGTGTACAGGAGAGCAAAAGACATTGGGGATGTATTCCCCACCATACATGGACACACACACACCCAGACTTGCCAGTACTGGAAATCAAACTCCTGCCTATCTCATGATAGGTATTACAGAGTCACAGCACTATCACACGCACTACACAGCTTACTGACTTTTACCTTTGCCAACTGTGCTGACATATGCACAATATATGCACAGGGGAGGTGTTTCTGTTACAGGTGTCAAGAGGTTTGCCTTCAGTGTCACCCTTACTCCATTATATTGTGTGTGTCTTCCTCTTCAATCAACAATACCAGAGCTATGCAGTTACACAGGTTATTGTAAGAATGGTTGCAACACACTTGTGAGCTGTCTTCAGTAATTATTCATCTGCAAAGTAGCCCCACCACTTAGTAATGTCAAAACATCTGTCCATACCTAAAGTACAACTTACTGTACTTTGAGCATATCACCATATACACTAGGCAATGTTGAGGCTATATTGCAACTGCATGCTGTACTAAGACAACAGTCACCTTCAAACAGACACTCCACACACATGGAATCTAAACACACATCAATACATGTACACATATGCAGTCTTCATCAGTAAGTGGACTATCAGGTCAAGAGGATAAATTCCACACCTTCCCCACAGCATGTGTGGAACCTAGCTGAGCATTACACCATATTGGATATTCTATTCATGTGCCGGTAGGACACACAACCACCTTCACTGAGTAGCTATGTGGACATTTACGCCAACTGCACATATCAGCAAGCGACAGACACACAGCGATATTCCATGTCATGATGCCACAAACTGTTAGTTGACAGTTCCACTGTGTTGCCAGGGCACTGTAATGGTAAACAGTGAGCACATCATATTTGCCACACACACCTCATGATTACTGAAAGAGTGCCAGCAATGTGCTCTGTTTGAGCTAGGCATTACACTTGTTCAAGCATGTGTGAGGTCTGTGGCTTATGAACATGTCACCTCAGCACGTTGTGGCTATTGTGTTAATAAGGTGCATGTCCAGACAGCACACAGCATGCATGGCTTACAGTTGTTGACATGGGGTATATGTAGGAGCTGTGGGTCACACATGGCTGTACATGTTATGGACATATCACCTGTTACTACTCAGGAACATACAGAGCATAGCTGTATTTTCCTGAGTCTGTCAATACAGGTTATGTGTGTAAGGCCTACGGTCATGTTATTTGTGTATGTTTGTATGCATTGCATTTGGTGGACATGTCTAATGACATACATGCCACATGGAGTGTGGTATGATATGATAGGTGTCATGCATGACCAGTAGAGAGGGATTATTACCTCCGTCAACATAGATATCAAACCTTATGTACTGTTAGCATTCAGCAGCCATGGACCTATCTTCCATGTGCAAGTGTGTAATGAATGTAGCCACCTGTATGTACAAAGGACAACAATAGCTATGGTATTTACATGTATGGTGTATGAGTGTGGGATGTACATATCCAGGGCAGGTACATCTAGGTCATATCCGACCATGAGGATGTTGTTTACTGGTGTATAGCAACAGTCAACTGTGTTACTGCTGACAACATCCAAGGGACCTGGTATGTGTACAGCTGACCTGGTTAGAAACAGTGGTATTATTGAATTGCATAACACATTATGCAACCATGTCAGTATATGGGTACTTTTTACAGTTGATGTAGGGCTAGGTACAGTCCACCAGTCGAAGGTTATTTTCTGTTGTACCATACTATTTCATACCACATTTATAGATGTGTGTTGGTAGTCTGAGGACAGGGTGGGGGATGTATATGAGGATACAAGCTAGAATGCAGCTTTTGACAATGTCACCTGTACCTGACTGATCTGTGATGAATTTTGTTGGAGTAGTGGTCTTTACTTGTGAGTAGCCTATATGAATATGGGGACACCACCACCTGGAGTGGTCCGTACCAGTGTTATGGCCCACATGTTTGGATCTGAGTTATATGGTGGTAGTGCTATTGTGCACTACAGAGCCTTCAGCCAGGTGTGCCTCACTGCACAGATGTCAATATTCCCCATTGTAGGTTCTACATCGAGCAAGTGGATTATGAAAGCCTCACATCTAGCACTGGTTAGCATAAGCATCCGGTGCAATTGTCTTGCAGGTGTCAGGGTGTTACTTCTGTGTTTAGGAAATTTGACTTGGAATGGCACTATATGGGTAAATGCAACCTAGATATTATCCACACTCCCTTGAATGATGGCTGCATGTGATATGTCACAAAGGCTTGTCTTCTTTCACTCATGTCATCCCGGAATGACAGACACTGGACAACCTCATAATTACAACAGGACATTGGTTCATTGTATTGGTGAAGCAGTTGCCACTCGTACGATGACATCACTATGAGCGGCAGTATTGTGCTTGGTATCACATGCTACATCTAAGGTGACGGACAGCAGCATATGTTCTGTAGATGACCATTGTGAGATATACTTAGTGGAACAATCCTGCTAACAAAGAAAACTACTAACACAGGCGGCCGAGGTCATCTTGACACCTGCACCTCAGTGCTATTAGACGATGGGGCTCACATATTATGTTTGCATGTGCCACTGTTCCAACTATGATGCTACTGTCCACAACCTGATATCAATGTATGCCTTTCAGGGCAGCTATGTGTGTGACACATGCTCTACTTTGCATCCACCTGTGTGTCCCAATTAACCAATTGTCTGTCACTTCCACACATGCATGATTGTACATGCTTCACATATATATGGCAGTACTTCATGTACATGTATGCATGTGTATCATACAGCACAGATGCAGATATATCATTTATGGGCCACATACAGGTATCTGTTAGTAAACCTGTATGATGTGAATATATACTGACAGTTTAGATGTACATAGCTGTAAACCTGTGTGTTTACAATAGGAGTCCATTACAACATGTTCTGTACATATCAGTGTATGATCATGCCCACTGTAGCCTTCTGTAGTTAGAATCAGAGAGAATCCAAAACAGCCCTGTGCTACTAAGTGTATGAGCATGCCCACTGTCACCTTGTGTAATTGGGAGTCAATGCATCCAAGCAAGTCCTATGATTCTAAGTGTATGAGCATGCCCGCTGTAACCCTGTATAGTGATAGTAGTAGTCCATTCCACAGATGGACATACTCCAGTACAGGGCTTGTTGTGCTACAAATACACCTCTCAGGCCTACCTATGTCTTACCTGCAGATGATGTGTCTTGTTTGTGCATACCGGCTGTAATAGACTCCTACTTTAAGCACACAGGTTTACAGCTATGTACATCTTAACTGTCAGTATCCCTGTTGATGTCCTCAATCTTAGAAGGGCATTCTGACTACCTGGAAATGCATAATCTCTGTGGCACGTCTTGTAACTGTATAGTACTGTAATAGTAATCTGTAGATAGACAGGAGTTCTGATCCCATTACTTGCAGGTGTGTGTGTGTGTATTTGTGTCTGCATCCTGTCATGAGAGTGGGTTTTACTGCTTTTCAAAAAGAAACCACCTTTTGCACTGGCCTTTATCGTTGTCATCTGCTAAACTACCCTTTTCCTCCCTCCCCACTCCAAGTAATCATTCCTGTGATGTCACCCAGCTCAGATGCAGAATCAGATTAACTGTAATTGTATGGGTTCTGTGCCACATCCCCCAACTGCTTACCACTCTGCTAGTAACCTTTACATAGGCAAGACCTGTAGGCACAATACTGGCAAGTGTTTGTGTGTTTGTGACTATGCTGCAGCCAGGCATGCACATGTGTTATGTATTTTAACATGCTGCACACCATGGTAGTCATCTGTGGTGAGCGGAGTCTAGAGAATATTACATAGGTAGGAATAGAAAATAATAGACAGTCAAGAATGACTACTGTTGGGTATGTTATTTTCCTGTGCCACTATCGAGCAGTGACACAGAAGTGATCCCCAGGGTGTATATCCTTACCCATCACCCTCCAAACTCCTCAATCCCCGGGGTGTATTTCCTTACCCATCTCTCCCCACCCCAAACTCCACATACACAAGAACCATCCCTTCTCTGGTGTACTAATTAAAATTAGAATGTTATAATACAAGAGTTGCCTTTGCTTTGTGTACACTTCAATCCTTCAGAATCCTTCTGTGTCACAAAGGGTGTTCAGAGATGTTTATATATATGGCTATACATGTGTCTGTGTGTATACATACAGATATATATATATATATATATATATATATATATATATATATATATATATATATATATATATATATATATATATATATATGCACACATCACAGAAATGCATATATATATATATATATATATATATATATATATATATATATTTAATATGTATTTAAAACAGTTGTACATATATAGACTTGTCTATGTTTTTTCACAAAGTACAGTACATTAAAATGTACTGTACATATGTACACAAAGTGACTGTCCCTTGTGTTTTCAGTACTGTGGAATACTTGTAGTAAACGGCGTATTCTAAAAACCATGAAACATGCATATGACTAAGATAGCTTTGTGGTAAGTGCAGTAACTATGGTGTGCATGGTCCAGGGTTCAAAACTTGTAATGGCTGTTACAAGGGTTGTTTAGGCCAGAATGAGGCAGGTGTAAATGCACTTTTGCGACAGTAAGCAGCAGGTAAACATGTTTAAAAGAAATGTAAAACTTGCAGTACACTTGCAATGCTCTTCTTTGGTAATCCTACTGATGTCATTCATTGTGAAATACACCTTTGGGGAAGAGGTACTTAAGTAATGTCTGTGGCGTGAACTATGACTGTGTACTGCTGTAGTATAACAAACTAGTTAGGTAGGGGTTTGAATACCGCAAATGATGAGCATGTGTGACTTGTTTCATCTGGAGTGGTGGTGTTGTAAGTGTGTAACACCTGTGAGCAATGTGGAGGGGGGTTTGCGTATTTTGTATGTTAGCCGTACTTTATATCACAATGTCAACCATTCAGGGATAACAGATGTACATTAGCTGTGCAGCTGGGATGCAAAGTCATACCCATACAAGTGACATCAAGGCCAGCCAATCACAGTTGGCAACCCCACTATTACCCAGAGCACACACTCAACCCATGTGTCATACGCACACACATGCCTAGGCAATAGCCAATATGTGGGTAGTACACTGCATATTGGCCACTGATAGTAACTGTGCAGTGATAGCAGTGGGCTACAGGGGCATGTCACCCCGGCCATCTGTCCAGTATGCACGTAGATGCACACAGTGCATCTCCACCATGTTCCCCAATGAACACCTGCACCACCTATGGTGCCTTCACATGTGACTCACAACGGACATACCATGCCTGACAACATGATTAAAACTGCTTTACAGTGCCTTAATCACTCTGTATCCATTGGCCCTTATTCTGCCTAGCAACAAAATAAACAACCTCTGGTAGGCTTGAGCCAAGGACCATACACACCATAGCCAAAGTGATTTATCTCTAAGCCACCTCAGATATACATAACCCTGCTGTATTCACAAACATATCATCCGGCCCAGTCATTCACCACTACAGAGAATGTATTCCAACATGTAGATGCATGTGTGTGTGAGAATATATTAATGTCTACACAGATACAAATGTATATCTATATATTTATATATATATGTATATATATATATATATATATATATATATATATATATATATATATCCACATATGTGTCAGCAGATATTTATATCTATATAGGTATATACAGACATACATCTGTAGATAAGGTGGGAACATAGCAGAAACATATATGTCCACATGTACCATGAATGGGGTTGACAGGCACAAACAACATATGTCATGCATGAATAGGTATTCTCCCCCCACAACCAAACATGTCTGCCCTGCAATACACTACCACCTGTTACAGATCCCATAACCAGGACTTTACACAACATGGCCACAAGATGTTGCCAGTACCCCATCCCACCTTTATGATGTCAGGCTGGTATCAGTAACATATCATGCAGTACAGTCAGGCTCTTAATGTCTCCCATTTTGCAATCATCTGTTAGCTTTGTTACCAGAGTCCCGTACTGTTGGCCTGTACTACAGAGATTTAGATTTCAAAGAACAGTGGTCCCAGGACTGAACCCTGAGGTACTCCACCTGTCACTTGTCTGGGGATGGGTTTGAAGAAGGTTACACCTACAGTTTGGGTCCTGTCAGTAAGCCATGTAGCACACCATCAAGTGGCATAGGGATGTATGGCCAGATTAGTATGTTAATCTATGTTCCCAGACTGGTGTATGATATTGAAGAGCTTGGCGAGGTCCACATTGGCATTGTGCACTGCCTTACCATTTTCAACAGCTATGCAGACTAAGTCAAAGCAGACAATTTCAGGAGGCAAGAGTGGCCCTCCATGAGCCCAATCTGTGTGGGTTCCAGTGTTTGAGGGTTACCAATGTCTGTGTTCCTAACCTCCCTGATAATGCATTCCATGGCGATGCAGATCAGGCTCGTCAGACTGATGGAACAGTAGCTCCAGGGATCCAAGGTGGATCCCCCCTTGTGGAGTGGGATAACCGCAGCTGTGTGCAACTCAGTGGGCACCAGGCCTGATGTGAGGTTATGATTATACATAACAATCTGGTCCCATGGATGATGTATTCTTAGCTGTGGATAGTGCAGTTTCTCCCTGTGTGGCTGTGATTACTGGCCAATGGAACTCTGTTCATATTGCCATGGGCCCTTTTGGGGGTGAGAGGTGGTGACTGTGGCACTAAACAAATCCACCAGGATATTGGCACAATCTGTGGGAGCAGTCTGTGTAATGCCATTCTGTCGTAGCTCAGAGCACTTCTCAGCATTGCCAGTTAGATTCTGGACATAACTATAGAATGCTGTGTGGTTGTCTATGGAATCTGCAGTGATTTTAGTTACATATCCAGCTTTGGAGGATTCCATGAGGGATCTCATTGTCTTACTGTGGCTGGTAAGGGAGTTGTTTGCATCCTTGGAGTATCCATTTTGCTTCAACAGAGTCTACCTTCTGTTGCATACTCTGTTAATGGGAGGAGACCACCAGACTGGCTTGCTTATTTAGGAGGTGAGCGCTGTGATTCCATGTAGGATGTCAAGAATCATGCACAAGTGCATGTGCTCATATAGTACCTTCGTGCAGGATTCATCAGTAGATCTGTCAGCTCCTGTCTCCATGGGTGTCACAAACATTGTCACTTCTGCCTTGAGTAGCATGAAGTTGATGTTGGAGAGGTCTTTTATGGACAACTGTATATACATTCCTTTCACATGTTCACTTTGATTAGACTGTGGTGGGATTACTGTGGTGAAACCTCAGTCTCATGTACTGTTGTGATGGCTTAGTGGTTAGTTACTGTGACTATGATGTACAGGGTCCTGGTTTTATGACCTGCAACAGTGGGTTATTTTGGTCCGGCCAAGACAGCAATTAATGCATACAGACTAATTGTGGCAATTTAGATTATTCACACTCAATACAATTCAAATGCCGTACATTGGCAATCCTGCTGATGTCAATTATTGGGGAGTACACCTTTGGGAAACAAGTAATCATGCAATCTCTGTGGTGCATGCTATAACATTCCAATGCTGTAGTGTGATATTGAGCTCTGGTAGGGGTTCTAGTCCCACACATGGGAGCTGGGGATGCTTTTGTGCCTGTTCCTATGCCTGTGTGGAGAGCACTGCCAGTTTGCCTTGACACACTCACTACAATTCATTGGCCCTACTTTGGCAATCCTGCTGATGTCAACCACCTAGATATACACCTCTGGGGATGCTGCAACTCAGTAATCTCTGTAGTGTGTCCTGTAACTGTGCACTGCTGTAATGTGGTAAAGTAGTTAATTAGGTGTTCTAATCCCAGACCTGGCAACTCTGTGTGTGTGTGTTCGCCTGAGTAGAGAGCAATACTTTTTAGAGCAGTCACACTCCATATAATTCACATACTAAACGTTTCCAAGACATTCAGGATTAGGCTGCTGATATTACCCACCTGGAAATACACATCTGGGAACCTTGTAGTCCAGTAATCTCTATAGCACATGCTATAACTGAGTAATGCTCCAGTGTGATGAACTAGTTAGGTAGGAGTTCTCCTCTGAGACATGGCATGTGTTTGTGTGTGTTTCTCAGACATATTCTGTTTGGAGGTGGCCGTAAGTGTCTCACACCTGGACTTGTTGAGGAGTGGGTCTTGTACTTTTACTATATGGTGGCCATATTATATGTCGCAATGTCCACCTGATGAGGATTACAGATATCAATCAGCCAAGAGACTGGGTTGGCAAGCCATAACCCTACATCTGATAAAAGACCTGGTGAACAAAGTAAGCAACCCTAATATTACCCAGAATACAGTCTGAACCCATGTCTCATATAGAAACACACTTGCCTAGACAATTGTCGCTACATTCCTAGTACCCTACATATTGTTGACAGATAGTAAGCATGGTGTGATTGCAGTAGGCTGCAGAGGACATGGCACCCTGTCCACCGGTACAATAGGCACATAATTGCGGACAAGGCACCGTCACTATGTTCCCCACTGGATGCCTGCAACATTTGTGGTGCCATCATATTTGATCCACAAAGGACATACAATGCCTTACACACATACCCTGTATGGACAGATGCCACTGACACCAGGGAATACCTGTATCATGTTATCAATGCAGGTGGCACCGAGGACCAGCACATTTGTAGAATACATAAGCAGGTATGGACCTCCCCTACACCTTTCCTGCACATCCCTAGCTTTCTTGCCTACTGTCTTTCCCTCTTTGTGCCCCTTTTCACCACCTTCCTGCAATAAGCATGTCTAACGTCTGTTCACATGGGGGTAAGCGGGAGTTAGCACTTTTAAGCAGCAGTAGGCAGGTTTCAGCCTGTTTGCATGGGGGTTAGCACTGCCTACACAGGTTAAGTAATCTAGAAGCAAACTGAGTGTCTGAAAAACTGTAACCAGCTGTTAGCATTGCATATCGATGCACAAACGTGCTAACTAGTAATTACATATGCTTACTACTGCTTATTAATGCCTTATTCATTATGACACTGACACTTCACTCCAATTCACATTTAATTGTTATTATGCAGGTTATACAGCAGATGGATGTCAAAATATGTTCACATACAGATTTCCAATGGAAAATGGTATGTGCTGCAGTGGGAATTTTGCCGCAAATGTCTGCTCGTTAGGCGGATGCTCTAACCACTACACTATTGCTGTGCTGCTGCATTGCTATATATACCCATGTACCATGGATCCTAGTTCCCCAAGCACCCACCCCAATACTTCACCGACACAGCAGTCATTCATTCTCCAGTTGGATACACGGTGTATCCACACCACTACACATTGGCCACTCCCTACTCCTGTAGACCCATCCTATGGGTTGACTCACTCCACTTATCCTCAGACATCCCAACCATTTAGTCCACAAACATTGGTAAAATGAGTGACCAATAGGACACTATTCCCAATTTTTGGGTTGCCCCAACTGGGACACATGTCTTTATTTCAAGATTGGACTCTATACTTCATTACTTCGTTACTGCCATTAACAAGACACTACAATGAATTAATAACTATGACTATGTGATAGCGCACACGTTACACATGAAAACTAATAATGTATGAGTTTGGTGAAATTATATTACAAATAAGACCAGTTTAGTGATTGGCATTGACGTAGCTGGCAAAATGCAGCAATGATTCCACTATTTCATAGTGAGAAAGTCCTCACATTTTATTTTTTTGAGAACAGCACTGACTTCAGACAAAATATACGCTTCTGCATTTTTGCAGATTCGTCCCTTCCTTCTATCTTCCCATAACTCTAATACTATAGTACTGCAATATACAATGGAAAGAACACAGCAACTTATTTCACCTTGGAATTGTATATCCCAGCAAAATCATGCCAAATGTTTTATATATATATATATATATATATATATATATATATAGATACATATATATATATATATATATATATATATATATATATATACATATATATATATATATATATATATATATATATATATATATATATATATATAGATAGATATATAGATATATAAAACAAGCATTTCATGACAGCCTAAGTAAGGCCTGCACTGTTACAAAGGCCATGTATTTTGCATGTTATTAAGTCGAGATATATAAGCCACAGTGCAGAGAAGAGGGTCACCATCTTTTCTGTAATGCACTATACATAAATGTTTATTTATTTAACATCTGTAAACTGAGTATGCAGACTGTTCCAATGAGTCAGGACTCCATTCAGTCATGACTTAAGCCTTAGATGCCAAACAACACAACTAAGCATACACGAGAATCATACCTCTCAACATCTTAATGTAAGAAGTCTAGCCAAAGCCAAATATAATTGGGGGGGGCAAAGACTGGGACATACTGGGATCAATCCAATAGCTCTGCTTGACAGAGGCTCAGTAAATCGATCAATGGGGCAGCGTACACTGACACACCTTGCCTAGGCTTATACATGCCCTTGGGCGGATAGCCTAGTACCTACCTATGAACCTATTACATTTATGGTTATGCACAACCTATTATTCTAGCCACTGTTGAGATTTGTAGGGGCACTTTTCATGTTATTTATGTCTGCAAAAGGAATGAATGTGGTACAGGGAATGTACTTCTACATATAGATGTATGTATGTGTGTATGCATATATACTCATAAGGAACTTGGTGACCTCCACGATGTGGTCCAGTTAGAACTGGGCCATCCAACCCTGACATGCCTGGATCCATAATTTCATACCCATGGTTCCTCCACCCCACCCGAGTTCAACATACATGCAAACCATCCATTCTCCAGTTTCTATCACAGCCATAGCACACCTCCACACATTGCCCTCTCCCCAGCATTAGGGACCTTACACGTATATTGTCCCAACCCATGTATCATCAGGCTCTCCCACCATTTAGTCCTTGAACATACCTGCCCTTGCTTGTGTAATGGTCAGAAGTCCAAACATCCTAGCAATTTTTGGGTAGTCCCACCAGGGATTACCCTGTAGTTGTTTGTAAAGTAGACCTAGTAGATTGACAATGTTACTCCCACTGGTAGTATCCTGCCTGCAGTTTGAGTAGGAGTAATTTTCTCACCTCTGCCCAGCTTGATATGACATACGATGACAGCACTAAATAATACAAGAGTTGCTGTTGTTTTCCTTCTCATTCTTTTTGTATGCTTTACTGTCACAATGTTCATTCTTCATATATATATATATATATATATATATATATATATATATATATATATAGATATATATATATATATATATACGTTTGTTTACGTTTACATTGTATATATAGCAATGCAGCATATATGCATTATATCTGTACATACACATGCACATACATCTACATAATTATATACATGTCCTATGCTGTTGCATGACTGTGCTGGATGATATGTTTGTGATAACATCAGATTTATGTATATCTGCCATGGCTTAGTGGTAAATCGCTGTGGTGTGCAGGGTCCTGGGTTTGAGCTTTGCAGAGGCCATTTATTTTGTTGCTGGACAGACCATGGACCATTGAATACAGAGTGATTAAAGCACTTTTAAGCAGTTGTGAGCGGGTGTGTGTGGGTTTGCACGACGGTAAGCTGTGCTAACTTCTGATTACAGTTTCTTAAATTCAGTTAGCTTCTACTATGCTTAATGTGTGTAGGCACTGCTTACACCCATGCAAATGCACTTAAACATGCGTACTAGTATTTATATATGTTTACTACTGCTTATTTGTGCTTACACCTGCTTACTAGTGCATTATTCATTATGACACTACCACTTTAATTAAATTAAGTTAGTTAAACATTTAATGCAGTACTCCAGTTCACATTTACATGTTATTATGTAAGTTATACAGCAAAAAGATGTAAAAATATGTTTACATACACATTCCACATGGAAAATGACATGTGTTGCAGTGGGACTTGAACCATGAATGCCTGTTTGTTAAGCGGATGCTCTAATCACTACACTATTGACGATAATGTTGAGTTGGCATGTTTTTTTCTATTTGGATGACTTTGACGTGTAAGCTACGCTAAGCAAAGGGCAGCGACCCGCAAACACGCTGCGCTTAGCTTACACTTTCAGTAACGAAGCAATACAAATGTAAAATAGGGACACGGGGAATTTAAATGTAATAGTTCTGGGACAGGGGCTCAACATTCCACTACATGCTTGTGTGTTTACTACTTTGATTTTATTTCAGTGTTTCTGGACACTCTTGTATGCTTTGCATACATTTCAGTATCCACGGACACTGAATTAATTGCTTACTATTACAGGCAGGCTCTAATAGTAAGCATTATAGGTAGTGCAACTGTGGGGGCATGTTTAAGCCTCAGTGCCACACTTAAACATGCCCTCTGCACTTGCACACGTTTCCTGTGCACGTAGAGGGTGCAGCAGTGTGCCCTCATAAATATTCATATGATGCTGCTGCACCATCTCTAAGGAGGACACTCAGTGCAAGGCTAAAACCGTCCTTGCGCCAAGCTTCATGAATCCCGGTGACTGTCTGTAACAAATGCTAATTAAACGTATAAAAGTAGCAATGTCTTTGTATATAACATTTGTAAAATAAACACAACTTGTAATATCTTTAGAGTTCATGAGTGGAATTAGACCCCCTCACACTACATATATATGGAGAATGGAGGTCCAAAGACAACAGTATCATGCCACAGGAGTCTGCATGCATTTCACATGACAGTACTACAGAAAGTAACAATTGAACAACTTACAGAAAGCATTTGAAAACCTCAAGATCCATAGTCAGGACACAGACAGCATGGATCCTTTGTATATTCAGCCAGTAGTGATAACACCTTTGTTAAGAAGCATCAGTGAAGAAATATCTGTAACAGCAACAGTTTTTTAATAGTTTTGTTAGGAAACATGAATTAAGAAGTATTCATAATAATAACACATCATACTATATATGGATAGTGTTGGAATCCATATATACTATAGTTTCCATAGTTGAACCCCAGAGTGCAAGGAATTATCAGTAAGAATTGCAGATGATCCATAAATCTGCCTTTATATATTGTTTATGTTTACATTGTAAATCTATCTATATAACTGAATATGGGACTGAGATCAATTACTTAAAATAGCAATACCTGTATGCATAAATTTCAAGCATCACTCCAGCAACTTATAACAACTTCTGTTAAGGATCACATTTTCAGTAAAAATTAATTTAAACAGGTAGCTTAGGAAATGACTGACTTGAACAGATTTAATAATCAGTAAAACAGAAGTGCTACCAATTGCAAATATACCTCTCACTCAGAATCAAAGAATTAAAGTGCATCTAATGTGCACCCAACTTTAAGGACCATTTGCACCATACAGAATTAATGAGGTTAATTAACATTCAAGTTTCTGGAATCCTATTTGTGTACTGCCATGTAAATTGGCTTCATACTTTGTACCAACCAGGTGTGCTGCATTTACACCCAATGGGTATCGATAAATTATACCATGTGTGAATTGTGCCCATTATCTGCCAATAATCTGATAATATGACATCAGTGCCACTTTCAAATATTGATTTTGATACATTTACAGATCAGACCATTGCTAACTGTGAACTGAGTGGTACCTCAGTGAGTGTTTCTCTGTTTTTGTATTTTGTAGACTTTTTCCATTTGTGGATCATGATGGCTAATTTGAGGAGGCTAAGATGTTTCCATGCACCCAACTGGGCGTGGCAAGAGTGGCATGTGTTTGCTGTCAGTTACTCATCACTGGAAGAGGTGTGTCAACAGGTACCCTAGCTAAACGCAAGAAATTGAAGGTGTATGCCGTGGATAACACTAAAGTTTCTTGTTGAAGTGCTTGCAACGTGTTTGCGCACGTGTGGGCGCCGGTATATCCGAGTAAGACTGTGTGCGCACGTGTGCAACCGTGTGCATGTGTTTAAGCCGGAGTAAGCATGTCTAAGGTTGTTGTAATGTGTGTAAGCACGTATGCGCCTGTGTGTATGCGTTTTAGCAAGAATAAGCAAGTTTTAGTCTGTGTAAGCATGTGTGCTCACTTGTGAGCTGCTGTGAGCGTGTTTGCACTTGTGTGCGCGGTGCTGCCCCCCCTAAGGAAACAGAAAGGGAAAAGGAAGCACAACAAATAGTAGGAAGTTAACCAGGGAGTACTAGCAGAGCTAGCAGGTGAAAACAATCAGAATCAAGCAATTACACAGGCAGTACACTAGCCCCAGCCCAGCCCAGCACTTAAAACCCTGCAAACAACTTTTCACCATGTTTTCCTCAGAGACACTGCAACACTGCAGTAAACTAAGAGAAGTGAAAACTTAAAATGCTTTACTGAGACAAAAAATGTTAGGGGCTGCCATTGCTGTTATAAGGCGACATATGCAACATGCTGAGGGTGGTGACAATGCGAATGCTGCTGGACAACCCACAGTGAGGAGACGGAGAAGAGTGTACAGGCCCAGGGTAACCTATCAGGGGCTACATGAGCTGGAGATAGTGGAGAGCTATAGAGTGGACAGAGACCTCATGCAGCAAATTGTTGAGCTGTGCAGGCCACGCCTCACTCACAGAACCAACAGAGGGGAACCCATCCCAGTGGAAACCAAGGTATGTGTTGGCCTAAGAATATTAGCAACAGGTACCTTCCAGAGACCAACTGGTGATATGATGGGGATATCACAGACATCAGCATCCAGGGTACTGCACCAGTTCCTGGATGCCATGTCAGCACATGTCGGTGATCATGTATATTTCCCCAATTCTCGTGAGGTATTGGCCAGCAATATGCATCTCTTCCAGCAAATAGCGGAATACCCTGAGGTAGTGGGTGCAATAGACTGCACACACATACGCATCAAAGCACCAGCCGGTGAGTGGGGTAAGGTCTACTTTAACCGCAAGGGCTTCCCCTCCATCAACTGCCAGGTCGTGTGTGATGCCCAGGGCATAATACTGAATGTGTGTGCTGGCTGCCCTGGAAGCTACCATGATTCCCATATCTAGCATCTGACACAGCTGTACCTGACATTTGCCAATGGGGACATCCCTCATGGTCACCTAGTGGGGGATGCTGGCTATGCACTGGAGCTGTGGCTGATGACACCCATCAGAAATGCACACACACCTGAACAGGAATGCCATAATGAGGCACATGCCCAAACACGAAATGTAATCGAGCATGTGTTTGGGCTGCTCAAGTCATGGTTCCGGTGCCTGGACACATCTGGTGGAGCCTTGCAGTACTCACCATCTACATGTATCCAAATTGTCATGGTATGTGCTATGCTACATAATATGATCCTGCAAAAACAGCTGCAGCAGGAGCAGCATAGGCCTGGGCCAAACAGCCCCCCACCATTGCCAAGGCAATCACAGGCAGAGTGTGACTCGGAGGAGGAACAACCTGAGCCTGCCCCAGTAGGCAGAAGGAGGCATGCCCAGTATGCTTTGGCCTTGGATCCTAGGGGTAAACATACGAACACCCATCCACTCGTCAAGATTTCCTCTGTAGAGGGTCAGTGAGGGGCTCTGCCTATGTGGGACTGGGATCTCATTCCAGAGTGAGGGGAGCCTCTGGGATATGAATCTGTCCCTCCAGCATGTAGTATTAATATCTGTGCTGAGGTTTAAGTCCCTGGAGCGTGTAGCTCTAAGGGATTCAGATATCCTGAGGTGGAACATGTCCATTAATTCTGGGTTGGACATGGCTTTAAACATCAGGCACAGATCGCATCCAAGTAGACGGTAAGCAACTGAGTAGAGCTGGAGTTACTTTAGCCGAACTGCGCAGGGCATCTCTGTGAGTCTCTAGATCCACTTGGTGAGGTACATTTGTGGCCATTACAGTTGCTGCAGGTGTTGGGTAAGGTACATCCCAAATGGGGCATTGTATCCAATCATGGGCCTGATGAGTATAGGGGCACAATGGCCACACTTGATCTAGATGTGAAAACTTTTGGGATAAGGTGGGCTATATAGAAGGTCTGTCTAACAACTTTGGCAACGTGATTGTCAAAGGTGAGATTACTATCTACTCGGGTCCCCAAATCCCTAAAAACATCTTCTGTACTTAATGGATGGCATTTAGCTGTAGGCCATGGCTCTGACACCAGTTATCCATCTCTGTGAGACCCTTTTGGAGGATGCTTGTGCCAGCTGGAGAGTCGATTATGGAACCCAGTTTGCAGTCATCTGTGAACTTGGTCAGCCATAGTCCCCCTGTGTTAGCCTGTACATCAGAGAAATATATACTGAACAAGAGAGGTCCCAGGACTGAGCCTTGTGGGACACCACTTGTAACTGGTGTAGAGTCAGACATGACACCTGCAATACTGACCATGTGGGTGCTATCCCTGATCCAGTTTGCAATCCATCTTGTGATAGCTGTGTTGATATCTAAGCTGGTGAGCTTATTTATGATGCCCGAGTGGGGTATTGTGTCTAAGGGTTTTGCGAGGTCAAGGTAGGCTGTGTGGACTACCTTCCCTATGTCTATGGACCTGGTAACTGTTTAAAGAAGTCGACCAAGTTCAAGAGGCAAGATCTGCCCTCAAAAAAGCCAAATTGGGTAGGATCCAGTGTCTGTAGGTTCCCAATGTCTTTGTGTATGAGTTCTATGATACACCAGGCTAGTTAGGCTTATAGGGCGATAGTGTCCGGAGTCCATTGTGGCACCACCTTTGTGGAGCGGGACCACTGTTGCTGTATGCCATTCCTTGGGTACATATCCTGTAGTAAGTCTGATATTGAACAGTGACTTAATGTGAGGGTTAAGTTCTTCATGAAGCTCATGTAAGATGCAGGCCCGGACACCGTCCGGTCCCATTGATGCTGTGTTGTCTGCTTTGGAGAGGGCAGCTCTCACCTGTTCATCTGTGATGTCAGGGAGGCTACACTCTGTTGGGATGGACATTTGCTCTTTAGGGGGGATGGGGGGAAGACATTTGCACTGAACCTGTTTGCCAGGATGTTGGCAATGTCTGTGGGTTCAGTGTACTTTTTGTCATTTTGCACTAACTCACAGCATATCTGGGAGTTGCCACCCAGGTTCCTGACATAACTAAAGAAGGCCTTGTGATTGTCCTTAGTGTCTGGTGCAATTTTCCTTTCGAAGCGGGCCTTAGATTAATTCATGAGTGATCGTAGCTTCTTGCTAGTACTGAGATGCCTTCCCTTTTTGAGATTGTGCTCTATCATGTAGTAGCCTCCTCTTTTCTTTGTAGAGCTTATTTATGGCTGGGGTCCACCAGACAGGTCCCCTGCCTTTGGAGGAATGAGTCTTGTTTTTATTTGGGATAGCACGATCCATGCATTCCAGTAGGTGTCCATAGAATGTGTTTGTAAAGGATTCTGTGGTCTGAGCTGTATTTACCACTGTCCTAGGGTCTTTGAAGGATACCACCTCGGTTTTGAGAAGTGTGACATTTGCTTTTGAGAAGTTCTTCACCGAGATAACCTAGGATGGGGGTGGGGATGGGATATGGATGTCCAGTGAGATAAATGTATGGTCTGACCTTACCAATGAAGGGTATACCTCTGGTGTGGAACATAGAGTCCCCATGTTGGTGATGATCAGGTCCAATATGTTTTCCCCTCTTGTGGGTGTGGTGACCAGTTGTGCCATAGCATTTGAGTTTATAAATTCAAGCAACCATTGGGCGAGGGTGTTGGGGCTTGAGTAGTATTCCCAGTCAATGTTTGGGTAGTTGAAGTCACCCAATATAATGGTGTTTCGAGAGACCTTCATATTCTCCAGTGTTCTTAGGAAAGCCGAGTGGGGATCCTGAGTTTGGGAGGGTGGTCTGTAGCAGGCTACAAACTGAAAGGCAGTTTTGCCCACTCTTAGTTGCACATGTATGGTCTCTGATGCCTTGTGCAGTGCTACTAACCTGGAGGTGTGTGTATCTGTGATGTATATGGAGACTCCCCCTATTTATCTTGGTCGGTCCGAGTGTTGTGGCCGAAAAGCATAGTATGAAGTATGACCTGGTAGTGCTGGGGTGCTTTCGGGAGCCTGAACCAGGTGTCTGTTATTGCACAGATATCGACATTCTCCATACTGAGGAGAGCCTTGAGTGCGTGCATTTTAAGGTTTAGACATCTGGTGCTGAGCAGCATTACCTTTAGCTTCTTTTACCTTGTATTGTCTATGGAGGTGGGTTTGTCTTTTGAGCCTTGCCTAAAAAGGCACTATGGGGGTGACAAGAGCCTTAGCCAGTATTCAAAAGTCCAGGGGTGACGGGTGCAAGCCATCCCTAGTGAAGCAACGTGGCATGTTGAGCATGTCATCCCAGGCTGACAGACACTGGATCCCCTTTGAATGACACCAATACGTTAGCCAACTGTTAAAATTGATCATTTTGTCTGTATACTGTGCCATCATTCTTGGTGAGGGTAAGATGTTACACAAGGTCAGGGTCATACTGGCCTGGGCTACATGATCAGAGAGCTCCTCTATGTCTCTTGTCATGTAGTCCAGGGAGGAACGTCTGAGGTCATTCACACCAGCATGGACAATGATGGAGCCATATTTGTACTTGCTTTGGAATGACCTGAGTGCATGTGTTATGTGGTGGATCCTGGCACCTGACAGACAGCTCAAAGTGACCCTCTCCTTGTTCAGCCTGGTGAGTGGGACGTCAGTGTGTCTGACAATAGAGTCACCTATTACAAGTGTATTAGGTGTGTTGTTTAGCCCTAAGGGCAGTGACTGTGTGGCACACTGACTTTGTGAACTATATGATATGTGGGTATTGTTGTGGGGTAGCAGTTGTTTGGGTGTCTGCTTTGGAGGTCTCTGCTGCTTAGGCAGATTTTATTTAGAGCCTCTGAGTATGTTTTTGTGTGGTAATGTGTTTAGTTTGCCTATAGGTCTATGTGAGACTGGATTTGTGGTGTGTGTGGTTACCTTCACCACCTGATAAACTGTGCCAGTCATGGGTCGAGAGAGCTCAGCCTCCTGTTTGTCTTTATAGTTGCATCTCTCACATATATCTGAGTTTGTTGGGAGGAGAGCACTCCCAATAAAGCATATAGCGCGCTGTGTAAATGCGTACTTTTCTAAAATTGTAATCTAGTTAGGTAGGGGTTTAAATCCTACAATTGTTGAGTGTGTGTGATTTTCTCTGAGAGCGGTGCACTTTTTGGAGACTAGGAAAACACATGAAAAGAGTTAAATTCCTGTTTGGCAAGTCTGATGATGTCAGTATCCCACAAATACAGCAGTGGAAAGGAGCACTCCCAGTCAAACATATAGTGCACCGTGTAAATGTGTACCTTTCTAAAATTATAACATTGTGAGGTAGGGGTTTGAATCCTGCAATTGCTGTGTGTGTGTGTGATTTTCTCTGAAAACAGTGCCCTTTTTGGAGACTAGGAAAACACATGAAAAGAGGTAAATTCCTCTTTGGCAAGTCTGATGATGTCAGTATCCCACAAATACAGCAGTGGAAAGGAACACTCTCAGTAAAGCATGTAGTGTGCTGTGTAAATGCGTACCTTTCTAAAATCATAACATTGTTAGATAGGGGCTTGAATCCTGCAATTGCTGAGTGTGTGATTTTCTCTGAAACCGGTGCCTTTTTGGAGACTAGGAAAACACATGAAAAGAGGTAAATTCCTGTTTGGCAAGTCTGATGTCAGTATCCCACAAATACAGCAGTGGAAAGAAAAACTCCCAGTAAAGCATATAGTGCGTTGTATAAATGTGTACTTTTCTAGAATCATAACATAGTTAGATAGGAGTTTGAATTCTGCAATTACTGAGTGTGTGTGTGGGGGTGTGTGATTTCCTTTGAGAACACTGCCCTTTTTGGAGGCTAGGAAAACACATGAAAAGAGGTAAATTCCTCTTTGGCTAGTCTGATGATGTCAGTATCCCACAAATACAGCAGTGGAAAGGAAAAGCTCCCACTAAAGCATACAGTGCGTCACATAAATGTGTATTTCTCTGGAATCATAGCATAATTAGGCAGGGGTTTGAGTCCTACAATTGCTGAGTGTGTGTTGGGGGGTGTATGCATGTGTGTGATTTCCTTTGAGAGCAGTGCCCTTTTTGGAGACTAGGAAAACACATTAAAAGAGATAAATTCCTTTTTGGCAAGTCTGATGATGTCAGTATCCCACAAATACAGCAGTGGAAAGGAACGCTCCTCATAAAGCATACAGCATGTTGTATAAATGTGTATCTCTCTAGAATCATAACATAGTTAGGCAGGGGTATGAATACTACCATTGCTGAGTGTGTGTGTGTGTGTGTGTGTGTGTGTGTGTGGGGGGGGGGTGTATGCATGTGTGTGATTTCCTTTGAGAGCAGTGCCCTTTTTGGAGACTAGGAAAACACATTAAAAGAGGTAAATTCCTCTTTGGCAAGTCTGATGATGTCAGTATCCCACAAATACAGCAGTGGAAATGAAAGCACGCAGTAAAGCATGTAGCATGTCATGTTAATACGGGTTCCTATCACATCATCGAACTGTGTAATCACCGACACTCACCTCTTCGACACCAATCCATCAACGTCCATATCATCGACAATTCGAAGCGCTACCATGGGTCCTGTGAGGGGGAAGATCGCTTACCGGAATTGTCGATGATATGGACGTCGATGGATTGGTGTCGAAGAGGTGAGTGTCGGTGATTACACAGTTCGATGATGTGATAGGAACCCGTTAATACATATCTCTCTAGTATCATAACATAGTTAGGTAGGGGTTTGAATCCTGTGATTGCTGAGCGTGTGTGTCACTGTTGATCAATGTGCTGTGGGTTTTGCTTTTACTACTGTATGACATATCAGTAAAACAATAGTATGTGCATTGCACACTTCAGGTATCTGTGTGGCAAATACATATATGTACATGTGACCTCAATTAGTTCATAGGTGTGAAGCCTGCTTTCTACATGAATACATCTGTTACTATTGTCAGTTTGTGCTGCTGCTTCTCAGACCTTAGGTCCCATATGTATGTATGTGACACGGCCAGCCACTGTAGTGATCTGTGGCCTAGGTCATCTGTGTCACACACACCCATGACAGTTTCTATAGAATAGTGTGAGTGAGGGTTCATGCCTGGGATATATTTCAGACATGTTCAAACACAACACAGTCTGTCAATAATGGGCATTCATTATAGGTGTACAACAACTTTGTGGATATGCATACAGACCCCTTATTGCTTATGTGATACACCAAAGGACATCAGAATACCTTTGGAAATGTGAATACCAAAAGACAGATGACATAACATGTAGCTGTATGTACATATCGGTACCCCTGCTACATGTTGTGGGCTACTACCTATGTGGTACTGTCAGGATACTATGTTTAGTAAATGTGGATGACAATGCCTACTGTATGCTGTTCCTCAGCTAAGGCCATTGGTGTTGAGGGATGTATTGGCAGAATGAATGTGCACATAGATGGGGTGGAAAGCTGATTACTGTCGATTGGCGGACAAATGACGGACCCTTTCAAACCTGCCTGTGCCACATCACATGTATCATCATGTTCACTATTTGTGCAGTGACTTCAGGTTCCCTGTTGCACTCATCCAACAAAACCTCAGCACCTGTGAGAGGAAGACAGCAAACACACTTTACAATCTGTACAGGATGTTAGTACACATGCACACATGCACACATGAACACATGCACACATGCACACATGCACACATGAACACATGCACACATGAACACATTCACACAAATACACTACTCAGTCAAGTTGACACACACACACACACACACACACACACACACACACACACACACACACACACACACACACACACACACACACACAAAACAGCAATACAGAACATACTCATTAGTGGTTGATGGTGGAGTACAGTATCACAAGCCAAAGAGTCCTGTCACACGTGTCTGCATGCAGGATGTGTGTTGCTCAACAGCATGCAGTGTGAGTGTAGAGAGTCCTTGTTGATAACAGTATACATGTCTTTGATGCATGTGTGTTGTTCAATGATTGGCCTCACCCTGGAACACAATGTGTACATGGACACAACATTGCTGTGCAAGTATAAAATGCTTTCCAATGTCCTGTGCACCATCACTCATAGGTATACAAACCATGGCCGGATGCACACAACTGTCAGGTGTATAGCAATGAATGCTATGTGTAGTACTGTAGTTACTGTAACTGGATGTAGTGTAGTACCATGAGCCATCATCAGGCAGCATCATGTGGTCACTCAAGACCATTAATGTATACCACACTGGCAACTATCTTGCTGTACCTGACCTGCACCACTGTGGCTACATTAACCATTTCGCAGCCAGTTGTTACATGGGTATGTACGGTGTTCAATAGGGAGCATTGCCTAACATGAATGTGTTGTGTGTTGAAGCATGTCACACTGCTCCATGATAGGCCTCTACCCCTCAGGTATAGTATGTGTGCTGTGTTGATGACATTTGGGATACTGGAGTCTGACCTTACAGCAGGTGTCTACATACACCATGTGTATCATATTAACACTTACTGCATATGACAAAGTGGTGTATGTTGTGTGCATGTGTATTGACTCTGCCTATACAATGTCCACTAGAGTGTACCACAATTGGTTGGGATGCTCTGTGTATT
Source organism: Protopterus annectens (assembly GCF_019279795.1). Taxonomy (NCBI): domain Eukaryota; kingdom Metazoa; phylum Chordata; order Ceratodontiformes; family Protopteridae; genus Protopterus; species Protopterus annectens. The sequence continues at coordinate 1,322,852,344 of NC_056745.1, read as the reverse complement.
GCATGTGTTTGAGGCAGCTACTCATGTTACTGGAATGTGCATAGTCCCACAGAGAACATGCAGAGCATGCATTATGTGTAGGTGTTTTACATGTGTATATGGCCTACAACTCTCCTATGACATGCACATGCTATATGCTATATCAAATGTAGAACACTCACCAGCATGGGTCTACTGTCTTGCTATCACACCAGAGGTACCTACAAGGATATGAGACAGTTTGTCAGTGTCAACAACGATGGCACTGCTGCTGTGAGTTTGCAATTTTACAGTAGTACAACAGGTGACAGTCACAGGCATACAGATTATGTACCAAATTATCATTATTGCATGACACCAGGCTCCACATCTTCTAAATACACAGTACACATCTGATAAATGCATGTTGTAACAATTGAGCTAACAGTAGTCTACAGATATGCCATGTTACCTGCACGGTCTGAGTCAAAGTGCTGGGTGACTCCGGCCTCCATGATGACACATGTCTGTTGTAGTGGTTGGCCAGGAGCCACCATACTGAGGAGCAGCTCTTCCACTCTGGTGAGGGGTGGATGTGTTGCTGCACCACCACCTGTGGCAAGCTGTTGTCTGTGGACATTGTAGGCATGCTGCCGGACATGTCTGATTAAATCACTGCAGTGATGGCTGCTCATAAGTCCGGTTATGCATGCCTGCATCATTCACCTGATGGACAACATCCTGCCACAGTGCAGTGTGCCCATGCTGGTCCTGGCTGGTTCTGGAAAACAGCAGGTTGTGATGTTTTATTAGGGCATCTAGGATGACTTCCTCCTCTTCAGGGGAATACGCGGGTTTTCGATTGTGAGACATGTCCCTGGAAGACAATAAAACAATAATTGTGAGCAAGTCATGTGGCACACTTAACATTCTAAAGTGCAGACATCAATGAAATGCCATATATAGCAACTTATTGGCTGTCAGTAGATACACACTTTTAATACCACATATCACTGCTCAGCCCACAACTGCCTGACAGTGCCTGGCACATACTATGTACCAAACCATGTTCTGCACAGCAACAAAGTGAAACCAGTATGTAAGACTATACAACAGTACATGGAACACTGTATGTGACACAATGCACCACCTAGCCACAGGAGGTATATATGAAGCTAATGCATACAGACATTTGTCATCCATTGAAATGACTGTAAAGTACAGTTACAGTACTACCAGTACACCACGCTACTTGTTGATAGCAAATCCCTAAGTAACATATGTGCACATTCATCAATATAGGTGGCATACTGCTGTACTACACTATACATGTTGCTAGATATGCACTTATATCCTGTGACACACATACCACCGAGGCCATGTTACAGGCATACCCACACACACATCAGACATACCTACAAGACACAAAGGTATGGCAACCCAGATGAGTTTTACCTATGTACCATACAGTACTTTGTGTCAGCACTTACAAAACCTTATGCCTGAGGTATGTAATGTGTGAGGACTACAGGTAACAAACAAAACAGTGTTTCCAAGCAATGTGGATATACACCATACTGTGCTGTTTTGGCCTACAGCTTCAGGTAGTACTACAGTTCAAATGGGATTTATATTCACTAGTGTTAACAATCAATAAGCATACATGTACTGCTTTAGCCTACAATGGCACACTCCAGTCAACACCATGGGACTACGTCACACCATATGTCATACTGCTTTTCCTGCCTAACAATAGCATACATATCTTTTGCTGGGATCAGAGCTACAACACTACATACCATGATACAAACAGTTTCCCACTAGGCTATCACACATATACACAACTTTGACACATTCACCTACACATTCACCATCACACTCAGTCAACCTCACATAGCAAGTAATGCAACAAGTACATGAGTGTGTGTATCGGGTACTAAGTAGCTAATAGGCTATTAGCCGTAGGGCCTATGGAAGCCTAGCCATATGGTACCCTGCCCTTCAACATCCATGTAATTTAAGTTCATGTGCCCCTGTCATGCAGAGCCACAGAGGTGATTCCCAGGTTGTATTTCCTATCTCACATCCAATCATCATGATTATTCATGACAACTGCTAATGAGGACCTTTATTTGCTATTGATAGGTAGTTAGTTCCAGAGTATGGTATGTGTCTGAGATGAGAATGTACCACTCCAGCATGTTCTGCTTTTTGACGTTACAAGGTTTAGATCAGTACAGTGTGTAGCTTGTATGGATTTTAATCTGTTTATATGGAGCATGTCCAACACCTGTGGGTTTGGCATAGCTTTGTATGTTAGGCAGAGGTTGCCTCTGGGTAGGCAGTATGCGACACAGTGTAGCTGTGGTTTTGTAAGACAGTCTGCATAGGGAATCTGTTTGAGTCTGGTAATACTCTTTGTGAGGTATGTGTCTGGCATCTTCAGTTGCTGTAGATGTCTTCTGAGGTACATACCAACAGGGCCATTGTACTCTATGATGGGTTTTATGACTGATGAGTAGAGTGGAACACTGACCTCTTTTTCCATGGATGACACACCTTTTCTGATGACATGTGGACCGTACACAGTTTACATGACTAGTGTGGCACTGTGATTATCAAAAGAGACACTATTGTCCACCTGTGTCCCATGGTCTCTAATCACACTTTTAGTGTTGAGTAGACTACCACCTATGTGGTAGTTCATGGGTACAGGGTTTTTAACAAAAGGGATGGCAATACATTTACAACATTGAGCTTGAGCGTACATATAAACATCCATTGGTGTACATATAGATATACATATAGGCACTTATACAGTCCACCTTTCATGGTGGGAATATCAATTATGCAAAGGGTGAGAGGGATACAGTTATGTAATAATATTGCACAGTCTTGTGCAGAATGCATGGAAGGTATTCTCAGCCCATGTATCTTTAGCAGGACCCCCTGTCTGGAAGACTAAAAACCTAACAAATCATACCCACAGCGTTTAAACACCACATGTCATATGCCAGCACTGTATGCTGTCTTGTTTGCCACACACTACAACCTACATATAAATATGCACATAACAACCTGCTCCAACATATAAATGTCCACCTTTCACAAACAGTTGCAGTATGTCCCTTGCTCTATGCACATGTTAAGATGCTAATATATCGGACACATAAATATCTCTCCATATGTGTGTGCCATACACACACAAGATCCGCACTGTTGTAAGTCCATACACCTCACGGATGACCTGTTGGGCCTTGCTACAACATGAACAGTTGTCACATGTGTGCATACAGTAATATTACAGGGAGTATATATAGCTGCAAATGCTACATTACTATACTAGCCTGGTACAGCAGTTGCCAATGCTAAGCTACACATTATATGACTATCATGCATGTTTTACTCTGTCACATCCAAGTTTATATAGGTGTTTGCACTACTCCCCCAAACTGCCATTATACACAGTACTGTACAGAACATAGATAACATGATCAGATGTATGACATATAATGCTGAGCTACATATGTCACAGTTATGTCCCACTGCACACAGCTACACACTAATTTGTCCATGGCAGTAGTTATGCATGGCATCAGTGCATACATACCTACTGCTGCCACATATGCATGTTTCAGAGTATGTACAGTACTCTTCATAAACATCTACTACTTTCCGGTAACTACATATCTGTTACATACCTGTTTGTCACTTTCAGGTCCGTCTGTGTATGCTTTGACAACTTTTTATTTATTTATTTATTTTGTGATTAATTTAGTAAAGTTTTTTTTAATTAATTTTTATTTTTGGTTATTAATTAAGTATTTTTTTTTCTTAATTAATATTTTTGGTTAGTAATTAAGTATATATTTTCTTTACTTAATTAAATTTTTTTTATTAAGTAATAATTTTTTTCACTACTCTCCAGGAGTTATATAGTCTCTGACACCTGCAATGTAATGATTGCACGTGGGGAGAGCAAGTACAGTCTGCTTTTATAGGTATCTGCGCATGTGCATGTGATGCCCACTGCACCAATTGGTGCCCAGCATTTGGTAAATGCATACAGCCTGCTGTGTGGTAATTGCAGTACTCACTGTCATAGAAACCCAATGCTATAAATTGCTAAGGTATGTAGGCGTAGCCCTTTCAGATTTCCAGAGTGGGGCCCATGCTTGTTTGCTGTGGACACTGTTGTGTAAGTCAGAAGGTTGGTATACTTCTTATATCTGAAGCTAGAGGTGTAGACAGTGATGTACATGTTGTACTCAGACCTGACTGTTGCCACTTCCAGTACAGAGCTATCAGTGTAGAGTTTCACTCACCCCTACAAATGCTTACACAAGATATATGTGACTATGTAGTTTCTTTTCTACTCATATAATTAACTGCCATACAAAAGTAGTTATTGAGAAGTATTCTTTTGGCACATGAACTGTTTGTGAACTTTTATACTGTGAATATTAATGTACTCACTTCTGCAGGGTTTGTGTTTTTTATTGTTGACATTAGCACAGGGTTCTCAGGAAAACTGGACAATTCCAGTACTGAGTATGCCTACCTACATCCTTGGTAGACCCTAAACACACAAGTATATTTTAATTGTGGGGGGGGGGGGATGCTGACATACAGAGAGCATTATGTATTATTGTGTGAATGTTATCTTACTGGACTTAAAGGATTGGTGTGTACCTGTTAGTTTAACAAGGCAGGTGGTTTGTCTGCATAGTTCACAACTGTGAACCTATCCAGATGGTAGCCAAACGTTACACTGTTATTCTTTGTCTGTGCAACCCACAGGTGTTTTCAACACTGGTACAATGGCATTGTTACAGTCAGTTGCTACCAGTACATGGCTACATCCTTTGGTATTTCTGTGTTGTACTCCTACATAAGGGTATGCTTGTGGAAGTCCTACCAAAGCTATTTGCACAGTGTGTAACAGCAGAATAGCTGATATGCCTGTGTGTTTGTGCCTCTGCCAGGCTTATGATACACTCAGATACATCTTTGCATGGAGTCAGGGATAAGTAGTTAAAAGTGAGGTACACCTTACACATATTAGAGACAGTAAGTGTAGACTTGAGTGAAGCAGTGCATATGGATTAGGACACCTTTTATGAAGTACAAGCGGTGTCTACTGTTATTACTGTCAGTATTCATTGTGTAATACCCCACCTTTCTGACTGACGTCAGTACTATTCAGAGGGATTCAGAGGGACACAGCTAAAATATGTTTCACAATCACAGACATCCTTGAAAAGTAGTCACAGTTAGGAAGTATGGCCTCTGCCCTAATCAGATATGCCAGTGTTTGTCCTGCTATGATACAGTGTGGGGGTTGTAAAGTGCCTCTGTAACATTATTTGCTGCTAGAATGGCTGCTTCTCTTATCACACTCATATAATGCAATTCCACAACAATTGCTGGTAAAGATCCACAGAACAAGCTTTGTGTTATGGCCTTCCTATTTTTCCTTTACATTCACTCATTGTAATGCATGATATGTTTATTTCAGCACCAAGATGTTAGTAATGTGCTGTGGATTAGTGGTACTTCATGCAGTTGAGTGTGTCCAAGGTCTGGGGTTCAAGACTGACAGAGGTGTTTTATTTTGCTGCTGAGCAGAACAAGGGCCCTGGCATACTGAGTGACTAAGGCACTTTTAAGCAGTTGTAAGTGGGTTTGCGTGGGTTTGCGTGATGCTTAGCAATACTTAGCTAAGCACACACATGTGCACACTCACTTAAACCCTCTTACTACTGCTTAAAAGTGCTTACTCCCACTAACCCCTGCGCTAATTTCTTTGAAAGAAAAGAAAATGAGGAGATAGGAAAGTGGTGAAAAAGGGGACACAAAGAGGGAAAGACAGTAGGAAAACAAGCTCGGGATGTGCAGGATGGGTGTAGGGAAGGTCCATAGCTGCCCATTTCTTTACCAGCAACAGATGTGCATATGCAATACATTTGTAGTGAAATTTGAAACCTTCCACCCCTGGGAGAGGGGTGAGGACAACAAAGTATGTTGTACTGCCAGTTATAATTATCAGTTTACATGTCCAGTGGACATGTGTGTGAAATGGGCAGCTATGTATGGGGTGTAATCTTTTTGTGGGTACAGATTGCCCTTTTTTTTTTTTCAGGTGAGAGTGGAAAGTGAGGTGGAGGAAGTAGGTATATTTGGGGAGGTAGGTTGGGGAGGTAAACAGACAAGACAAACAAGACACATACAGGGGCAGTGTATGACACATGGGGTGGGGGAACACAATTGACGGAGACGGATGTTTGGAAATCGCAAGCCCATGAGCCCACAGATGGTAACAGTGGAACTGAGATCCCCACCCATGGGCAGTCACCACTGCACCTTCACAGCCCCGAGGGTGGTTGTGCTGGGGGCTGCATCAGATGGGCAAGATCACCCATGAGACGTGCCACTCTTGCCTCGACCTGGCATAAGGGATCAGCAACTGAATGCTGGATCTGCCTATGCACCACAGCCCGGACCCTTCGAAGGGTGACAGGTGGCCCTTCTTCGCCCATGCGTGCACGGGAGGGACGCGCCTCATCCCCTGCAGTGCTTCCACCTGAAGGTGGCACAGGACCAATGGAGGGGGGGAGCCTGGGCTGGGCACCGGACCTGCTGGTGCCAGGTGCACTCGCCAGCTGAGGAGGGACAGGTGGGTCCGCTGGGACCGGCCTTCCCATACGTTTTGTGATTAGGTGTGTTTAATTACAACATAAACAACAGCATTCCAAATTAGTTGTAACAGCATTCAGTAATATTCCCATTAACCCAACACACCAAGGTTACAACAGTTGAACAGCAAGCATAACACATGCATATATTGAATGACAGTGGACATTCCAACAGCATGCAGGGATGATTGGTGGCAACAGGCCACCATGATTGTGGTGTTTGAACAGGGCACATGCATCAAAGTGAATGCAGATATTTATAGAACAATAGGACATATGTCCCAACAAATGTTTTGAGATTACACATACCCGTTGAGGTGTGGAATTGCATTGTTTATGCACATACAGTAGGGTGTAGAAAGAAACCTCAATTAACATCTTATAAGTACTTTTAGTCTACACTACATTCCTATTGACTGCAGGTGTATATACCCTACATGTATTATTACACTTGCCAACATGCATTATGTTGTGTAATGGGTTTGGCTAGTTCATTATATACCTGACCTATATCTGACATACTAACTGTCCAAGATGCAGATGTTACTGCTACATAGTTATTGATTTTATTTATATTTCTTTATCTACATATCTGGATGTGTTCACATGACATTTTCAGTTAAATTTGTACAGAACCCTACATTTCGTGTAGCACACTCACATATCTGGGGAACAAATTAACAAGCTACTTGTGTGCCAGATTTACTTATGCATGCCAGCCATTAACTGACTGTTGAGGACTGTATATATGCTTCACGGCTGCTGGCACTTCCATCAACCACTTTAGATGTGACTGCCCAACTGTGGGTTGCCAGAACCTATTAAAACAGTACTATTTGTATAATGCAAGGGTACAACAACATTTCAAAGTAAGTGACACAGACACACTCCAGGTTTTATACCTTTATTAATTACATTACACACTTTTCCACAGGCTCTCTCCTTTATTTGATATTACAGTGCATATGGCAGACATTTTCAAGACATATTATACCTTTATTAATCGGTTAGAACACTTTTTTCAGGCTCGCTCACTTATTTTATATGACAGTACATGCAGAGATATTATTCCAGACATATTTTACCTTTCTTAATGGGTTACTACACTCTTTTTCTGGCTCTATGACTTATTTTATATAACAGTACATGCAGAGGAATTATTTAGGGCATTTTATGGCTGTATTATTGGGCTACAACACTTTCTTTCAGGCTCTCTTACCTATTTTATATAATAATACATGCAGAATAATTACTAACCTGCCTGGTGGCGCAGCCTTAGCAGCCTATCTGCATAGGCTTGCTGATTCACAGCACGGACACCTGCAGCTGTGAAGTAAATGAAGGGATATTGAGACATACCTATCCATTATATAGAATAAATTAGCATGTCGTACATACTGCATTCCATGGCTACCTACTCAGTAGTGGGGCATCTTGCATCCCACGGGCCTCCTGTATCCATTGGTTCAGTAGGTCCTGCTTCTGTCTCTTCAGGTCTGCATGGTGGTGACAGACCTGCTCACCAGTTCGAGGAACGCCTGTGACACTGGTGAGGTCATGAGCTAACCGGTTCCAAGCCTCTGCTTTGTACTCCATCCCTTGGAACTGGCCCTGCAGGAGTCTTGACTCATGATGGTGGACAAGGAGCCAAACCATTTATTTTGACTCCTCGATGCCCCAGCGTTGCTGTCAAAAGTGTGTACCCTCTCCAGCACCAGCCATTCTAACTGCAGATGGGAGCTACAATCAGTTATGGCGAGTATTCCTGCCTATGGGGCTTAAATATGCCGCATTTCCCGCACTTTTTTGTGATTGGCCATTTTTGAAAATTCTCGGCTGACTGCAGACCTGCTTAGCAATGGTTAATCTACCATTTATAAGTATATGTATGTTAACAGTGGCTGCTTATTCTAAGCTGTTATGGCTTAGTGGTTCAGTACTTTGATTATAGTGCACAGTGTCCTGGGTTTGAACCTTGTCATTGCTTTTTATTTTACTACTGTCCAGACAGGCTAGGGGGTGTGGCTGTGTTTAGGCAAATTTGCTCTATGTTGCTCCACATTGCCCTACGGTGCACTGGTTGGTGCAGTGCGCACCTCCGCTCAAACCGATTGCACTGGGTAAAGCGCTATTTAGCTATGGGCAACTCTATTGCACTGGGTACAGTGCTACTTAACTACGGGCAACTATATTGTGCTAGCTAAAGCGCTGCTTAACTACTGGCAATTATATGTCAGGATCCTTTATAAATATATATTTTGTTCACTAATACATAGGCCATTTCAATGCTTTTTAGTAAAATTTTAATCATATATGTCAGGAATTATTTCATATACTAATTTAAAACATAAAATAGGGAGGGGAGTGGTGGGACTCGAACCATGAATGCCTCCGCTTTGTGCGAAGGCTCTACCACTACACTATTGCTCTTCGGTCTAATTTGCGTAAACATTCCTTATTATGCTCTTCCATGTCGAGATTGCTAACTGCAGCTAAGCAATGGGCACACCTGCACAAATACAGGTAGTTATATCGAGAATTAAAAAAAATAATTTAAACTTTTACTTTTTATAACTGTGCTGGGGGTTTACAACATCAGGAAGTGTGATACTGGGTACATGGACATTTGAGCGGACTCACTCTTGTTTGTTGACATTTTACATTTCAGACACTTGCAGGGGCGTGGACCTTTGGACTGCTCGGCAGTCAGACATGCCCCCTGCTTTCCTGCACAGTCCGTGTTAGACTTGGAGTGGAGTCAGCGTGCACTCATGAATATTCATGGCACGCTGACGTCATACCGTTCAACTGCAGTCTCCAAGTAAGACTTATTTAGTCTTACACGGTGGATTCGTGATTGCCTTTGTACACTGGATTGGAGAAGTGAATGAGTTCCAGACTCAGTAACTTTTCCATGATAGATGTATGGAACTAAACTGTGAGGCACCAGGGATCTACCACACTGGAGTGCAGGTTTGCCACTGCTATGTTGACCTGTACTGGTGGGATGCAGAGAAACTTCGAAGGAATGTCACTGAGGTGCAGAGGCAGCCCATGATCCCTACAGTAATTGTCACTATTCAAAGCATACATGATCATTCCCACAGAATTTAGAGATATATCTCTGTCTCATATATATCAGATAGATGTTTTTTATAACCATTTAGTAACTGCTGTGACAATTGGCTAATAAGGATAATTAAGTAGACGTGGTAGCTGCTCCCTTTATAACAGTGGGTTTGATTTCCATTCTGTTAATTTATTTAATAATGTCTGTATAGCCATAATTATGACATTTGTAGATGTATATATGTTTTATAATATCTAGCAACATCATTTCACATAGCCACTGTTCTTGTGCTTCACTGACGCCTATAGAATCTAGGCCGCAGATGATGGCGCACTTTGCAATTTTCCATTATAGTACTACACTATTGCCTATTGCACTGGTATACATCAGAATAAAAACTCATGCATAACGTTTTAAATGTGTTTCTCCTAATAAACAACCACTCTTATTTAAGCCAAAAGGAATGCCTGTCTTACTGCTTACACATATGCTATCATTTTTGTGTTGATAGCTGTTATTTCTTTGCAATAAAATGTCAAATAAGTGTTTATATTTCCATTTTCATCTATCCTCCACAGGAATTTAAATGAACACTTGGAGTACCTGTTTGTTAAAATGAAATGCCTGTTACCTGTTAGGATGACCTGGAGGAAACTGGCTAGCATGCTTACATTTTGGAGTGCTGTGAGTTCCAATCAACATAGGGGAAACAAATCTGTAATTGTTCTCTTGGTTTACTTCAGCTATAGTATTTTGTTGGAGGAGCATATTCCAGTAATTAATATTAATCTTTATGTTGTGCATGGTTATGAATAACTAAGTAAGTTGTTGTACTCTTACAAATATACCCATAATGTGTAATACTTTACTAACATAATTTTTCTAACACTAGATTTTGTAGAGCAGTACCTGTTTAAGAACATATGCTGGCTGTTAGCTTTGATTGTAGGAAAATAGGCCGGCATCTACATTCTGGTGTGCTGTGGGTTCCAGTCCACATATGGGATACATATCTGAAACTATTATCTTAGTTTAATTCACCCATAGCATTTCTTTAGAGAAGCATAGTCCACTTATTACTATTATTACATATTTTAAGCATTGTTGAGAATAACTTGGTTATTCGTCGAATTCCTTTGAACATATTCATAATCCGTAACTGTCCGTTAACATCAGCTTTTCAACAGCAGGGTCAGCAAAGCTTTCTAAAAACTGTTATATGTTCATAGGTTCAAAGGATGTCAATAGGCTATTGACCCAAGGATCTTTACATGCCTGGCCATTAAATCCCAGTATAATACTAGATGGGAGAAATTGTCTATGCCCAAGGGTTTTCTAGCAAGGACTACCCATCCCCAGTAGAGAAGCCAGGGCAAACCCCAGCAGAAATTTATGGCTTCCCATCCAGTCATCCAGGCTGCACTTAAACAAGGTCATTGGTGGTGCTCTGCTGATTGGAAGCCTATTCCAGAGGAGTGGCAGCCTCTGTCTCTCCAGCAGGTCCTGTTTATGTCACTAATGTCCCTGAAATGTGTGACTCAAGTTCCATTTGACTTATGGATGTGCAGCATTTCCATTAGATGTGGGTCAGAGATAGCCCTGTAAACCAGACAGTGACTTCAGTCTGTCCATATAAGACATATGCTGGAGCCCCTGAATTTTCTTAGTTAGAAATCTCTCAAGTTGCTGCAGGTGTCTTGTATGGTACATATCAAAGGGAGCATTATATTCAGTAACAGGTCTGATGAAGGATGAGTACAGGGGTGTCAAAACCTCTTTTGCTCTTGAGGTGAAGCCTTTGCTAGTCACGTGAGTGACATAGAATGCCTTCCTCACCATAGTAGACAGGTGGTGGTCAAAGCTGAGGTCACAGTCAATTTGTTTTCCCAGGTCTCTCACTACTGAATTGGTACTTAGGGTATTATTGTTTTTTTTTTTTTATAATCAGCATGGACATTGGTTTTACAGAAGGGAATGATGATACATTTTTTTAGCATTTAGTTTGAGACCATGGTTTAGGAACCAATCATTGGTCTGTGTAAGCCCCTTTTGAAGTACTCTGACATCATTAGGGTACTCAGTGACAGCACCTAATTTGCAGTCATCCACAGACTTGCTTAGTCACAAACCCTCCGTTGTGGCCTTGACTTCTAAGAAGTATATTCCAAACAAGAGGGGGCCCAGCACTGACTCTTGTGGAACCCCACTGGTGACAGGTCTGCTGATAGAGGTAAATCTCCCATGTTGATGTGTGTTGTCGATCTGTAAGCCAGTTTGCAACCCACCTGACAACATAGGGGTTGATATTCAAATGGATTAGTTTGTCAATGATGCCAATATGTGGGGTAGTGTTAAAAGCCTTGGCCAAGTCAAGATAGGCTGTGTGCACAGCTTTGCCCTCATCTCTGGCTCTGGTCACATTCTCGAAGAAATCCACCAGGTTTAGCAGGCATGACCTGGTCTTGACAAAACTGAACTGGGACAGATCCAGTGTCTGGAGGACAACTATATTCTTCTTCATGAGGCCCATGATGATTCATTTCATTGCCTTACAGATGTGGCTGGTTAAACTTATGGGTCTATAGTTATCCAGGTCTTTTGCCGAGCCACCCTTGTGGAGAGGGATAACAGTTGCTGTTTTTCATTCAGTGGGGTCAAAGCCATTGCTCAGGTTGTGGTTGAATAGAGTGCCTAATGGAGTAGCTAACTCTTGTTTTAGAACATTAAGAACTAAGCCTGGAATGCCGTCTGGTCCCATGGAGGCTGTGTTCTTAGCCTTGGAGAGAGCACTGATAACTTGCTCTTTGGAGATGCAGGGAGGAGGAGATGATGAAGGCATGGCTTGTGGAATGCTTGGGAGGGATGAGGGGGTAAAATTTTCACCAAAACTGTCTGCTAGCGGGTATGCAATTTCTGCAGGGTCAGAGTGTGCGTGATGCCATCCACAATTAGTTCAGCACACATCTGAGTCCTACCTTTTAGGTTGTGGACATAGCTGAAGTAAGTCTTATGGTTATTCTTGGCTATGTTTGCTAAATTTTTCTCATAGTTGCTCCTTGAAGATTTTTATGAGTTGTCTTATTTGCTTGTTTAGGCTGAGGAGGGTCAGTTCTGGAATCTCACTTTTGTATTTATAGACAGCAGCTTCCTTTGCTTATTGTATAATTTATTAATGCTGGATGTCCACCACAACGGTTTCTTTTTTCTTGAGGATCTTTGCTTTAATCCTATCTGGCATGGCTGTGTCTTTACATTTTTATAGATGTCTATAGAGGGCATCGATGTATATCTTAGTATAGCTGTCAATGCCATCTTTGCAAACTGGAGCTTGGAAGTCAATTATACCATCCCTTATGAGGGTATAGTTAGCTTTGGTGGCATTTTTTAGCCTGACTTCTCCTTTGGTGAGTTTTGGTGCTATTGCTATTTTACAAATAACTGATTTATGGTTGGGTTTAGCCAGTGCAGGCCCTACACTTGAGGCATTGGCGTGTGACTAATGCTTTTGATAATATTGTATACTTTGTAAAACTACTATCCAGTTCTGTTTTATCATTAAATATTACATTCAGTTCAAGAACACCATCATCCTCATCTTTTGAGGGAGTGGGATTTGCAGACTAATAGCTGAAATACAGAACAGGGAAGATAATTGTATTTTCCTAGTGCTGTGCACTTTGCCAAGAATATCATGGTCCTCACACACACCTTACTGTGTCCCTTATCTACAGCAACATACATGGTTCTGTTCACAGAAGTTCTATGATACATGACATTGTCCCACTGTCTGAGGAATGATTTCCATTACTGTTAATATTTCTGAACTGTTTACCTACATCACCAGCACATGCTCATACTTTGAAATTCTAAGCTAGGATCCTTATTAGTAGAACATTCCTCATCCAGGTGATGCCATGAAACCAAGCTTTTCTACTGCAATCCCAACATGCATTTTTTATCAAGATGAATTAGGAAGGCAGGCAGCTGTCAAGGTTAGATTTTGGATGTGCAATGCATACAGGGTTGAATCTCATGTCCTCCAATCTGTGTTCAAATATGTTAAAACCTGTATATAACACTGAAAATGTGTATGGTTGTTAGCTAATATTCTTCAAGAATAAATTGTCTAGAAACTGTTCTGAACAATGCATATCACTTTTATTTAAGGAATACATCATTCATAATTTCTCTTTTCTGTTTCAGGTGATTAAGATCAGACCAAGAGCCAAGTTATGTGCATCGAGCAGATGCACAGGCTTGAGGAACAGTGGAGGGAGAGAGGTATGTTTAATACTTTTCTGTCTTATAAAGTGAAATGCATCTGATCCTGTTTACAGGCCTGTATTTTTCACAATAACATGTACATTGATTAGAATGCAGAAATACCCATCATGCATCAGTAAGGTAAGTAAGATTATTTCACTATAGCTATGCTTACAACTGTGATTTAAACCAAAATGTTGAATTTTCTTGTAGGATTAAACCATTGTTTCTACACCTGTTTTTTGAACTGCACTCCAAAATTAATAAAAAAATGTTTGATTGTTATACCTATCACACATAGTGGTATAGGTTATATGTTTTGCATAAGTTTCAGTACTTTGCTTGTTGTTTATAAGGTACTTTTGGTATATTTTCAGTTTTCTTGTTATTAATTTGTTGTGTGTACCTTGTTTGTTGTGACATGTGGCAATGTTTGCATTTAGTAGGCTATTGATTGGTATTGGTTTTGGGTAGGTAATGCATACAGTTGTGCAAATACTGTTAGTACAAGGTATATTAGATTCTTATATGTCATCAGCTTTGGTGACTGAACATATTCAAAATTTATTACTGATGTGTTCATTATATTGATATGTGTTCAGTCAGTTTTGATGCTGTGTGGCTCAAATATTTGTCATATGGCTTGCCTATTGTGCATAATATTGTCATATCACTTTCTCCTCATTTTAGCAATGACACTTGGTTTTTATATAAATCATTACATGCAGACAGTAAAATGTTTAGATTTGAACATTCATACATTCTTTCATTGCTAATAGCACTGGTGTGTGCCTCTAAGCATATACAAGTTTTCACAAAAGTATGCTGATATCCTCTTTATGAATGGGACATTGAAGGTCAGGCATTTATGAGGTATCACTTTTCATCATGGATGTGTATCAGTCCCTGTATATATTTCATCATTTTCATATTAGGTTCTGCAATGATCTTCATGGGAATGTTCTGTGTGATAGATATTTGCTTTACTTTTCTGCTGTGTTTTGCAATTAATCTTTATAGCGCACAGTACCTGTGGACATTCTCCTATGAGATGATGCTAGACCACTGCCAAAGTCTGCCAGTGATGACGGTGATGACGATAACAATGATGTTGAGGAAGCTGGACACACCCATGCCCAAGCCATCATGCCTGTACCCCAGAGGAGAAGATGCCACGACAGGAGTCAAAACAATTATCGGAAGGAGATGCAGGATTTTATGACAAATGTGTTGTGAACACAGATGGGGGACATGATGGGGTCATTCTTTCAAGATATCAAATGGGCTATGAGCAATTTGTTCAGGGAGATAACTTCTGAGGTCGTTTTGGAGTCTCAGCCCCATCAGCCTGGTCCCTCCAGTCCATAAGTATTGTCTGTGTGCTTCACTTGTGTTATGCTGCCAGCATGGTGATTGCCATTTAATTGACTGGACTGTATATGAACTCTTGTGCATGCATACCATGTATCTATCATGCTTATGTGTTATCATCATGTGACATTTACTTCTGTTTTAATGTGTGCATGACACACATTAACACATTGCATTTTCCTCCCACATTCAACTGTCCTTGGATTGTAGCAATTAACTTGCAGGTAGTGCTACAAGAGGTAGGCTGGAAACATGTGATTTACTGTGGCAAATAAAAGCCAACATATGTTGCCCATACTCCATCACTAACACTGTGTTATGGCTTGGAATTGAGTATTGCTGTATCATGTATATGCAAAAGAAAGACATGTCATTCCCCAAGTGTTTTGGATGACAGTTGTCATGCTGTCCCACTGCCATGATGTGGTGTTCTGTGCCATGGGTGGCAATACTTATACCATGTGGGATCATATACAAGTCTATGTGCATTCTTCCTTTTCTGACTGCATCAAACAATGTAGCATTAATTTATATACAGTGTTACAGATAATGCATTCTTTAACAGTACATTATGTCGTGTTTGCTGTGTTTAAAATTTCCACATCCATTACTTATTCACATAATTTACAACTTCCGCAAATAATTTTACACATTAACTGATTGTACATGTGACTGCACATTGTTGTATCCACAGTGACACACACTTGTACCTTTGACATGAGAGAATCCACTGACTTACCATTGATGTGCTGTAATGATGCTCACAAGTGTGTCCTCTGCTCAGTAATGAGCAAGGTGGGTGACATACACATGCGTTTGTTTATTCAACATTTGCATGACAGTATATGTGCATGTATTTGAAATTCTTAGCCTCTTTACCTATGCATGTCGACGTTACATAATTGCACATCACTGTGTATGTGTGTTTTATACATGGCCAGTTGTATGGACATCAGTCATCAATCTGCCCATGTGACATACATTTTCCATTTGGTTAAATGTATTTTGGTTTGGCTTCTACAGCACCCTGTGTGCTCTAGATATGCATTTGCAGTGTGTCAACTTACCATGTCCTGCTTTTCCCTGATTTGTGCCCAGGTTGCCCACCTCCCTTCCACATTCATATTTCCCCTTTATATTTTGCAGAAATGTTTGCTTTTATTTGCCTTTGTTGCAATTATTGACCATTTGCATGTATTACTTTGACACGGTGAACATGTGCCAAATGTATAGCCATTTTACAATGTGGGGCATCTGCACACAAGTCACTGACTACTGCTTACAATACGTCCTTGTTCTCATACTTGTGTGTTAACCAGTGCACTTTACTGACATCCATGCACACAACCTGATATATTTTTTAAGCTGCAGTATTATAATTTTGTAAATATTATTACATGTTATTGGTGTATGTATGTGTAATGACCTTGCTTTCATATATGTTCTGCTAGGGCCACTGACAGATATGCATACACATCTATACCTGTAAGTTGCCTTTGATATGGCATGTGTGTGTAACATATACACATACCATTACACATTTGTTTGGGATGTGTACACCTACTTGTGTATGTAGCAGCCTTTGTTGCTTTATTTATTTATTTATTTATTTATTGCCGTTGGTTTACCAGGATAGTCCATTGGGCCATAAAGAACCCATTTTCAATGGAGTCCTGGGGAGAAAAGCTCCATAACAGAAGGTATTTACAACATTTTAACAGTTACAATATTAGTACAGAGAGTTATTAATATTGTGTAAACAAACAAATGTAGAACTCATCAGTTAGAATAGCAGTCATAACAGTTAAAACAATAGGAAGAAATGTACTAGAATTAAATAAATGTAATATAATACTGATAGAGAATAAATGTCAAAGGTATAGAAGTAGAATATGGTATTGAGGGTGAAATAAGTAGAGTTATTTATGTGGGGTGGGAACAAGAGCATTCCCACTGAGAAGCTAGATGAAAGTGAAGAGACTTTTTGAAGGCAGAGTTGTTAGAGGTGGTGCGGATGAGTGGAAGTAGGGAGTTCCAGAGGCGAGCGAGGCTGAAGGAAAGAAGGTTTTGCCTGGGGATGAGTCGGTCTGTGCACTTCGAGTAGATTTTGATTATTTGACCTTAGAACTCTGTTAGGTAGGTGCATTTTAAAGGCAGAAGAAAGAGAGGGACAGAGGGTAGGGTTGAGAATAAGCTTATGGGCTAGAGTTAGTTGAGTATAAGTTAGTTGATTGGGAAGTTCTAGCCATTTTAGCTTATGGAGGGAGATGCAGTGGTGGGTGGAGGATTTTTGGCTGGTTGCAAATTTTGCGATTTTGTTGTAACAGGAGGTAAGTTGTTGTTTTAAACAGGACTGAAGATTAGTTAGTAGTGGGGCACCATATAGAAGGGATGGGATTAGGGAGGAGGTAGAAAGAGTGATTTTAGTGGCAGATGTGAGGTATGTGTTCTGTCTATAAAGCATGCCAAGTTTCTGGTGTGTTTTTATGTTAATTTGCAGGTGGGAGTTAAATTTCAGTTGGTTATCGATTTGGACCCCAAGAAGCTTGGTTTCTGATACTATTTCAAGAGGTGAGTTGTGTAGAGTAGTAATTGAGAAGGTACCCATGTCGGGAGGGATGGCTTTGGAAGGAGTAAATAACATTAATTTGGTTTTGGAAGCATTAAGAGCTAGATGATTACATAGCATCCATTGTTCTGTGGAAGAGAAGGCATCTTGAGTAAGTTTTTGTAGGGTATTAATAGAAGAGGCAGAACAGATGATAGTTGAGTCATCCGCATATTGGATGATGCTAGAGAAAGGGATAGATTTGTGGAAGTCATTTATAAAGATGTTGAAGAGAAGAGGACCCAGTATGGAGCCTTGGGGAACTCCTGTAGGGGTACCAAGGAAAGAGGAGGTAGCTTTTTTCCATTTTACAGCTTGGCTTCTGTTAGATAGGTAGTTAGAGAACCAGTTCAAAGAGGAGGAAGACAGGTGAAGTTTGGAGAGTTTGTTTAAGAGCAGACTATGTGAGATAGTATTGAAGGCTTTGGAGAGGTCAAGGAGTAAGGTAGAAACAATTTTTCCAGAGTCACGGGCTTTATTTACAACCTCAAGGAAGGAGAGGAGGGCTGTCATGGTGCTATGATTGGGTCTGAAACCGTGCTGTGTGGGAGTTATAAGATGGTTGTCTAGGAGGTGAGGAAGGAGCTGAAGTTGGACACATTTTTCTAAGAGTTTAGAAATGGGGGACAGGATGGCTATGGGATGGAAATTAGTAATGTTATTATTGTTACCACCTTTATGTAGAGGTATAATAAAGGCTTGTTTCCAGACTTGGGGAACTGTGTGTTCTTGTAGAGAGCGGTTAATTAAAATGCTAATGGGGTAGGCAAGGGTTTCAGCGGCTATACTGAGAAAGTAGGAAGGGATATTATCAGGAGCATTGGTACATGGTTTCAATTTCTGAAGAAGTTTTTTAATAGTGGATGTTGGTATAGGATTTAATGAGAAGAGGGGGCAGTCAGGAGTGGGGGAGTTTTGGGTAGGTGGAGATGGGGATAGGGTGGATGTAGAAGAGAGGGTAGAGGAGTCAGTGGGTGAGGAGTGTGGTATAGAAATAGGAATAGTGGGGGTGGGTAAGGGTATATTAGTAAAGAGGTGTTAGAGAAAGAGGAGGTTAATTTAGAAATTGAATCAATAAAGAAGGAATTGAATTGGGTGGCTAAGTCATGATCTGGAGCATTTGGGTCTGGGGTGGGAGTATCCGGTTTGCTGGGGTGGAGGAGAGTAGAGATCCCTTTCCAGAATTTCTGTGGGTTGTTTTTATTTTGGTTTTGGAGTGTAGAGAAGTAGTTTTGACAATCAGAAGTAATGAGTTTCTTTACTTTTTTTTGGAGGATTTTATATTCGTTAAGGAGTGATGTTGTCTTGTGTTTTTGGTAGCGTCCCCAGGCTTTGTCTCTATGTCTCATGATAGCAAGAGTAGTTTTGGAGAGCCATGGGGCTGATTTAGTTTTTATTCTTTTAGTCCTTAAAGGGGCTTGGGAGTCGAGTACTTTTAAGAAAGTTGAGTTAAAGTAAGAGACTGCATCATCAAGGGATAGTGTTTTTAGACAGTTCCAATTAATTGCTTGCAGTGAGCTTGAAAAGATTACTGGGTTAAAGTTTTTGTGATCACGGATTGTAATGTGGTTGTGAGTATGCTGAAGGATAGTGGGAAGCCGGTGGGTAAAGGTGGGTAAGTGGTCACCAAGTGGGTCGGGAAGAGTTCCAGTGTTGGTGAAGTAGTGAGGGTGGGAGACAAGAATCCAATCCAATATACTCCCATTGGAGGGGTTTTTAGCAGGGTGGGTTACCAGAGTGATCAGTTGTGAGAAATTGTAGAGGTTGATGTTAGTGGGGTTTGTAGGAGACTGTATAAGGGCCCAGTTAATATTAACATCTCCTAGGCTTATGGTTTCATTTTTAATGTTACTAGATAGCCAGGAGAGGATGAGTTCAAGTGTGGAAATATTGTCCCCTGGTGGAATGTAAAGGGAAACTATACATATATGTTTGTGATTGTTGATTTGCAGCATTGTAAGGAGAAGTTCGGCATTGTTAAAGTGTGGAGTAGGTTTGTTATATGGTGTGACTACTAGGGAGGAAGTGTATATAAGGGATACTCCTCCGCCTTTTTTGTGAGGTCTGTCTTTTCTTATGATGGAGTAGTTAGTAGGAACTATTTCAGAGTCTTTAATGTGTGGTTTTAGCCAGGTTTCTGAAATAGTGAGGATGTCAGGTTTATTATGTATGAGCCAAGCATGTAGGTTTGGGACTTTGTTTACTATGCTTTGAGAATTTAAGGAAGTGAATAATAGAGATTTATTTATAGCAGTAGTAGTGGTGGGGCCTGGGTTAGGATGGATGTCTCCAGATATGAGAGTGGATATCAGGTGTAATATATAACAGTCTATGTGAGTAGTTAGCAAGGAGATGAGATTGAGTTGTTTTGTGAATTGGAGGGGTTTGTTAACAGTTATGGTTGAAAGGTTAGAATAAGGGGAGATAAGCTTATGTCGAAAGAGAAGGAGGTTTTCAGAGGAATATAGGTGGGGGGAAATAAGATAGTATGAGGGTGAGAAGGCTGTGTTGTGAGGGTTAGTTATATGAAAGGCTTGGGAGTGGGTGGAAATTGTAGGTTGGGAGAGACAGTAGAAGAATGATAAGGAGAATAGTAGTAATAGTGAAAGGAAGGTGAAGGGGTGTTTAGAGGGCATAGTGGAGAGGAGTTATTAGAATAGTGGAATTGGGATAGAGGAATATGCAATATAGCAGATACTATATGAATAGCAACTGGATATATCTGGTCAGATGTAGTGTGTTAGATAGTAATATAGAACTGCTATGTGATAGATGGGGTAAATGTCTGAGCAAGAGAGATAAGTTCATATAGGAGTAGTTAAATATGAATGTATAAGGTTGGTGGTGGAAAGAAGAGTTGGGATTGGAGTAGGTGAGAAGGAATATAATGCCTTAAGTGATATTTTTGGGATTTTTTTTATAGTACTTCTGTTTGGCACTGTGCTTGGCTGTTAGCCTTTCACACATATCGTTGCAAGTTTGGTTCTGTCCTCTGCTGGAGTTATCTAACATTGTTAGACCTGCATTTGCTCATGTGTGATGTTGCTCGGCTTACACCTGCACTGCTGATGGACTACTTGGATATGTGTATATTTATCCAATGTGTACTGTGATCCTAATTTATTACCCTATAACATCCAGGTATGACAGCCAATCAGTTTGCTACATGTCTTAACATGATAGTGCATAGGTAGATGTGTTTTTCTGCATTTCACCATGGCTAGTATGCAGTGCTACCTCGTTTGTCAACTTTCCATTGCCTAAGTTGTGCAGTGTGCTGTCCATGTAATTTACCTGTCCTTACTGTTTTTTTTACAACCTTTGTATGTCTTGTGTTGTGATATTTGTTCTATGGATATACCTGCTGTGATGTCCTTCTCCTCTTTCCATGTTACTTTTCCTTCTATTCTTACAAAATACAAAATGGGGCCTATTTCCACCAAAAAATAAATACATAAAAAATGCCCATACCCCTCTGATTTTCCTTCAGATTTTCCTATTCCAACATCCCTCTTGTGTGTTCCTCTTCTTCACCTACTCTCTACCTCTTTTTTTCTATCTCCCACTTTCTTTGGGGATGTACATTACTTGTGTTCCCCGCACAAGTCCCGAACCCGTTGTTAGCAAATGTTAGCTTTGACGATGTGGTCATGATTGCCCTTTGCCTTTAATTTTTTTATTACAATCTGTAAGTGCAAGCAGCCATATTTTATTTGTACATGTATTACAGAGATATCCAGTTGTCTCTGACCTTACTGAAAAGATTACTGAAGATATATATTACAAATGGCATTGGAGCTTTGAAGCACCTATTTTTGCTAGTGAATGAGTTATGGAAATATCTGTCTGTAATGTTTCAGAACAAATTTCAGAAAATATCTATTATGAATGCAATGCAGCTTACATTGGGATAGTGGTCATTTGCTGTTTTTTTTTGGTATTGTAATGCAGTCAGTTATATTCTGTAGATGTCCTTAACCTTACTGGACATATTCTGTTACATATATGTCTGCATAACTCTCAGGATTCTTGAATTCTGATCATCTTACCTTAACTCTGTTAATGTACATCATGCTTGTACAACCATTTGTCATTACCTGCGTATTACTTGTGGCTTTGTGTAGTGCGCTGTTGCTGGTGCAGTACTCCTTTGTGCACTGAGCTGTTCTGAGTTTCTTGAGGTACATTTACATACCACAACATAATTTACAAGTTTAGCAGTGATATCTGTGAAATGTGCCAAAATCTGTTCACTTTATAGAATACGTCTCTAGATCACTAGACCTTGCATTACATTAAAATAAAAAAATACCAGAAAGTCAATAGTGAAAGATAAATACATAAATTCCAAAGAAATTGCGCATATATTCCAAATGGGCATATAATTGTTAAATATATACATATAAAAAGTACAATATTTAGATAATTTCAGTCCCAATCAAGGTTCATGTATGCAATGTTCCAAAATTAATCAAGTTGCTCTACCTTGTGGTCAAAAGTAGGAAACATGCTCAAGCGAAAAAAGGAGAAATACTGTTTTAAGCTCTTTATTCAAACCCATTTTAAATGGAGCATCTAAATTAATAATCCTTGCTTTTTTATCTTTTTTTATCCAAAATATGATGTCTTTGAATGGATTTAATCCCATTTAACTCTGACTATCCCAATAAATGAAAAGTCATAAAATACTGGATTTGCAGTTAGAAATGTGGCCAATATGAAAGAAGGATACCCAGGCAGTTCCAATAGTAGTAAAAGCAATGGGTCTCATAAAAAATACAGTCATATTTATGCTACTGATACATGTTACTTCATATGAATTACAGAAAGAGTCATTTCTGGGTACATTGCAGGTTCTGTAAAGAGCACTTTTGGCTAACATCAAAAATTAAAACAATACTAATTTCATGAACTTCAGTGTACAGTATAAGGCACAATATTATGTTTAAAATGGATGCTTCCATCTCTTGAAACATGATGTCACTAAGATGTATTGCTAGTTTCTGTTTCCATGACGCAGATGTTTGACCTACATAAAGCAAGCCACATATTCAAACTGTCATATAAATAATCTAGTCACAAGTGCATGTAATTAATTTCTGGATTTCAAATGTTTTTATAGGTGTTTACAGAAGAAAAATGTTTTGTTTTGCAAACAAAATCACAGTAAGTATAATTTCCACAGGGTGAACACCCCATAATGTTACTGAGATGTGTACTGACAATAATAGTAATGAAGTTTGTACTGTCCTTCAGCCTTGTTGGCATATGCACAAGTAATTGCTTAAGATATTTCTGTAAAAGTGCTGAGCAAGGTTCAAGCAATGAGCCCCTTCCTAACATTGTTAATCTGTCTGGTGTGAATAATATATATTTTTGCAATTTTCAGTAAGAAATACAGAATCTGGCAGAGGTGTGGTGTTATCCACTTTAAGTGGAAATTTCACTGCTGACTTTGTATAATTGAGAGTTCTAAAAACTAATATATTTTTTAAATAAAGCAGTAGGATCCATGTACATATACTGGTAAATCTTATTGTCTTGTGAAAGAGCAAAAGCTTACAAGTTCACATGAGTTCATAGATAAGTACTAGGCTAGTTGCTCTTTCAGGCTAGCTAAGTTCTCCTTTGGTGTTTGAATTGACCTATCTCATTTGATGTTAAATTGTCCATACCCATCCTGTGGCTGATAAAATATATATTACCCATAGTGTGAATAACTGGGATCATACCCCAGATAATTTAGTGGGACCCATGCATGGAATAATGCATCCAGAAGCTGCCACTGTCCATTAGTAACACAAATGCCAGTCCTGGGGTAAATTATCTGTTTCCCATCCATAGTGCCAGGTTGCACTTCAATATGGACAGGGATGAGCTTCATTTTATCCTCTGGGAGTTATACCTGCCCCTCCAAACCATTCTTTTGAGGTTGCAGAAGAGGTTTAGATCCCTAGACTGAGCATTTCTCATGCCATTTGACTTGCTGATGTGCAGTAAATCCATCCGTATTGGGTCAGAAGATGTCTTGCATGCCAAACACAGGTCAGTCTTAGCAATACAATACCAGGTATGGTGACAGGGCTTTGAGTCGGTCCACGTAGGACATATTATTTAGGCCTTATATCGTTTTAGTAAGGTATCTCTGTTGGCATTCCAGTTATTGCATGTGTCTGGACAGATAAATGCCAAAGAGGCACTATACTCAATGACTGGCCTTCTGAGGGCTAAGTAAAGGAGCACAATATCATCCCCAGATCTAGACAAATCCTTATGGAAGTACTTTCTCATCATAATGGACACATGTTGGTCGAAAGTTAGGTCGCTGTCCACATAAGTTCTCAAATTATGGACAATTGGGTTAACTCTTTGAGTGTTATTGTCAATGTGGCAGTTCCTTGGGATAGACGACTTCCCAAATGCTACAGTAATGTATTTTTGACATTGAGTTTCAGTCCATGGTTTTAGCACCAGTTACTTATTTGAGACTAACCTTGCTGTAGGATAGCTAAGACATTTGGGATTCATTGACTGCTCCCAGCTTGAAATCATCTGCAAACTTAATCAGCCAGAGCTTATTGGTACTGGCTTTTACTTCAGAGAAATAGATGCCAAACAGAAGAGGTCCCAGTACAGAACCCTGGGGGATTCCAATGGTGACTGGTTTGTTTGTGGTGATAACTTTTCCTGTTTTGATTTCCTGCATACTATCTGTGAACCATTTGACAACCCAATGGGTGACATAGGGGTATATTCCCAGTTTATTTAACTTTTCTGTTATGCTTGAGTGGGCTTCCTTAGAATAATTGGTTTTGGACCATACTGCTAATGCACCCCGCGGTCTGTATTCACTTAGACCAAGTCATCCTTTACAGCATGTCCGTGTGTGTGTTTGTGTGTGTGTGTATGTGTGTGTGTGTGTGTGTGTGTGTGTGTGTGTGTGTGTGTGTGTGTGTGTGAGAGAGAGAGCCTGTCTGTATTCGTGTGTCTACATGTACATATAACCATAATGTTAGCAAAGCCACCACGCATTACATTAGTGGATTGGATAAAATATTGTCTTGTCAGTGTTACAATTCATGTGCTTATCAGACATAAACACTTTTTTGTTACATTGTCCCTTTAATTACTCTAAAATCTGTGTAAGTATTTTTGAAGTTCCCACCTGTACATCTGTATGTATAATTAATAATGTAAGCAAAGCCAACCTACACTGCATTAGTCTATTGGAAAAAAAAATCTGCCTTGTCAATGTTACTATTCCTTTGCATATCACTTATGAATACTATTTGTTGCATTATCGCTTTAATTACACCAGACACTTTGGAGTGCCATAGTGTAAGACTTTTTGGAATCCTTCCCTAAGTGGCTCTACTAATGGACTCATCCTACTGATCTAACCTTAAAATATAGGGTGCCCTTCTGACGACGTGTTCTTCATCCTTGCTGTACTACTGTGGGATTCATTTCCAAGCCATAGTTGTACTATCACTAATGTGCAATACATTTAGATCAAGCCTAGTGTATGAACTTTAGTCTAAAGCCGTACTCAAATTCTTTGAAATAACACCATTTTCCGGTCTGCACATACATCACTGATAAGGCTTAGGTGACCTGTGACATAATGCTGTTTTTAGCCACTAACTGATGCTCATAACTTTTTGTCTTACATATAAAATATTAATTCTACTGGTTTGGAAGACTCCAAATTGACAGCAATAGCAAGGAAGCAACATGTGTGATGCATTCACTTTATTGAATTGTTTAAACATTGATAGCTGACAGTACAGTTTGTTAGGTGCATATACTAATGTCACTGAATACATACTGGTGTTTCTGTTAAGACAGCTATGTTTAACTTCTGTAATGCTTTCTAAATATATGTTGAGGACTTGTGGTATTTCCTGTCTCACTGCCACTTTACAAAAATACATACACTTTACAAAAATAATACAGCTTTTTTACTGATAGGATCTAAGAAGTGATTAGCCCTACATTTAGCTGAAATAAAAATAGGTGGTGGTTCTCAAACAATAAGTATGGTGACTGCCTTCTAGCTCACACCATGGTTTGACATGCTATATTTGCCCTAAGTAATAGCATCTGCAGTATGGATTTGAACACATGACCATGCGCTGGATGCTGTCCCATTCATGAGCACTATGTACAGCTGAAGATAATGGAGAAGATGCTGGTCTGATGCCAGCAAAATTGGCAGTGGATTGGGACTCCTGGAAAGTTCCCATTGAATAATGGTCATTGAGCCATGGACACTGCCACAGCCTGTATGTGATGATCTAGGGTTGCCTGGATGCCTTCTAAATGAGGGATATAGTGAATGGACATCCTGTTTTTGGACATGCATATCCCATGTTTATCTCTGTCCAGCCTGTGTATGCAGGACAAGTGCATTTCAGATTCCATCTCTGGAAGCTTGGCTTGTATACATTACTTCTGGTGACTCCTTCACAGTGGTAAATAGGTGTGCCATATCCAAACATCCTGCTTCATGTTAAGAATACTCTGTATATCTGACATAAATATAGCACACCATAGTACTGGATTGTCTGATGTAATATTGATACTGTTCGCAGTACCATGTGGATCCCAGAATACACTTGTATACATGTACCTGAAATTGCACAGTACTGGCTCATCCATTTTCAACCACAGGAAGTCATAGTTCACACTCCTGCTGGTTTCCACAGAGTGATTTGCAAACCAGGTGCCTGTCTGTAGACAGAGATGTTCAACACAGATGATACATTTATCCTAAGTGCTGCAGCCTTCTAACTCACAGTGCCTGCACCCTCACTGCCAATGTTATAGACGTCAGGTACTGTCATACAATCTGATGTGTAACCCCAACACCATTTGTTATATTATTTTTGTTTTTCAGATTTTTGACCCCATGGCAGTACTCTGACCCTTGATATTGACTCAAAGAACCCATCTCACTACTATAGCTAGAATGTTTTTCTTGTCTTCCTAGACTGGAATCATGTCATAAAAAATGGAAAAATTACAAGGACCCTGAGATTGTTAGGGCCTGAGTGTCCTCTAATGTTGGTTTAAAACAATTATTCTGTATCTGAACTACCTTAAAATAAAAAAAAGCAATAGTAACTAATTCTATAACAATGACATTTTATGTTGGCTAAGAAGTGAAGTCCAATTATTTGCATTGGCTGTTTGTTTGCCTTCTCCTGCATCATCTCATGTTGTGTTAAAATGTCCCTCTCTGGTCATTTAAAAAGGGTACAGCCCTAAGCAGGTTTGACATATTTAATGAAGACTGCAGGGTCCTCCTTAGTATACTGTCCCTGGGAGCCATGTGAAAATGTAGTTTATGCAGGGCATGCAGACGAGCACCTACTTCACGTGTGGATGTTCCAGTTCCTTACTTCGTATGACAATCTCTGTCAAACACCTGCACTGCACCAGATGACTCAGTACCCTTGTCATTCTCCCCAGCATTGCCAATTACAACAGAGTATGCTGCAGCTTTATCAGAAGCACAGCCCCTCAGCCCTCCATGCAGGGGGCTTCATTTAACTTGCATGGCACCAGATGACTTAGTACCCTTGTCATTCTCCCCAGCATTGCCAATTACAAGAGAGTATGCTGCAGCTTTATCATCAGCACAACCCCCCTACCTCTCTATGCAAGGGGCTTCATTTAACTTGCGTGGCACCAGATGACTTAGTACAATTGTCATCCTGCCCAGTAACTCCAGTTACAGGACAGTGAGCTGTAGCTTCATCATCAGCACAGCCCCATTACAGCCCCCCTCCATCATACACAGGTTGGGCTTCACACTTTGCACGATATTCCTCATTATAAGTAACTTTAAGGCTGGAAAACTTTTGAGTAAAGATTGAGAAGATTAATATCATTTATTTCTTTAACTGGGCTGGTACAGTAATGGTTCAATTAAAAATTATTTAGTCAAACATATACCATGCTAGTCATTGTTGTGGACAGTTTCACTGAAAACTTGTGTACAGTGGGTAAGTTACAGGTTACCGTATATATGCTAGCACTGGAACATACTTGCTAACAATCTAACAATCTGACTGAAATTCACTAATAAGTGGAGTGACAGCAGACAAAGCAAACTTCTGGGAGGCAGGTATATATTATATACTCAGATATAGGGCTTTCAAGGGGATGGGGACACATATGCCTACAGTGGACAGGGGACGCATAAGTAGCATGGGCTTGACAGGCTTTCACATTTTAGATTCTCGCTCTCACTGCAGTTGTGATTGTTTGTTGCATCAATGCAGGTACAGTCTGTCAACTCTATACAAGTCTGTCAACTTTACACCTTTACATAAAAATCATAAAATCTTGTAGTATTATTCTATTGTGTAACATGTGATTAACCTAAAATATAACTTAACAAAACAAAACATTTATTATTTCTGTGTTTGTCCACTGCCAGCTGCCCTTATTGAGCTTATGGTCTTATCAACTATACATAACAAACTATAGAATTACATGTCACTCCGGACATCATTCATTTCACACATAATTAATTTACATAACTAACTAATATTATCCTAAAAAATAATTGGCAGTACTAAATATTTAATTTTTTTTTTTTTTTTTTTTTTTTTTTTTTTTTCTAAAAAATGTATTTATGAAAAAATTATTTTGTAGTCACATATTTTTTCTTAGTTTTTTTTCTTAGCAGTTGCTTCTGTAGAACCGTATAAACAAAGTACAATAAAACATAGAATAAAAAAAAAACTGCCTACATAAACCTCTTTTTTTCTTTCTTTTTTAGTTTCTGAAAAACAGGGAATTGCAAGGAGGAAATGTGACTGGAATGGAAAAGGAAACTGAAGGTTGAAAACTTACTATTGCCATTGGAAACAATAGTCTTGCAGTCAGAGAAGTCTAGTCATATAGTCCTGAGGCTGCTCACACATAAAAGGGCTTGGCATTCACTCTTGTTCTGTATTTTCAAAATTTTTTTTGTGTTTTGTATTTTGGCTTTTTTGTCTGTTTGTGACGTTCTTTATTTTGAGACTTCTCCGTGGTGTTAATATTTCTCATTTGTGATCATATTATTTCTCATATTATTCCATCATATTTAGGATTCCCCTTCTTCTTTTTCCCTTTCCTCTCCCCTTCTTCTTTGTGTTTTCTCCCCCCCCCTTTGCCCTTTTTCCCCACCTTCTTGCCCAACAGTCCTGTTTCTGTAGTCTGCCTGTCCATTCTGTGTTTTCTTCTGTCATTGCCATTATTAGTGTTCTCTCATTTTGCTTTTTTCACTAACTCCGGCTCCATTTCTCTTTTTCTGGCATCTCATTTCCAGGAGATCCATTTCTCTCTTCTGCTTTCCATTAGTCTGCTCATATTCCATTTCTCTTTCTGCATACCTTGTGTCTATTTACCCTACTTTTTCTCTATTTTACTCCTGTCTATGTAATGTAGTAATGTAGTTCTGCATGTGTTTATCTGTGTCAGTGGTGTGTAGTCCTCATGTGCTGAAAGTGGGCATTCCCATCGTCCTAAAAGAATGGGGCATGTGGCAATCAGATGGGTTGAAAACATTGCAACTGCCAATCAAAAAACTGCCAATCAAAAAAAAAACGACTAACGCCAGCGAGCCAAAATTCAAAACTGGGAAAGAACTACAACAACAACCCGAGATTTCTTTCCATTTCTTCACATTTCTCCAACAATTATGTCAATGAGCAACATTTGTAAATCATATGCTTTTTTACTTCTCTCTCTTTCTCTCTCTCTCTCTCTCTCTCTCTCTCTCTCTCCCGCTCATGCTTCATGTTTCATTCTGACTACCATCTGTGCAGCACTCCCAGCAGGTTGTCCCATCTCTTTATTAGTTTCCATGTTTTCTGTCAGTCCCCCACACGTCTTCACACTCCACATGAGTGGCATTCAGCCTTCGCTTTCTTCCCATCTTCTTGTGAGTTGTTCTCTCTCTTCATTCTCCATCCTATCTCCTATATTCTTATATCCATCCATCCATCCAACCTCAGCCCCTTTTCTCATTTTGCACATGGGGTTGGGTGTCACTTCAGCAGTGACAGTCATCTCGAGCCAAGGTTTACACCACCAGGTGGCTATCCCACCTTCACCCTCCACCATGCTCATTTATCTACCCATTTCCCCTTTTGTCTCTCCTGATCCTTCTGGTTTTGATGTTTTCCGTATCTTTTTTTTTTTTTTTTAACTTTTATTAACAGCTTTTAACAACAAAGATTACAGGATGTGAATTGTCTATACGTAGTAAGGCCTTTTTGTAAGTTTAATGCTATTGTCTGCCAAAAATGTAATTACTAGAAAAGGGAACTCAAAAGCAAAACCAGTTGTCAGTGAAGTCCTGATTATTTTAAAGGAGAAAAAAATAATTATAGATGGAATGTTTAGAAAAGGGAAGAAGCAAATTATATAGAAATAAATGGAATTTGTGGGAACAGTATATGTATTAAAATGTTCAGGAAGAGGACTAATCAATTTATGTAATGTTAAAGTGAATAATTGTTAAAAAGTAAGAAAACATATATGATATTAATACATGAATATGATATGTTAAGTGGCTTGTTTTCTTTTCTATTAATGTATGTGTGCCTATGTCTTACACGATAATTTAATAAAGGTGTTAAAAAAAAGCTACCAAGTCTTTAGGTGTAGGAGGAATAGGGGCCTGTAATCTTTCAGTGATGCACCTCTTAACTACAAATGTAAGCAAACTCAGTAGTCTGAGGAAGGAAAACATCAATATGGGATAAAAGAGCAGAAATGTTGTTTTAGTAATCTACACTGCATTAAGCCATATCAGGTCACAAATTCTTTGAATAAGTTACTTGAAGCCGAGGAGAGCAGATCACTCCCGGAATATATTCATCCAATCTCCCAAGGACCCCCAGTATACCTCCTACAAGCAGGGAGACATTGGGGAATATTCTTCTGAGCTTAGATGGTATTTAAACTATTTAAATTGGCATTGTCAACCAAAGAAACTAAACTTGTGAGACTGAGTTACATATTTTGGAGGATAAGCAGCCTGAGCCAAGAGACTTTATCTACAGGAGTGCTTCCTGCATGAGTCTGCATTCTTACAGCAAACCTTCTTTAGCCATAATGAGAACCTTGTAAAGGAAACTAATCACTTCTTTCATTGGTGATGAGGCCCCACTGAAATCACGAAGTCAAATGATCATCTAGACCAATTCCCTTAATCTGCACATGTTGGTATTCCTGTATTTGGTAATAAGTTTTGTGTAGAATGCAGATTTTTTGGGGGGTAAGTTATATAGTGGTCTAAATTTGTCCCATGTCAGAGGAGAGCTGTCATTTGTAAATTATTCCCAAAAGTTCAGGTTCTTAAAACTTTGTTTAAATTTAACTCTGTCAGTTGTCCAAACCTCAATGTTGAGGGCTGTCACTAAGGAGCATGTCTGCTAACCATCCAAATGTGCCAGTAGGGTTAAAACCCCATAAAGGGCAGTGATCAGAGAGCCAACAACCTTGGGACAGGATCTCAAAAGAGATTCTTTTTTTATATGCCATTTTATAAAATATCCCTAATCACCCAACAAGTAAAGCATTGTGTTGTGCCATACTACCTGTTTATATGACCTTATAAGCTCCCCCAAAATTTTTCATCCTGGCTTCCATGGCATATAACTCAATATCCAACAGACCCAAATCCTATCAGGAAAAGGGAAGGTAAAGGTGCTGCAACTGTAATCTTGTTTTTTTTCTCCTGCCTAAATAAAACCCCTCACCCAAGATTTTAATTTACCAGGAAGTGTGCAGGGAGGTCAATGAATGCCCAGGGAGACATAAAGGACTAGCAGTAAAAAAAAAAAAAAAAAAAAAAACATGAATTTGCCTGTACCCACTGCCTCCTTGCTTGAGAGTTGAGAGTATGACTTACATTTCCTAAAAGTCTGTTCACTATTCATAAGTATTTTCCAGGGAGGCATGCATCATAGAGCTGAGATAAATCCCTAAATAAGTCATAGGCCAGGATTCATTAAGGTACTGTGACATGCACACCCTTATGTAAATGTGGTACCCTTTCCTGATTCATCAACTGCCCTAACACGGTGCTCTAGATTAATTTACATACGGTATTTGAGATGGCTTGAATGGTGGATGCATTTCTTTCAGAGGCTACAGCAGTCAGAGGGAGACCATATTCTAGTAGAACCAGTAAGATACCTTTACCTATAGCATTCCTACAGGGCCTGGAAAGAAAAGGAGGCATGTTAACAGCCAAAAATAAGAGAGCTATTTTGTGTGTGTGTGCCTGTAGTTCAGCTGGAGATGGAAATTTAGGAAGGGTCTGACTAAATCCCTATATATATTTGAATGTAGTAACAGTTTCAATAGTGTTATTCAGATGATCAATGATTTGGAGAGGTATGAAAAAAGAAGAGAGCTTTTGTCTAGTACCAAAACGTTATTTTTGTTTTAGAGGAGTCAAGTAATAATGGGTAATCACCGACCTACTGAATAAGGGCATAAAAATCAGCCAGAAGTTTAAATTCAAGAGAGGAGAGAGAAGGGCTGGAGTGGAATAGGACATTGTTATCAGCATAAAGCAGGACAGTAAGATGGGCTACATCAAAAGGAAGTTTGTTAATGTAGATTGAAAAGCAAAGATATGTCAGAACAGATCCATGAGGGGGGGGGGGGCACCCTGACTAGGTGTTTTCCCCATAGCCACTAATCTCAGTATTTAGAATTTCCTGCACAGAGCTAGGATTACGCTACAGCTTTGCTTCTTATAGGTCTAAAGAAAGAAGGGATAGAGTATCCATGTATGCTGATAACTCTACTGGTAAGTTGTATCATCTGCATCACAGTATAGGAGAATGTAATATTTTTAGAATACCACCATTACATCTTGTGGTGATATGTATAGTTTCAGAATGTCTGGGTCCCTTGTTGAACAATCTGTTTGGTCTGCCTACTACTTGTTTGCAAAGGTGTAGGGCTAAGTATTTGCTTCTAACTGAGGAGTCAAAGACTCTTAGTCTGCAGGAAGTATGTATTTGATCTACTTTAAATGATAGATGACTGGCTATGCTATGATTGATATATTTTATTTTTACCTGATTCCCCAGTACACAATGGCTTAATTGCCTTTTGGGAAACCACAAATCCTTCTGCAAATACTCTAGCTTAGCCCTGAAGAGCCTCTTGACCCCCATTATGTATGCTCTAAGAGTACTGGGAAAAATGTCATTAAAATGATCCAAACCCTAACAAACATGAGGAGGAGAAATTATTTATGTCTATAATCCTATAGAGACAGATTGATGCTGACAGTTAAAATGGCACCCTTTTAATAATTAAATGACTAGTTTCTAATGCCTTAAGCAAGTAGAACCCATCATCTTGAAGAGCAGTCTCAGCGGGGCATGATCTGAGAGGGGAATGAGTGAAGTTATTAAAGCATCCATCATATACCAATGTTCTCTGGTAATGAATAATGTGCCAAGTCCAGAGCAGGATTTTGAAAAAGGGAGGAATAATATTTATAACTGTCACTAGCCATACATAGAATGCAATGAACAGCTGCCATTCCAAATATGAAAGGTAGCTTTTTGAGCATTCTGTTTAGCTAAACCAGAAAAGATTTTCTCAGGCCAACAGAAACTTTAAGTATTACAGAACTGCAGTCCATTCACCCACAGACTAAATATCCTTCATAAAGAGCCATCTACTCCTTAATCAGATAGGTCATTACATTGGGGGAGGTTCTCAGAGGGAGACAGTCATTCACTAGTCTTATCATCTGACCATTCAAGAAGCCTTTTATCATCACATATCTGTCCTCTTCATCCATTCTCACACCAGTTTATTTATTTATTTTACATTTGTTTAATGGGAAAGTCCGACTGGACACGTCTGTTTTCAGCAGAGGCCCGGGCAATTAATTGAAAAGGATACTATTAATATTATAACTCCTCTCCTGCGACTAGAGGAAAAGACAGAGTAATGTCCATCTTAGTAAAGTCCTCTGATAACTGCAAGATGTTTAGCTTCCATCAAGTGCACTTCCTCTATAAAAGAAAGTGGGGATGATATCTGGTTATATACAAAAAAAAAAAAAAAATACATATCTATATATATATATATATATATATATATATATATATATATATATATATATATATGTATGTATGTACTGCGGTGGTGGTGCTGCGGTAGCGTTGTCGTCTCACAGTTAGAAGTTGTCCCGTTCGATTCTCGGTTAGACCGTCTTCTGTGTGGCGACATGCGTGAATGGGCGTTTCTTCGTTGAAGGTTGTGCATCAGGCCTGGCAAGTCGGCACGTAAAAATCTACTGCCAATAATTAGCGGAGCGGAGTTCTGCTGTGGCGAGCCCCTAATCGGGAAAAGCCGAAAGACACAACAACAACAATGTATATATATATATATATATATATATATATATATATATATATATATATATATATGTGTGTGTGTGTGTGTGTGTGTGTGTGTGTGTGTGTGTGTGTATATATATATATATATATATATATATATATGTCCGTGTGTGTGTGTGTGTATGTGTGTGTGTGTGTGTGTGTGTGTGTGTGTGTGTGTGTGTGCGCGCGCGTGCGGACACCATAGTCCTTTTATCGATACCAACAATTCTGTTGACATTCCGTAACAGTGAAGTTGTAAGTCATAATAGGTAAATGCAGAATAACATCTCTTAATACTTATCAGCCCAGCCCTAACATGGTGAGATGCAGCCCCCTCACAGAATTTTGACTCAAGCAAAGCTATCGTAATCATACCCACATCATTAATAAAATAATGCCAGGCATAACCAGCAACAACCTTCAAAATTCATAAACATTAAGTTAGCATGTTAAACAGGTTAGATACAGAAGGACTATATACAAGAAATATGTTTGAAAATGCATGCGACTGAAGAAATACAGGAAGCAGCAAGAAAACTAAAAGCCGCTCACTGAAGTAAGTGACTACTTCAAATCAGTCTGAGGTACGAGGGAAAAACTAAGCTCTGTTCTGAGACTTGAGACCATCACTCCTTGATACAATATATATCTATATCTAATCTATATCTATATCTTTCCTTATATATATATATATATATATATATATATATATATATATATATATATATATATATACATACACACACACACACACACACACACATATATATATATATATATATATATATATATATATATATACACACACACACATACGCACACATATAAATATATCACTCTTGATTATATCAGCACAGCATCTGTATCTTTATCAAATGTGCAAGAAACCATAGTGATCAGTAACCTATGGAGAGTTGGCAAGAGACAAAGATTGTAGGAGAATTTTACAAGCTGTTTGGGGGATTTTCATAGAAGTAAAGCAGTCAGGTGGCTACATTTTAATCCAGAGCTGCATGAGCTGCCTCCTTTTTATCCATTATTTTCCTAAATAATGGAAATGGTTCTGCAGACTGGGGGAAGGGACTGATTTCCTTCTCAGGGGCAGAGTAATCTGTGATAGTAGGTCATAAACCTGTCCAGGCAGAAGGACAGCAGATGATTGTTGAAGTTTCTATGTTGTAACTTCCAGAGGAGTGGAGGTAACAGTCTCCTGGTAGCACCATTTTGAGCACCCCTAGATAGATAAGTCTAAAGTTCCAGCTTACATATTTTAAAGGCAGCCCTTTGTTGGTATGTATTTTTTTAATCAACTAGTCCTGGTCCACAAAAAATCATATTGCTGACAGCTGAGAGGGGTTTAACAGGGGTCCATATCTTTTGTAGCATCCTCTCCTTGATGTAAAAGCTAAGAAATCTTGTTATTACTGGGCCAGTAAAATGAGAATAAAGTCACCAAGGAGAGGAACCCGATGAGCCCAAGTCAAGAGCAAGTTCCTGCTCAAAGACACCTGAATATTTTGTCAGCCTGGCCCCAAATATAGGATAGATAGTGATCCTCGATCTTCTCAGAAATACCCAATATTTTCAAATTCTTTTAGTGGCTCCGGTCCTCAGAATAAATCTATTTCCCAATAGTTATACTTTGACCTTCATCTACTGTAACCTTTATTGTAGGTCCTGCATCTCCTAATCACATCCCATTGACAGGTCAGAATGATCTGTGACTGCTGTCTCTATATCCTTAGTTTGGCATCAGACCTGATGGTATAACTTCTAAGCAGTTCTTGTATGAGGGTGTCAAACTTGCCAGTGAATTTCCCCACAAGTCCAGATAAAGGACTGTTGTGCTCAACTGCATCTAGTGACTCATGTTTTCATAATTCTGTACATTTTTCTTTTTATGAGAAGAACATTGTGATATCCACTACTCAAAAGATCCACTGTAGGTCATCTGCAGAGAAACATAAGTATAGTAAACCTTTGCTGTGCTCCAGTAGTTAAAAACGGGAATATAAGCCGGGGGATGGGTGGGCAAGCAATGCGCTGGACTCACATGTTTTTGGCTAAACTGGAAGTCCTTCTTCCCTATCTTTTTTCAGCACTCCTATTCCACTGTCCTCCTGTCATCTAATCCCACATTCTTCACTATTCATCCTTTTGTGTAATTATTAAATCCTTTCCTTCATCCAGGTTTCCTGGGTACCTCTCCTCCAATGTTATTAATCTAAACTGAAACAACAATAAGCTTTCTTCTGCCCTCTTTCTTGATCTCTCCAAAACGTTCAACATGGTCAACCACCAACTACTCATACACACACTTAAAATTATTCCCCTAGATGTCCAGGCTTTCCAGTGGTTCAAATCTTATCTGAGCAGCAAACAACAGGCTGTACTATGGCAGAACAAACTGTCTTCCCTTCTACCTATCACCCATGGGGTCCCTCAGGGATCTATATTAGGACCCCTATCATTTTCTATCTTTATTAATGACCTGTACACAGTCATCCCAATAGCCACCTGCATTCAATATGTGGATGACTCCACTTTGATTTGCTCTGTCACTTCCCCTTTAAGTCTGCAGACTTTATCCGAAAATGTTTTTAATACTGTCGAAAACTGGCTCTGTAATCGAAGTTTCCTATTAAATCCTAACAAAATGAAGCTACTGCTTTTCTCCCCCACTTGTAAAGTCTCTGCTCCAGCCTTTACTATAAAATCTAACAATGGCACTGTCATTGTCCCAGATCCCTGTACCAAACTCTTAGGTGTAACAGCTGATAATAACCTCAAATTTGATATGCATATTAATCAAACTATTAAAAAAGTTAATAAAAAACTTGGCTCACTATACAAGATCAAACCTTTCCTCACTCCAGTAGCTAGGACGGTAATTGCCTGTGCACATCTACTTTCCACCCTCCTTTATGCATCCCCTCTCTTCACGAACTTGAGTAAGTCTGACCTTAATAAACTCTCTAGCTGCTTTAATCATATTGATAGATTTGCCACTGGAGCAGCATACAGAACACACCACTGTCTGAACCTAAAGAATTTAGGGTGGCTAAAATTGCCTATCCAACTTCAGTACAATCAGCTAATAGTAGCACATAAAATTCTCTACCAACCTGAAAACACACCCGTACTTACAAAAATTATCACCCTTTACAGCAACCTCAAGACACTTCGCTCATCCTGCAATTTACAAGTCCAAACCCTCAAAAGCAACAACTCATCTGGAGACTCTCTATATGCCAACTCTGTTGGCAAAATATGGAACTCACTTACTGCTGAGCTTATTTCACAAACCATTCTAACCCAATTCAAGAAAAATCTAAAACTACTTTAAAAGGCAATGGCTCTGTCCTTGTTCTAATCCTGACTAACTCTGGCAATATAAACATGTGCTAAAGAGGTCTTTTGACCACCCCTACATTGCTTCCTAATTGTTATTCTGTAACAAATCAGATTTATATATGACAGAATGAATGACTTTTATCCTATGTATTGTATCTGTAACAGTAATAAAAAGAGAAAACAATCCACGTAGTCAGCAAACAACACCAGTAAACGAAGAAAAAGTGACTGTAAAGGTGAATCAATAAAGCCCAGTGGATGACTGTAATCCAATCCAAACCAGTTTTATAGGCATACCAATACAAAACATTAACGCCAAACAAATACGTTTTCATTTAGAAAACTTCATCAGATGTGGGATGATGGTTAAACTAGCAGCTTAAATACCTCCCCTAATTAAAAAAGTATGCTTTCCAGTAAGTAATTGAAATTTTCTTTAAAAAGCTTTAAAAACATTCTTTATATGTAGAAATGACAAGGGATGTTCAAACAGATTCAAGGTGCATTTTGTAAGTAAAAATTAAATGTTTTACACAATCACATTGATTAAAACTTTTGTCCCCTAATTCCTGATATAAATACAGGTATAAATACATTTATAAATTAAAAACCATGTTAAATACAGAGAAAACTGTGAAATGTATAGGACACTAGCTCCCTCTTGTGGCCATTCATATAAAATATCTTATAAAATCATAACAAAATGTATTTTAAAAGACCTGAAAATATCTTAATATGCAATCTCCATTGAACTTTATACAAAGAATGTTCATCAATGAGTTAAAAATCTGATAAAAATGGTAAAACTTACTTAAACAGTGTAAATGAAGAAGAAAGCAGGGAGAAAACAACCTGAAACCTCACTTGAATGTACCTAACTTTACAATTTAGCTGATCTAAGTTTAAGCAAGGGCATTAATGAAATGTTTTTATTGAGACCGGGCGGCTTGTTTGCCTCCAATGTGACCTGCCACCATAACTCTCTATATTCAATTGTCTCCTCCCATAGCCCTCCTCTCACATCAATGTTCACCCCTTCTATGACAAAAAATACAAAATGAGCATTGAGACAGTCTTGTTATGTTTAGCTAAGTGGGAAGAAAAAATGGTGTTAGAATCAATTTACAAGCATTGCTGGAGTCTTTATAGAAGATTTTTGGATGATATATGTATTCTGTGGGTGGCACTGATCAACCAAATAGAGGCCTTTATTGATTTTCTAAACAAAAGTACTAGTTTCTTGAGTTTCACTTTTAAAATATGTAAGGACAAGTTACAATACCTTGACATTGAGATTTATAAAGAAAATAATGTATTCAATTCAAGGGTGTACAGAAAAGGTACATACTCAAGTGCTTCCTTGCATTTTAATAGTGCCCACCCTTTTCATTACGAAAAGAATATAGTCAGACATCAATACATTGGGGGAAGTAGAATGACTTCCAAGGACAGCGATTTTTGTAGTGAAATGAGAACCCTAAAACAAATGTTTAAAGCAAGGGGTTATCTGGAATGGCTGTTAGATCAATTTGAAAAAGAAGTTCAGAATGAAACTTAGATCAGCTTAATTGTAAAGTTAGGTACATTCAAGTGAGGTTTCAGGTTGTTTTCTCCCTGCTTTCTTCTTCATTTACACTGTTTAAGTAAGTTTTACCATTTTTATCAGATTTTTAACTCATTGATGAACATTCTTTGTATAAAGTTCAATGGAGATTGCATATTAAGATATTTTCAGGTCTTTTAAAATACATTTTGTTATGATTTTATAAGATATTTTATATGAATGGCCACAAGAGAAAGCTAGTGTCCTATACATTTCACAGTTTTCTCTGTATTTAACATGGTTTTTAATTTATAAATGTATTTATACCTGTATTTTTATCAGGAATTAGGGGACAAAAGTTTTAATCAATGTGATTGTGTAAAACATTTCATTTTTACTTACAAAATGCACCTTGAATCTTTTTGAACATCCCTTGTCATTTCTACATATAAAGAATGTTTTTAAAGCTTTTTAAAGAAAATTTTAATTACTTAATGGAAAGCATACTTTTTTAAATAGGGGAGGTATTTAAGCTGCTAGTTTAACCATCATCCCACATCTGATGAAGTTTTCTAAATGAAAACGTATTTGTTTGACATTAATGTTTTGTATTGGTGTCCCTATTAAACTGGTTTGGAGTGGATTACAGTCATCCATTGGGTTTTATTGATTTGCCTTTACAGTCACTTTTTCTTCGTATCTGTAACAGTGCTTTAACTTGTTTAATGTAACAGTTTTTCTGTATGTATGTATGTATGTATGGTGCTTTTCTCCCCGGGCCTCCTCTGAAAATGGACAGGTATCCAGTCGGACTATCCCAGTCAACAAATGTAAAATAAAATAAAATAAATAAATAAATAAATAAATAAATAAATAAATAAAAATAAATACATTTTCTGTAACACTTGCTCTATTCTGTTCAGTCCTGCCATTGTTGAACTCTTCCTTTCAGTCACATTTGGTTTAATTTCTCCTTTATATTATTTCTCATTTCTTACCTCCGTACTATTCTTTTTTGTCCCTTTCCCCTTTTGTGACTCACTCAGTTAGGTAAGTTTTGTCATATTTTTCTTAATCAGGCACCACACAGCCTCCTTTCTGCATGTTGGCTCTGAACTTTCCTTTACTAATTCCTACCTTTTTTAACCTCAAATAAGTCTGTCACATTTGCTCTGCATATCCTTAACTACCTTTTCCCTCCCAGTCACAGTTATATATCATTGTATATCCCACCTTTGGACCTGCAATTATCATTCATTATGCTTTTTCTTCCTGCCAGCATTGAGGCTTTCCCAGTTCATGTCTCCAGCTCATTTTATATGTCTTGTTCTTTTTTTATAGTTCTTTTCTTTGTTCATCCCTAACTCTCAAATCTCTAACCCGATATATTATACTGTGGCTTTTTCTGTATCTGTAATTTATTTCTACCATCTTTTTTCTCTTCCCTTGTCCGTAGTTGCATTGATATAATTTTTTAAGGTTGCACTCTAGTCCAGTATCCCAGTTAATAATACACTTTTTCATTATTATTACTGTTGCTCTGTTTGGGGCAGCCACAGTGGTGCAGCGGTTAGTGTTGCCACCTCACAGCAATTGGTTCTCTGGTTCAATTTTCAGCTGGGGTGCCTTCTGTGAGGAGTTTGCATGTCCTCCCTGTGGTCATGTGGGTTTCCACCGGGTGCTCTGATTTCCAATGACATGCAGTAGGTGGATTGGACACTCTAAATTGGCCCTAGATGTGTGTGTGTGCCTTCTGTGGAAGGTTGGGCGCCAGGCTGGCAACTTGATACCCTAAAACTCCACTGCCAATCATGAGCAGGCAGATGATCTGCTGTGGTGACACTTAACCAGGAAAAGCCAAAAGAAGAAGATTGTTGCTCTGTTTATATCTTCAGCAATTAATATATAATCATCTGCGAACAACTACAGTTTTTCATTTCCTCCTCCTTGCTTCTGATTTCCTCTAGTACTCATCTCATCTCTCTTATCAAAACATCAGTAGTGGTGATGAACAAATTAAGGGACAGTGGGCCTCCCTGACCTGCTATTCTTTGAATCTGAATATTATCAAAATGTCCCCCATTGACTGTTAGCCTTGCTATTGGACTGATGTGCATAGATCTCACTCAGATGTGGAATATGCGTTCTACCACTGCCGGTCCTCCATGGTCCATGACATAAACTCCTTATTCAGGGAGTCAAATGCTGGTTTAATATCAAATGGAAAAAGTCTTGCTTTTTTGCTTCCATTTCTATCCTGTCTGTCCATAAAATGTAATATCACCCACCAATTATCTGATGAGACCCAATCTTTTATGAAATTCACCTGCACTTAGGATCACAGGATCACAGGATCATGGGAGGTTACTAGACTAATGGCCCTCAGGGCCCTTACAAGCCTAGCCAAGTTCAACCCATGTTCCCAAGTGTGTCTGGTTCAAGTAGATACTAAAATCAGCACCTATTGCCCCTGTCCAAGAAGGACAC
This sequence comes from Protopterus annectens, assembly GCF_019279795.1. Lineage (NCBI taxonomy): Eukaryota > Metazoa > Chordata > Ceratodontiformes > Protopteridae > Protopterus > Protopterus annectens. Next base: position 1,322,810,571 of record NC_056745.1, on the reverse strand, counting down.
AGGTGGAACCCCCAGGGTAAATTTCTGGTTACTCATCTAATCATCCAAATTACACTTAAATAGGGCCAACAAGGGGCTTTGTTTAACAAAGCAATCTCTGTGAGAAAAATCTGTTTCCCCAGCAAGTTATGTTGATGTCACATACCAGGTTAAGGTCCTTTGAATGAGTGACCCACTGACTGCGAATTTACAGAATTTCCACTTAAGCTGGGTCAGAGATTGCTCTATATGCTAGACACAGGTGACCTCTGAGCAGTCTGTATGACACAGTGTAAAGTGACAATGATTTCATTCTGTCCATATAAGACAGATCTTGAAGACACTGAATTTTCTTTGTAAGGAACCTTTGTGGTCTTTGCTGCAGTTGTTTGGAAAGGAACATACCAAAGGGAGTATTGTACTGTATTATTGGCCTGATAAGGGAAGACTACAGGGGGGTATAACCTCTTTTTACTGGAGGCAATGCCCTTACTTATGAGATGAGCAAATAAATTGCCCTTCTTACCACTGTGGAGACATGGTGATTGAAGTTAAGGTTGCTGTCGACCTGTGTACCCAGACCTCTCACCACTGACTATGTGCTTAGGGTATTGCTATTCATGTAGTTGTTTGCAGGAACATCACCCTTGCTGAAGGGGATGATAATGGATTTTTTGCATTAAGTTTAAGACCATGGCTTTGGCACCAGTCATTAGCCTGCATAAGACCTTGCAGCATGTTAACATTGCTAGGGTTTTCAATGATTGCTCCCAGTTTGCAATCATCAGCAAAATTTGTCAGCCACACTTCTTTAGTTTTAACCTGTACTTTCTTAATGTACTGTGGTACAAGCTTGGCTAATCGTCTAGCTTGAATCTTGGCTACAATTTTCCACTTCATGTTTGTCAAGGATATGACTTTTAAAACTCTTACAATTGCTGTTTCTCTATTTTTTGTGGGCATTATGATTTTTTACTGCTGTACTGACTGCAGTAGAATACCCTCTTATGTTCCCTGGTGAAAGATCCTGGATAATTCTTCCTCTTTCTCACCAACATCTTGTAAAATTCAGTAGGGTATCCATTGTTTCCCTCTGTTTTCTTAGTTCAATCTCTCTTTAATGCTTACTCCTACCTCTTTGTCTATTGTTCTATATAACATTTTTAATTCCGCAGTGGTGGTGCTGTGGTAGCGTTGTCGCCTCACAGTAGGACGCTGTCCAGTTCGATTCTCAGCTAGAGAGTCTTTTGCATGGAGGCATGCGTGAATGGGCATACCTTAGTTGAAGGTTGTGCATCAGGGCTGGCAACTCAGCATGTAAAAATCAACTGCCAATCATTAGCGGACCGGAGTTCCGCTGTGGCAACCCCTAACCGGGAAAAGCCGAAAGACACAACAAATAATTTGCATTCATTTACTGTGAAAGTCTGATTGATTACTAGAACTTCATTTCACCAGAGGCCCATGGAGAAAAGCTCCATTGAATATAAACACAATACAGAGAGAAATACCAACAACTTAGTAGTAGTAGGATGTATTTAAAAATAAACCATAAAGTATATCCATCTACAACAAGACAAGAAAATCTAATTGAGTGACAGATTCTAGATATATAATAGTGATGCCAGAATATGAACAGATGATGATTGACTTAAATAATTGGCTTAGTTTTGCTTGTCATTGTAGGGGAATGCAATATTTGTCAGTATGGGATGGCGACATGGTTAACAAACCACATTGTTTTGCCAGATGGTCTGCACCCGTCCCCTCTAGGCTTTTGAATATTGGCTAAAACATTGTCCGCCCCACAGAGCCTTTTTCAGACAATGCCAAATTGACAAACCTTACAACATAGCAAAATTTAGTCAGTGAAATCTAAAGGTGTTAATGCTCAATGCCAGGAGTCTAAAAAAGAGCTCCAGTCTGTCCAAGTTCTACTCATCCTGGAAAATGCTGACAAATGTGCAGTTACTGAGACATGTTTAAAGCTACAGAGAGTACCTCAGCAGTGCAATGCTTCATTGCCTCCCACACATTTAGACAACAACTGTACTTACAGACACTGAAGGTGGAAGTGCCTCAATCTACATCAGTAACATGCATATCTCTAAGCTGGTTAAACAGTATGCTGCACTGGAGTTCCTCCATGTCCAGATTATCATAGACAAAGTGTCATATAATATCCTAACAAGCTATAGGTCACCCTCTGTGTCCCATGAAATCTATAGATGATACTTAGACCTATTGGAGATATTCACCATTCAGCCAAATACTGTGTTCATAGGGGACTTTGATTATCCTGGGATAATTCCAGTAAACTGGGAATCATTCATTCTCCCAAATTTTCAGGCAGAAAGATTCAGCAAGCAACCTTGGCGGAATCCCAAATTAAACAGGTTGTAGAACAAAAGAAAAAAGTCAGAGCTAAAATTAAGAACTGTGGTACCAATGACTCCAAGAGCCAGCAAGAAGAAAAACAAATCCAAATGAGACAACCACTTTATTCGAGTTGAGCGCTTTCCTCTCCACTAAAGAGACTTCATCAGAACAATGTGCACACAACACCCAGCCTTTTATATACCCTACCCAATTAATCAATCAAAAGCAGAACACACATTGGTAATAAAAACCCATTCGACACTAATACAATTAGTTACCATAATCAAGTTGCATATACAGACTTAAAATTCCTTGTTAAAAATATCATTAAAACCATCTTAAAACTGTATAAAACTATGAACATTGAATTCTGCACAGTAACAAATTAATTAAGTTAGCATGCAATGTGGTCCAATTGTCTGGCTGAGAAATTCAGCTCCAACCCCCCCCCCCTCCAGCCACCACCTCATGGAAATACCAGCTAACATAATTTCTCCAACTATCAGTAGGGTATGCTCTCTAAGGCCAGCAATACAGCTTTGAGGCACCCCAGTAATATCATAGGATGCCTCCTGAATAGCCTGAAATATGACCTATTGGAGACACTGGTGTCACTATTCAATCATAGGCTTGGAACAGGCTTCATACCCCTTGAATGGAAGACTGTGACATTTATCCCTCTGCACAAGAGGGGACCATCAATGGATCAAGGGTACTATATATGCATTAGTCTGACTAGTCTCATGTACAAAGCCATGGAAAGAATTAGCATGGAAATGATTAACAATGAGATAGGAAATATTCAGACACTAGAACAAACATATCTTGGTTTCAGCAAAGGCAGGCTGTGCTTACTGAACCTGGTAGACTTCTTTGAGAAGATCACCAAGCCAATGGATGAAGGCAAAGTGGCGAATACTACCTACCTTGACATAGCTAAAGCATTTGATACTGTACCCCACTAGGGCAAAACAAACTCCTGGAGTTAGGCATAAAACCCTGAGTAACTCATTGGATAGTCAGCTGTCTAACAGGCAGGACCCAAGAAGTTAGGATTGGAGAGACTACCTCCACAAAGAGGCTGGTCACTAGTGGAGTCCCCGTGAGCTCTGAGGTGGGTCCGCTCCTCTGGCATATATTTTTCAGAAGTCAAGACCAATATCAAGGGCCTCTGGTTTACCAAGTTTGCAGATGATTGCAAACTAGGGACAATTGTAGAAACCCCTCATGATACTAATATCTTACAGGAAGGTCTAACGCAGACAAATGACTGGTACCAATGCCACAACTTAAAACTCAGCACTGAGAAATGCTTAATAGTACCTTTTGAGAACCTGGCCACCCAGGGAAACTACCTCATTGTTAAAGTAGATGCAGCAGTCAGGTATTTGGCAACAAATGTAGATAGTAACCTGGCTTTTGACCAACATGTCTCTAAGGTTGTAAGAAAATCACTCCATGTCACTCAATGTATGAGTAAGGGCATTGCATTTAGGTTCTGGAATGTTGTTCTGAAACTATACTCAGCCCTCATCAGACCCATCACTGAGTATAATGCCCCCTTTGGTATATACTTGACCAGGAAATTGCAAAAACTAGAATGCCCACCAAAGTTTCTCACAAAAAGAATACAGGGCTTAAACACAGCCTTAAAGCCCTATCTTTGATTTATGTCTGGCATACAAGACATCCTTGGATCACATGAAAAAAAAACACCATAGCTACGGTATGTTTTTTCTCATTTGCTTCTTTTTTGCTTTGGTTGTTTTATTGCCTGAGGCTATATTCTTTGTTTATATCCTTGGATCACACTCTGACGGACTTTTTGCATATCCACAAAATGAACAACACCAGAAATACTAGGTCTAAGGATTTAAACTTTACTTATGACTTAAACAGGACATATTGGAGGCTCAGGTATTTATCTTACAGAATCCTCATTCTCTGGAACAGGCTTCTCATCCAAGTGAAGTAGAGCCCTTCCCTAACCCTAGTCAAGCACAACCTGGACCACCGGATGGGAAATCAGAAATTTATCCTGGTCTGACAGCTGTGTCTGTGATGGACAGAGGCAGCTGTTAAATCTCACCCTAATGGACTCATACCTCTTAAAATGACCTCTAAGGCACAATAACTCATGAGATACATTTGGGTTGCATGGCTAGGCTTTTAAAGGCCCCAGTTGTTGTTAGCCTAGTATACATGTATAAACATATGAACAGTAGAAAAGTACACATTGTAGTAAGTTTGTTCATTAAAATGAAGGCAGAAAAAGATGTTAGACTGTAATTTAGGCACCAGAATGAATGATTTGCAGGGGCTTGGGCATTCTGTATTGTTCCCCTTTGGATTTGAATATTCCTGTTCTGACAGTCTTCATCCAGGCATTGTATACCCCTTTCCTTTTTTACCCTATTTTACACTGAATGCACTTTGGAATGCCTCCCGCTGTCCTTCTTTTCTTCTCCTCCTCCTGCCACTATTTTTGCATACTACTTCAGATTGCCTACCCTATGCTCTTCTTCCTTTACATTTTCAGCCAGCAGTTGTCCTGCTTTTTCCCTTTGCAATCATCAGTAGGTATTTTTGCTCTATTTCCTTTTCAGATTTGGTAATTTCTATTCTTTCTAAGTTGCTTTTAATTCTTTCTTCCAGTAGTTTAACTCCCCAGTCTTTTAAATCACCTAGCTGTTTTTGTATCTCCTTTAAATGGTTTTCTTACCATTTTAATATTTTATTTTGCTCTTTATTTCTTCTGTTCCTTTCTTGCATTATTGCTGCCTTTATCTTATGCCACTATTGAGCCTTCATCCCTGTTCCACACCCCTAGGTTTCCCTACTGTATTCCATTTCCAGCCCATCCTTGCCTTTTGTTTTCCCTGTTCTTAATTATTCCCACTGCCATCAGTACATGGTCTGACACAGCTCTTTTTTTTCTTTCTTGAATTTCCTTCTATGCCACTTTGCCCTTACATTCCTATTTAACCATAATGCAGTTTAACCTAGTCCCTTGATTTGTCACATTTTTTGAGATTGTATATTGCTTCTCTGTTTTTCTCTCCATTTGTCTGTCCATCCCTCACTTTGCTTCCTTTCTTATGTCCCTCAGTCTGTAGGTATTGTTTTATTTATTTTTTACCTTTTTCTGCCCTGTGCGGGTTTTCCTATGACATCAAAGTCTCCTATGTGCTTGCCAGTGAGTTCCTACTGTATTTTCATCTTCAAATTTGAACAGCTTATAAAAGAAATTGCTGCTATTGTCTGTTTGGCATGCATTTCCTGTTTTCTACTTCCCTGTCCCTAGTCTTCCCTCCCAGATTATCCATCCTATCCCTGTCTACTGCCAGTCCCTTTCTGAATATTATGCTGACCATTGTCTCCTCCCCTACTCTTTCATGGTCTGTCATTCCTTTTGGTTATTTCTTAATTAATACTTTCTTCTTCTCCTTTATCTTTAATTTTGTTAAGTACATTCAGCAAATATTCAGTCATTCTCTTATGTATTTTCTTATTACTCTGCTTCTCTTTACTGGGGTATGATACCCTTCCCTACACAGTTTATAGTCACATAATTGATGATTGCAAAGTTGAATCTGACAATGACGACAAATTCGCGCCAACTGTCATTAATTACCAAGACTCACAATATTGAACACCTGAACTTACCCCTCCTTGCAGAACCCATGTTAGTGCTCGGTCCTGCACCTGCAGTGATAGGGCATTTTGGGATTCAATCAGACCTCTAAACTGTTCTGGACCTTTAGGGACGTCCCTGCTATAGACTTCGATTTTAGGTCTGTCCCTCTTAATCCCGCTTAAAACTGATGACTGCTGAAGAAAAGGTGGTGAATTGCCCTTAATAAATAATGATAGTAATTCAGAGTTATAGACGTTTTATGTCAGAAAACCTATATTAATCCACATTCTCTTATTCTGCAAATGTTTCAGGTTAATAGTACAAATATTTAAAAAATGTCCCTGATTATCCCTGATTATTTGAGGATTTGTCCCTGATTCTGTTGAGATTTGTCTCTGTTCAGTTGAGAGCTATGGATTCAATATTTTTCTTGCTTGTATTCATTCCATGTTGAGATTCTGGTGTGATTTTTTTGCATTTGTTCCTACTCCCCTGCCCCACAGCAAACACTCTTTCTGTTTAGCATTACAGTATTTAATAGTGATAATGCCGTTTTTATTACTCTCTTCTATTACTGTGCAAGGAATTGTTGAATGTCCTCTTACTTGGCTTTCCCATTATCTGTCTTTTGCCCCTGCCTATTGGAAAGTTTCTGATCGGCATTTGTTGGTTTTTCAGTGCTCTCAGTAACTGTACTGCATGGGAGTCAAAGTCCTCCAATGTTGTTTTGTTCAGCATGCTGTTCATGTTCTGCTGTTGGCTCTCCCCTGCAGATATTGCAGTCCAAATGACACATTGGTAAAGACTTGCTCTTTCTCTCTGACTTACCCTACTTCTGCTATAACAGAGTCTACCTTTTTTCTTGCTCCTCTCCATCGGTCATATCTCCATTCCTCTCCATCGGTCATATCTCCATTCCTCTCCATCGGTCATATCTCCATTCCTCTCCATCGGTCATATCTCCATTCCTCTCCATCGGTCATATCTCCATTCCTCTCCATCGGTCATATCTCCATTCCTCTCCATCGGTCATATCTCCATTCCTCTCCATCGGTCATATCTCCATTCCTCTCCATCGGTCATATCTCCATTCCTCTCCATCGGTCATATTTCCCTGCATCCTTCCCCTTCTTTATAATCTCCTCTCTGCCTTCCACACTCACTCTTCACTTTGGATCACAGTACCGCTTCATTCCCCATCTGGAATCAGCTCACCTTTGCTATCTCACTCTTCGGCCTTCCAATGACTTTCCATTGTTCCATTGACTGCTTATTGTTTTAATTACTTCCTAATGATTCCATCTTCTCTCTCTCTCTTTTTATTTTGGTGTTTGGAGTCAGCCTATTATCCTGTGATGTACTGAAGGGTTTCCTTTTTGTGGAATGTGATCCACCTCGTTAGTCTGCATTTATTTTGCTTTTTCATTCCTCTCTGATTTCTCTTTCCATTTGTAGGACTTCTCAGGCTTCATTTTCAGGAAATCCTGAAACAGAGTATAAACGATTACTCCAGATAGAATCACTTAGGGTAGAAGATCTAGGAGACTTTCTCTCACTTATATCCACACTGTGGGAGGAATAAAGGCACCTTGTTGAAGTTTCCAGTACTTTATTCAATCTAACTGTGTAACTGAATAAACTACTGGAAACTTCAACAAGGTGTCTTTATTCTTCCCACAGGAAGGGTATCAGGGACATAGAGTTCCCTAAATCTGCTAGGTAAAGTGATTTTATCTGGACTAATCCTTTATTCTCTTTTTCTTGTTAGCCCTTTCACTCTCTGGGTCACAGGTGGGATACCAGACTTCACTCAAGCTCTCTGGATTACTTCTGTTTTCAGTAAAGCCTAGTAATCTGCTATATTTATTAGAAGCATTATAGAGTATTGAATCTTGGAATTAAATATTTTTCTTTATTTTTCCTAGATTATGTAATACTCCTGTTTTTTTGGTACAACTTGAAAATTGTTATTCTTATTTCTCTGCAGTCTGGGCTTGTTAACTTTGTTCTTCTTGCAGTGCAACTAAACCTTGCATAATACACATCTTGGTTGGCTCTTGCATTCTTATGTTCTTCCTGTCATGTGCAGCTTGTCCACTTTCAGATTCAGTTTTTTAAGAGAGTTCAGTTGTTTGTCTTTCTCTCTCACTGTCTTTTTTTTTAATTTATTAGGTTTAAGGAAAAAGTCAGTTCTTTTGTTCTTCCTGAATGTTTATTCTTATTTTGGTGATTCTTAGGTTGTCCATTTTGATTTGTTTTTCCTTCAAGTCCAGATGATTTTTCAAATTTGCCACCAGCACTCCGCGGTGGTGGTGCTGCGGTAGCATTGTCGCCTCACAGCAAGACGTTGTCCCGTTCAATTCTCAGCTAGAGCGTCTTCCGTGGAGACATGTGTGAATGGGCGTACCTTCGTTGAAGGTCGTGCGTTAGGGCCGGCAACTCAGCATGTAAAAATCACCTGCCAATCATTAGCGAACCGGAGTTCTGCTGTGGCGACCCCTAACCGGGAAAAGCCAAAAGACACAACAACTTCCAGGATTTTGAGCCTGTTCTTGCCACTTGTTAACTGTCCTCTATATCATGAGCTTCTTCTTGTTTTTTTTTTTCCTCATGGATTTTATTTTTCTAGTTTCTGTTGATACACCTCTATTGTCTCCCTTTGAAAAAGTATATCTTTACAGATTTTTTTCCATTATCTGAATCAATTTTCCTTTATATTTTTTAACATTTCTTCCTTTTTGCTGCTGTACTGGTTTTCCCTCTTTGGTGTACAGTTTCTGTCTTCTATTTAGCCCTTTTGTGCACAGTTTCCTTATGTTTCTCAGGCCAGACTAGAGCTTAGTTGTAATTATCCATCTTGGTTTGACTCTTCCATGAAGTTCCTAAATAATTAAATTCTTTAGGCTGCTTTTAGTACCACACTTAATTTATAGTTTGCAACTCAGAGTATAAAAGGTTGCATTTATAAACAGCATTGAGGCAATTTATATAAAGTTTGTTTGTTTCCATTTGTTGACTAGGTCAAAGAGAACCAGATTATAGTGGTTCATGTACATGTGCAGGAAAGGGGAAGATGATTTGCTAAAAAAAGGTTTGGGAGAGATAGGAAGATGGCAAGAAGAAACAAGGACATCCAGCAAAGAGATGGATGGATTAAATGAGGAATGATTTACCACAGTAAGTTATGACCGTTGAAAAATGAAGGAGAGTGCAACTGAATTGAGATAGGTGGAGATGGTTGACGTGACACCCTGACCACATGTAGAAAAAGGGGAAAAGGGGGTGGTTGATGAGGATGATGAATGCTCCACTGTATAAAGATTATTTTTAGGGGAATGCCAGAGAGAAAAGCCCTAATACTACTTACACAAAATAACAAGCATTTAAGGTAGATGTGTATTACAATGATTTTGCTTTTGTAAGAGTTGCAAAAGTAACAGCTGGTGGAGTAAAATTTGTCCAAACAATTCAGAAATATAGTGTGAAGTTATGTAAAGTGCTGTAGGTGTCTGAGTGGCCATGTTCATATGACAGGTATTGTAAAAAAGAGCTCCTCAGTGTTAGTTATACACATAAAGTCCAGTAATGTGACTAACCTACTTCAGTCTTTAGCAATCAATTTAGTGGCTGGGCTCATCTTTTGTTCAGTTTTAAGCCTCAACCCAGCCACAGTGGCAGTGTACCAATACAAATAGTCATCAGAAATTATATAGACTTTTACATAAAGTATCACAAAATTAAGAAGGCACAACAGAGATATTTAAATGCAGTGCAATACATAAACTTCATAGCCGCAAGATTAAACAGTGAGGATTTCGTCTTGCATGCTATGAGCAAGTGCAGTACCTAAGATGAGATGGATTGCTTTCGAGAGTTAAAAGTGGTACAACACAAGAATTGACTGTAAGTAAAGGAAGAGCAAAGCAGAATGTCAGGAACACAGAAGATAAATGAGTAAAATGACTGTGACGAGAAAGAGACGTGGTACAACAGATAGGCAAACACTACTTCCAGTAGAAAACTGTAGCTGATGTAATAGGTTTGGATATGCATGTCGTTCTTAACATGTTTTCAGGTGAGGGAAAGTATGATGTCTGTCTGATGTTAGTGCAACTTGTTATGTGCAGTTGCTGCTCCTCGTTGTCCTTTTGACTAGTCATTGATTTCGACTTCATCTCAGTTTGAAACGACTGGCTATTTCTTGTTATACAGTGGGAGTGCTTAGTGTACTATTTGTTAGGATTTGATTAGAATTAAAAACGAATAAAAAAATAAGTAGCGTGCTTTAACATCAAGAAGTGTTACATGTCATATTAAAGGGTGAAATAGTCTCTACTAGCTAAGGGAATGGAATCAAGAGTCTTGCTTCTCTTTCCAGTACAAAGATCAAGATGACAGAGTTGGTAGCACATCTGTTACTGCAAATTATTCTGCCTGTGTGCTTATAAAGTAAGCCATCATGAGTAAGTAGATGTGTGCTCCTTTTTACATTTCTTTACGCATTGTTAAGGGTAGTGGAAATCATAAGCTCTGTGTTTTTGGCTGAACATGGTGTATTCTATAACAGAAAGGAGTTAGGAAAGAAAGAGGGAAGCTGCTAAAACATTCATGGTGACAGAAAAGCAAGCCTAGCTATCAATTAAGTCCGGGTTGTAGTATGTAAAATAAGAAGAATGTCTGACTCTAACGTCTGTAAGATGTAGTCTGCATGTGTTCATACACCTCACTTCCTGACACCCTGAATGACAGCTGAAGAGTTGAGGTGGACTATGCCTTTCATGGTGGTTACTTAGCTACTGCATGTCTTACTTAGCATTCTGTTAAAAACTCTCCTGCTATGAGCAGTGTGTTATAATGGCATTACAAGGGCTGGAGGCTAGTTATGCAACATCAAGGGACACAATGACAGGCACACAAACATTAGAAGGGCACTTAAAACATGCACGCAGGAATATACATAAGCTGTTTCAGCCATTTTATCATTCCTCATGAAGGCTAATGATATGGAGCATCTTCTTTCCTGGCACTGAGTTTTGGGATACCAAAGGCAGCTTCTGTTTCCAGCCTACTTAGAATGTTACCTGAAAGGGACAATCCCACAGTTGTTTTGTTCTAATTCTGATCTTTTACATTTTCAGTCTGGCATTCTGAAAATGTCCCAGCTTCGGCTGCCGGGGTTGGGGAAGGGGTGCTTACAGGAAGTTTGAATAGTCTTAGTCAAATTCCATCTCAAATTGCAGTTGTACTCACAACAGCTCTCACTGAGTCATTCATTAGTTTCACCTGTGCTTTTTATCCACAGAGAAAAGAAACCTTTCAGGAATTTTATGACCTCACTTGCTACTACCTTTCAGGAAAGCATATGAGCAGTGCACAGCTAAAACATTAGCAAACATGGTTTTCTGTTCATTTCATATTTTATTTTGTGCAGATTTATAAATTATAGCTAAGTGCTACGATGTTATGCATGACTGCCGCTTGCTCTTTAGAAAGCATCAGAATGCCGCAACAAGTTTCGAGCAATCGTAAAAAGCAGTATTCTTTTTTTATGTTTTGTTTTTTAATCTCTGAATACTAGCCAAGTGTAAAGGTTTTCTGTCCTGCTGTAAAAAAACCCAAAAAACAAAAAAAAAAAGTGTGACGCAAGCAATATATTCAGTTTAACTTACTGTCGCAATGGGAGCTGTAGAGAACAGCAATCTGTGACAGTTTCACCTACTAATTCTGAGAGTGTTTTACTGTGGAGTAAAGGGAACATGTAAGATTTAGTATGAATTCATTGAACTGTACTCTTTCGATTATACTGCTTGCACTTACACAATGCAGAATAAATAAAGGAATTAAAGAGCTGCACAGTTAAGATAAGCTTTCTGATGAGTTCATGAAAAGTAAAAACAGAGTCTTGCATAACAACCCTCACACACAAAAATGTACCTTATTGTTTCCCAGTGATCAGGGACTGAAAGCTTTGACAGGAACTGAATATTGTTAATTTTGTTCACCAGATGGAATGAAAACAGGGCTGAATAAAGTAAATTAAAACCAGGAGCAGGGTTGATGATGACATCATAATTGGGTGTTGACAACTGGGTGGAATCAGGATAAGTTTCTTTTGGTCAGAACTTCAGACTCTGGGATTTTCCCTTTAATAAACAAAAGACCTCAATGACATTAATATGTGCAGCAGAAGATTTTCAGAATTATGGTTCAAAGTATTCCCTAGAAAAAAATGTAAGTGTCAAGACAGTATACCATGCAGTCTGCAACATTACTATTTGCCTAATGATACTGAGTAATTTTAATGTCAGTAAATGTTTTCATGTTATACATGCTCTGTGACTATGCTGCAGTGAAGCAATGCTGGAACTAGAGTTTGCAGCTAGGTGGCACTCTGTGTTGGTAGGCAGAACAGGACGCAGACAAGTTAACAGAAAAAAGAAGTATTCACATATCTGTCCCATAAAAAAATCATTAAACAACCTGCCTGCTACTATCAGAAATACAAACTACACCACAGTTACCCTTGTGGGCATGTTCAGGAGGTATGACTACTTACTGATATTGTCCTTGTAGAAGGAGGGTGAACCACAGTATTGTAAGGACTCTGCATTGTTTTACTGAAACCATTAAGTAATCCTTGTGCTGATCATTATTAAATAAGTACTTGGGTTACTCTGGCCTACAAAAAAGTGTTATTAATGTGAGCTTTCCCATAAACAGCATTGTAAATAAAAGAAGCATGATGGTGCAGATAAACTGAGTGAGCACGGCTACTGCTTTTGTAGGTCAATGCAAGGATTTTAGGTGGTTTCTATGAAGAACTAAACGAGTAATTACAATCCTGTTCCAAAAGTCTGCATTGGCTGCATTGTTACATGAGAAGCATTAAACTAGAGCAGGACAGCTAACAAGTATGGGAGAAAGAATTAAAGTATTGCATTGGACTGGTTTCTCTGATACCAAGTTATTTTTACCCTTAAGGGTTAGTGATGGAAGTGTAGTCACAAACATTCACTGTATGCAGAGCATATTTCTGTTCCACTAGAAAGTTAACAGGCTGACTGTAATGTTGATAATGTTACACGAGTCATATGCAGGTAGGCTCATCAAAAACTGGAAATTATTTTCCTAGCATGTTAGTGCTGCTTGTAAGACAAGATGCCTTCTGAGTTCTCAATCTGCTTCTATGTCAGAAAAGAGTTACAGGAGTGAACAAGCAGAAACCTAGATTAAACTATGCTCACTGATAGAGCAAGGAAAAAAAAAGTGGTGGCAGATATGAAATGTCACATTTTAAGTAATCAGAGCATTGCTAAACCTTCTTTAGCTGTGATTAAGTCGTGATTGTTCTCAGTCCCAATGGAACAGTTTGTGTTCCAAATACGCAAATAACATGCACACAGCGTTGAGGTGTTGAGCAATACAAGTGTTTTAACAGGAAGTCTTACATCAGTTCTGTGGTCATACACGCAATGGGGAGTCATCCTCTGACCCAGTTAATACCGTAAAGTCATATATGTTAATGTTGAAAAGGCTAAGAATAAACAAATTATTTGTTGGTGTAAGAAAATATCTAGAACAAAACTTGCAGAAGAAGAGACTATATTAGTTCAAATGAAACTCGGAGCAATCAAAACTAATATTACTAAGGTTGCATATCATGGCATATCAGCTCTGTAGATCTGTAATATGGGCAAATCAGCTAATAATGGTCATTTCACATTGAATTTTCAGTAAGTGAATTGTAGTATTTTTATATGATTCAAAAATATATTTTCTATGCACGTACAATAACTAATATGCTTGTGCAGTCCACAAGGTTAGATCCATTATCTTACACACAACTGTTCTTAAAATTGATTAACATCATAATATATTATAACAACAGAAACTGTTTGCAAGTTAAAGACACCAGGAACATACTGCAAACTACAACTTACACTAAAGTCAGTGTCTATAATAATCACAGGACACTCAGCCTCACCTGAATCTTCATTAGTGCTCTCCCCATCAGGCCCACACCAAATGTGCTTCTCCAATTTTGGGACCCTTTACACAGACACACACACACACACACACACACACACACACACACACACACACACACACACGCGTGCGCGCACATGCGCACACACGCACACACACAACTACAAGGCTTGCTGTCTGAACTCTACCTTAGACCATACTTTTCAACTGTCCAAATTTTCACAGAATGTCAAGATTTTTGCCTCATATTTTTGGTCAATGCCTCATAAAATTTGTGATTTTTCTTGTAAATCCCTTAGGATTGACATCACTAAACAATGACATACATTTGAGTTTTAAATTTCATATCTTTCAGAAAATACAATCTAGCACAAATCCTTTTATTCTAGCAACTGTCTACATTTATAAGAGCAATATTTAAAATGTGCCCCTATTTTGGAGCCTTTGTTCCACCATTACAACAGGCTTTGTCCAGATTTCTTGCACTAAGAAGTTGAAAGGTATGCCCTAGGCCTCAACATCTCCCTCCTCTATCTCACCACACAATGAAGAACTGGATCTGCTAATACAATTATCCCATTTATGCTGATACCTGCATTGACTACCATCCTTGCTTCTTTTTCTCCTGCCTTAACCATCACTTCTGCTCTTAACTATTTATCTTAATCCAAAACACCCACTGGTCCTCTCTTCTGCCTCCCCCTTCCATACATAGACACGTTAACCATTCAGGCAGCCCCTGCTACCCACTTCCCCCAAACCTCACCCAATCCTGCTGTTTAAATCAGCTCCACAAGCTTTCCCTACCATCCTGCATACAGTATACCCACTTCCACACCTTAAACAAGTACTTTCAACATCTTGCAAGCAAAACATCTTAACATGATGATAATTTTAAAAATGTTTTCATTTGGCCACCCATGCTCCAGTGATGTCATTACAAAATAAAAAAAATAAATAATTCTCTCTCCAGTTTTCTACTTTGAAACACACCTTTTAAAACCCCTTTTACCATTCTCCATCATTGAAAAAACACATCTAGGTTTCATATGTTGCCTTACCTTTCAACTCCAAATTATTGCATCTTAGTTTCGTTCCCTTACTTTAAGGTTATCTGATACCAGATACACCTGTTAAATACCGACCTATATCATCTGCAGGTCATATACAAGGCACGATTGCTTCAGTTCTCTACACATTCCCAAGCTACATCCAGTGCCTTCTGACTCCTACCCCATAACTACCCTTCTACCAAGTTTCCTGCAGTCTCACCATATACCACCATACCCCGGGCAGGCTGCAGATCATCTATCATCTGCTCTTGTTATTTCAGTGACCTAGCAATCCCCCTCATCTCTCCGCTTACATTTTTTTATTACCTTTCCCACCTAAACCACCTTTGAGAAACCTTCCCTGTTTATGTATTAACAAAGTTACATTTGAAAACATGACATATTTCCTAAAGTCTGCCATTCTCCCATCCTTTTCTTTCCTTTTTTACTCACTTCCTTCCTCTCACTGCCAACCTTTCTTCTTTGACCACCCCATACAAATAACTAACACAAGGCTATTATTCTCTCATCCCACTTAATTGCTCCAGAGATACGAATGTATCTTTCCAAATATTCAAAGTTGTAGTTACATTATATCATATGCATTAAATATAATCTTCTCCCTAAGGAATTCTGACTTTGGAAATATTTATCCAGAATATCAGCTTACTTAGCCATCTTTGATTTCCAATTTCCTTTCCTATTCCTCTCTTACTAATGTGAAAACTTAAAGCCAGAAATATTTTTTCCCTTCTGGGATAATGGTCCATACTAATTTCCCAAAATTATGCCTCTTACAGCAGCTTCGGATATTTGTTTGGGCAAAACTACAGTCCTGACAGCTCCCCAAAACTGATGAACCTCTGCAGTATCCCTGGGAGATCCATGTTTATGTTATTTGATAGTACCATGCAGTCATTCACAAACAGGTTTATATGTGTAAACTTTTTTAGCCTTGTACTTTCTTTGCCCCCCCCCTTTAAGATTCCTCTTAAGCTAGCATCCAAAGCCTTAAAAGTAGCTGAAAGTGTAGTTGAGCGAGAACACAGCCCCAGTGCATCTCACCTCCACTCATATCTTCTCTGATAAGCACTCAGTCACCAATACTCACTGTACTAGGTTCAGATATAGAATGACCTCCCCATTATAAACCTGTCTCTGAGGCCCTTTTGTCTCATTACTCTCTTTAAAACTTTCCATTGCACCATATCACAATACTGTGGTGGTGGTGCTGCGGTAGCGTTGTCGTCTCACAGACGTTGCCCGTTCGATTCTCAGTTAGAGTGTCTTCTGTGTGGCTACATGCATGAATGGGCATTCCTCCGTTGAAGGTTGTGCATTAGGCCCGGCAAGCCAGCACGTAAAAATCTACTGCCAATCATTAGCGGACCGGAGTTCCGCTGTGGCGACCCCTAACCAGGAAAAGCCGAAAGACACAACAACAACAACCATATCACAGGTGTATGAACATCAGATAAGATTACCTCTGTTGACTGGCATCCATTCTTACTAGCTTCCACCACACAAAAAAAAAAAAAATCATCAGCTACCTGTAATAATTGTTAATGACCATGCACAAATCCTACCCAACTATCTGCCATTACCAGAGGAATAACTTTTTCACCTTACACACTAGCAGCCTTACAAAAATCTTAGCACTCTTGTTGATTAATCTGGCCAGTAGTTTGCCAGGTCTTTCCTGCCTTCTCTCCCAGCAGGGGGACCCACCATCCCTGCCTCACTGTAGGGTGAATGGATCAGGTCCCTTTCTTCTGTGGAGTTCTTTACTTGCTGCATTCCCACCAAATTATAATCAGCCTCAGTAGCTTTCCATCTCTTTATTTCCTTAATACTTGAGATTATTCTCCTGAATTGATTACTGCTCCTAACATTCCCTACCCTTCTTTAACAGACATCCTTTTCCACAACCCTCCATGTCTCCATACCCTTATTCTTTTCCCTTCCCAGCTTTTTATAGAGACCCTAATAAAAGTTCCTAAATATCTTTACATGTTCTCAGTACCCATTTTGTTCTCCTCACATTTTGCCTTTAACACCTGTACTCTATGCTTTCCCCTTTTTTATCCTTTAACACTGAAGTTAGCCTCAGGCACCAGAAGGATCCTCCCCTAACAAGTTCCATCTTACTATCCTGCTGTCCCTCTCCTTAACTCTCTCACTTAACCATGCCTCCTTTGCACTTAAATCTGATCTTTCCCCAACAACATTCCATGATTTCCTTTACATCCCTCCCAGCAATTTCCTCATCCTCTACTAACACTCTTGTCTGCTTATTCCAGTTTTTTTATTGCCTTTGATCTATGCTACAGAAATTATGTCTTGATCTCCCCTGTGCCAACCCTCCCTTCCTGTGTTCCCTTCTCTTTACCTCCTCTCTACCCTTACCCTGTTCTTGCACTATTCTTACAGAACCCCACAGCAAAGCTAGGCCTACCCGACCATTGACCAGCACGGCCAAGAGCACCAGCACTCCCACTGTGGATCACCTGGTTACTACAACAATTACTTGGTTCTGCCAGCAGTGCTGTTTCCAAAGTCTTTTAATCCCACTAGAACTCATATCTTCCATTGCTACTGCTATTTACTACAGCCCAGAACAAAGAATCTAGATGGTGCATAACCAACACACGCTCCTTTCCCACTCCTTCCTCCCTAGTAATAAAAGATCCCTTTCTTCCATTTCTACTCCTTCGGTCATTTGATAAGTACCTATGGAACTGACTATGGCAGCCCTATGGCATGTACTCTCAAAGAATTTTCAATCTTGCTGGACCCTCACACTTTCTGTTCTGCCCCCTTATCCATATCCCTTTAACTGTTGCAATGCTTATCGACTCACCCTGACATTTTAGAATTGAACCAAACCAACCTCCATCAACTTTAATTATTCCCTCTTAGTTTGGGAGGTACCTATTACCCTTTCTCCCCTGCCATCCCTCACTGTACTTGAAAATGAATGCCCACCACATGCGCAAGATCCCTTAGTATTATGCCACTCCAGTTGTACATTACACCCCCCTAAACTGTAATTCTCCTTCACTATATCAGTTCTAGTGTCTCTAACCCTTCTCAGTGTAAACCTTTCCTTTTAAAGTAATCCTCTCAAAATAAAGACTACTCTTGACTTTGCTTTAACACTTTCATCAACCTTCCCTCTCTCGCAAATATCCTATTTTATGCTATTGCCGAAATAACAATCATTCTAGATAAGCCTCCCCTAGTGCTAATATAATTCAACAGTCGGCCTACCCCTTGATATAACCACTGTGGACAACTTTTGCTTTTCCATTATCACTCTGTGTTTAAATAAACCTTCCTCCATCTGCATAACCTTAACCATTGTCCAGATTTCATTGCTCCCCCAGATTAACTACATGTCTTCCCCTAACTCAGCAAAATATAGTCTACACACTCCCAAAAAACATGTACATAGTTTTTCCTTTCACTCCTTATAAACCTCAGTGGTAACTCTGAACCTAAGGGAAGATCCTTTGCAGTCTATGCAGGGTATAAAGATACCTATGCAAGCATTGCTATGCAAACATCCTAAACTGTCTTGATTTAGTCACATACTTTAAAACCCTGCACACCTCCTCCACTGAGAGTTTGTAACTAGTCCAGCTAACATTTTATGTCAATCCAGTTGAACTTTAATTCTCTGACAGAGTTTTACAATTACTGATTGTAATTCTGTATGTTCCATTAATTATCCCCTGTCTATAGCCCTATCTGTTCTTGATTCCACTAAATATTTCATCATCAGTGGCCAATCACCAATGGCTCCTCTTAGACTCTATGTCTATTGTGATGTCCCACCACTGCCAGCCAGTAATCAAGGAGCCTCAATCCTCACCACTGGCAACAGTGGGGAATGTTCATTGAGAGGATAACAGGTACACACACAGCATTTCCAGATGCAGATCTCTGTATCAAGTGCAATTTCTCTTAAGAGCACACAGACACTACAGTCAGTCTGGGGCTGTTTTCTCCCTCTTTCTCCAGATCCCTAGTAAGAATCCCCACTGGCACAGCTATAGAGTTGAGCTCTCAGCTGAGTGACCAGGTCAAGACCTCCAGCACCCTCTCTGTCCAGCCAGTGCTTTGTGTCCCTGCCCAAGTAGCTGATGCACACAGTTTTTGAGGTTTGAGTTACACACACACACACACACACACACACACACACACACACACACACACACACACACACACACACACACACACACACACACACACACACACACACACAGACACACTCCTGGGAAAGGCTGGGCACAACTTTACTAGCTATATCTCCTTCCGACCAGACTATAAGGTAGTTTTCACTGCCACCAGTCAATCTTGGCTGCTACCTTAAGGGCCTTAACAAAGGGTGTCCAATCTTACTGTGCAATATTAATATTAACACAAATGGTAGTTTGACCAATACTTTTAGGAGTGGCCCACATAGTGTCATCAAATAAATATGCAAGTACTCTCAAAACTTAAATATCTCTACACAGCCACAGTGAAATGTTTATAAGTATTTAATAATAAATAATAAAAGAACAAGACAATACTAAATATATATTCACAGTGATATCAGAGTTCAAAACCACAGGAAATATTTAATTGCAGTACAGGCTCACACAAATAAAGAAAAGGAAATTTGAAACTAAGCTTTGCTATATTCCTGACTATATCCAAGAGAATTATACTATTCCCTAGTAACTTACTATTAGGGAAAGACAGATGTGGTGAATGGTTCTTGTTGTTATCAGGTCCAAGACATAATGCAGAATGCTCTGTCTCACTAAGAGACTTCCCAAAATAATATCTAAAATATTACTGCTGGGATAGCTTGCAGAATTACATCATTTTCTGGTAATATGTCTTCTTGTTATAAGGCCAAAACCCCCATTGCTGGAAGCTGGTAGCATTTGGCATCTACCTGTAAAAATACAAGGGCTTTTGCTCAGATCTTTGGCAGATGCTGGAAGTCATAAAACAATTACATTCCTTCATGCTTCCAAAGTAGCAAGTAGTTCACCCTAAATACAATACAGAAAGCTTACTAGTACAAACTTTCTGTCTCTAGTTGCATTGAAATATCTTTACAGAGTAGCCTATAAAGTAATTTAATTTCAGATATTTTTCTAAGGTTTGCTGGACTGAGGTTAACCTCCTATATTTCAGTTTTCACTGTTAAAGTATATACATTTAAACATTCACAATAGTTCATGCACATTTCTGTTCTATTCCAGTAGGGCACACTGTGGATACATTTTAAACACATCACTTTACTAATGCCTTTTCAATGCAAACATCTGTACAGAGCAGTTTGATATACACATGACATACAGTTCTAATACATTTGTAACACAAGCATCTTATATAAATTAACCAGAAAATTACACCAGCAACTCAGATTAATGGCTTGTTACTCAAACCAAATGAAAAAAAAAAAACTACTATTACTAAAAAGAAAATACTAGCGAGCCGACACACTGCCAGGTTAAAATGTAAAACAGTTATTGCTTATTGTACGCTTTCGCAATACAATGTTGCTTCTTCAAACCATTAAAAATCACATTAAAACATGTCCTTATATACTTGAAACAAACAACACATCCAAGAAACTACAAACAACAATTAAAAGTCAGTTTAAAATTAACTGTGCATAATTGCTAAACTTAGTGTCCTGATCCACCAGTCACAAAAAATGTATAAAGTCTTGTCCTGTTAAAGGTAAAAAAATCTGGCATCCAATCAGTAAAAATTGCTTTCAATGACATGATTGATTAAATCTACCATACATAGATGTATTATACATAATATGATTGGCTGATACTCAATATACACTTAAAAGATGTGGTGTGCTTATCATCAAGCAAGGTCTTATTAACATCCACATAATAACACAAAGCAATATAATTTCAATCATAACCATTTGAAAGTGCTCTGTATCCATAAACACATATTTCAGAACTCAATACCACAGTCTGATATTTGTCTTGTGAATAAAAATAATGCACGATGACATAAGTAACATATACTTTATACTACTTTCATCAAGATATAAACACGAGTGGATGGCATTTGATGAAGCTATTTTATTTAACTTTCCTTTCCATAGCTGTCCTGTTCAAAATACTTGATCCCCTTCATTTCAAATACATTAAAAAATACTCAAGAACATCTTATGAAGTATAACTTAATAAAATGACTTGTTATAACTTTTAAGACAATAACAGCAGATAAAAACATAAAATATCTGACAAACACCAGTGAGATGCCTCTCCTGTGACTCCCTGAGACAATCTCTCTTCATCTACTATTGGAAAGCTCAGCTTATTCTACTACCTATGGACTTTAGAATGTGCATGACTAAGGTGAAGGTTCATTTATATGAAAACTGTATAGTTTATCATGCTTGTATTTCATCAAAATGTAACCATATTAATCTTGTTGAGATGTATATGCTTTCTGCATGATGTAAACATAAATACATCCCTTCAAAGGGCTTCATTTTTGAGGCCTAACCCTGATGGCTGTCTTGTTCCAAGTACTAAATCACCTCCATACCTAAAGTGTTCAAAGTGCTCCAAAAACAGGATATAATGTAATAACCTTATCAGCCTGTTGATAAGAAGTGCCTGGATTATCTAATGGTTGATCAAAGTTTTAATAATATTTTAGTTTAAACTAACTCCCTTGTTCTGATTTTGCTGTCGTTGTTTTAAGTGAAATGATATTTATTTTTATACATAAGGCAATTATCGGACTGTGGTATTTAGTTTTGAAATATGTGTTTATGGATACAGAGCACTTTAAAATGGTTATGACTGAAATGATACTGCTTTGTGTTATTATGTGGACATTAATAAGACCTTGCTTGATGATAAGTGCACCCATATCTTTTAAGTGTATATTGAGTATCATCAGCCAATCATATTATGTATAATACACCTACTTATGGTAGATTTAACCAATCATGCCATTAAAAATAATTTTTACTGATTGGATACTAGATTTTTTTTACCTTTATTTTAACAGGACAAGACTTTATACAATCTTTTGTGATTGGTGGATCAGGACATTAAGTTTATTAATTATTAACAGTTCATTTTAAATTGAATTTTAATTGCTTCTTGTAGTTTATTGGATGTGCTGTTTAACTGCTTCAAGTATATAAGGATGTGTTTTTAATGTAATTTTTAATGGTATGAAGAAGCAACCTTGTGTTGCAAAAGCGGTCACCGAATAGTAAATGTTTTATATTTTAACCTGGCCATGTGTCGGCATGCTAGGATTTACTTTTTAGTAATAGTAGTATCTTATATAAATGAGTTTGATATTCACAAATGACATATAATTATTTACAAAATTCCAGCTAGCTGTGCTGGCAGTACCTCCTTTCGTCACATCTAAATTCTGCTATCAGTCCCTGATATGGAAACCCATCTCCATCATGAAATATCATGACATCAAAATAGTTCTTTTGCTTCCCCCATTCTGTAAAGTTTCCCAGGGGAATTTGCTACCAGTACCTTAGTTCTTTGGAAGACTTCCTCCATTTACTTCCCACTGCTTATTGCCTGCTCTCTAGTTCATTGTTTGGAAACTGTTAGCAAAATATCCTTATTTTATTTGCTCACTAGCTTAGTTTTCAGTAAACTATCTGCACTTTATATGCGTAGTGTTATACCTGATTACTTTTGTAATCCCTTAACTTCTTCCAGTAAAAGAATCAGTCTCTCTCCCTCTGGTAGCCCCTCTTTACCTCATCATCATATATTTCCATTTCCGGTTTATATCCCTGGACTTGTGAAACTTGTAGTGTTTATTTATATGTATGTATATATATATATATATATATATATATATATATATATATATATGTATATGTTTATTTATGTATATTTATTAAAGCCTTAACTGCAGAGCCTTAAAGTACCCCTTTTAAGTCAGGCAACAAAATGCATCTTTGCTGTGCCAATATTACCATCTTGTTCCACTAATCCTTAAGTCTCTTTCCTTTGCGATTAAAGTTCTTCAATTCTTTATTTAGTTCTTGCCATAATTCATCATCCAGTTGAAGAAATACTCCTGGCCAACATACAGAATCAAGGGGACCAAAAACATTTGCACTGCTTGTTATTTAACTACCCAAATCCATAATAAAGTACTTTCTCTCCGTTACATTTTGGATTATCATATGCTTAGTTTCCTTCCTTATTTCATTTGTCTCTACTATTGAGTATTTCCTAACCCATATTCCTGGGCACTTAATTTTTCATGCCTCTAGAGATATACGAATTGCTGCACTAATTCATACATTGGCACATATAGTTTACATATGTGTTTTGTTTTATTTGTAATTATTTTATAACCTAAAAACATTTTGAACGGTCTCAGAGTATTACACAGCACAAGCTCATCTTGTTTTGGATTTGTCAAACATATATGTAGGGATCCTAATTTTCTGGTTTTCTGCAAAAATGGCAGGAATCACAGATACTAAACCTTTTACCTAGATTCTGAAGCTGTTATGGTTAAAAGCATGGAAATTCACTTTCCAGCTGACTCTTCTTAGTGCAGACCTCTGCACCTACCTTTAAACCGATATGGCTGCACTGAAACAAGTCAGTATTTCACATAGCTTTCTGCCTTGTTTGCTGAGGTCAGTCCAAGATGCAGTCAGTCAGGAATGCTTCAATCAAAGAAAAGCCCTAATTGGTTGCAGCTGTTCAAAACAGCTTCTCAGCAGTGACAGCATCTTTGAGTAGCTGTCAGCTGAGAAGCTAGCTCTCTTTCTTTAATTGGTCTTGTAAGGACAACTTTTAAGATTTGTTTAAGTGTACTTCGTATATTTTTAAGTGCAGCTCAAAAGGCTTATTGAACTACTCAGACTAGAGTATTGTGGAGGGATTAGGCTGCACAGAAGACTTCTGAATATATTTATTATTTATTTTTATTTCTATTTTTATTTATTTTTGTGTTTGTTTTAAACTGTCCTTTTAAGGACAGCTACAGCTGAAAAGACCAGGACAGAGCTGTTGGCAAGTCTGCATCAATTAAGTGTAAGTGCGGATGGGAATAAATGTAATAATTTGACAGTGAGTGGTAAATTTTCTTTATAATTTTTTATGTGAATGGGTGTTTTTGTGCATGTTGTTGGATGTGTATTTTTTAATTTAGCTCAACATTAATGGCCTGGATTCCAAAAGAAGTTTGCAGACAGCGCAGCACACTGAAGGAAAATGTCAGCATATATGCAGCAGAAGTGATTCCATAGCAGTCACTAAAACAGGACCAAGTACTTATCTATTCAGAATAGGATAATTATGGGCTCAGTGTAACTCCCACTGGATTCCAAAACACAATGGGTGCACATGACCCAGTTTAAATAAGACAGAGTACTTTGCTGACAATTTTTTGAAAGCACTTGATGGAGGCCATTTGTGCTTACCCTTAGCACTACTTTATTGTATAAATTATTAAACAATCCTACAAATTCTGCAAACATAACATAAAAAAATTCGAAACATAAAACCGGTATTTAATGTACTAGAACAGGATGGCATACTGCAAGTCATAATAGAGGATAATATGCATCCCAGAAGGCAGACAGCAAGATGCTGATCCAGGCAACCACTGAACAGGAAATAATGGATACAGATTGGATAGATAGTAGGTGCAGGATGTTTGCACCCCACATATGCACTCGGAGTCTGCGAGTAACTCAGTACCAGTAGAAACAAAAATGTGCCTGAGTTTGGGTATCCTGGCCTCTGGGACATTTCAGAGGCAAATGGGTGATTCTGTAAGAGTGTCCCAGATGTCCATCATTTGTATTCTTGCACAGTTCTTGGCAGTAATATGCACAAAAGTGGATGAATGCATCCACTTCCCAATAATAGCCATGGAGCACAGAAATGTCCTGCAACAGTTTTGTGCCATTGCCAATATCTCCCATGTCCTCAGTGCAACTGACTGCACCAAAGTCTCAGTTAAAACCCCAGCAGTACCCAATGCTGAATGGCACATCAGTAGAAAGGGATGGCCATCGCTCAGTTGTAAGATGGCATACCCTGCAGATGGCCTCATTACCAATATTATGGCAACCCACCCCGGTAGGTGCTCATGTTGCAACAATTTGGTGGAAAAATTCTCTGAGGGCTGCAGTCCAGCATGGTGAAATACTGAAGGGACTCCTACTAGTTAAGTACATGACCACTGCTATATTGTAAGAGTAGCTAAACATTGCAACAGGAAGCAAGATGAGCAAATGGGTTCATAGGTTCATAGGTTCATACTAGGCTATCTGCCCTAGGGCATTTATAAGCCTAGCCAGAGTGTGTTTGGCTTTCGCCACCCATTTTAAATTAATTTTGCTATGCCCTTTTTCGAGGTTAGTATACTGTGCCTCTGTCTAACAGTGACACAGAAGTGATACCCGGGGTAAACCTATGATCTCCCATCCACTCATCAAGATTCCTCTTGAAGAGAGTCAATGAGGGACTCTGCCTAACCTGGACTGGGATTTTATTCCAGAGTGAAGGGAGCCTCTGGGTTATGAATCTGTCCCTCCAGCATGTCCTATTTATTTCAGTGCTGAGGTTCAAGTCTTTCGAGCGCATGGCTCGATGGGATTTGGATTTTCTGAGGTGCAGCATGTCCATTAATTCCGGGTTGGACATTGCTTTATACGTCAGGCACAGATCGCCTTTGAGCAGGCGGTATGCCACTGAGTAGAGCTGGAGTTTCTTTAACCGGGCAGCAGATGGCATCTGTTTGAGCCCTTTGATCCTCTTGGTGAGGTACTTTTGGGATCTTTCCAGTTGCTGCAGGTGTCTGGTAAGGTACATCCCAAAAGGGGCATTGTACTCAATTCTGGGCCTGATGAGAGATGAGTAAAGAGGCACAATGACCTCCCCTGATCTAGATGTGAATCCCTTCATGATTAGGTGGACTATATAAAATGTTTTTCTAACCACTTTGGCCACGTTGTTGTCAAATGAGAGATTGCTATCAACTTGGGTCCCCAGGTCCCTAATTACTTCTTCTGTACTTAATGGATTACCACCTATGTGGTAATTTGTGAGCACTTTGTTTTTGCCAAAGGGGATGACTATACACTTTTTGGCATTTAGCTTGAGGCCATGGCTCTGGCACCAGTTGTCTGTTTCTATGAGGCCCTTTTGGAGGATGCTTGTGTTGGCTGGAGAGTCGATTATGGCGCACAGTTTGCAGTCATCTGCGAACTTGGTCAGTCACAGTCCTTCCATGTTGGCCTGTACCTCTGAGAAATATATACTGAACAAGAGAGGTCCCAGGACTGAGCCTTGTGGGATGCCACTTGTAACTGGTTTGGAGTCTGACATGGCTCCAGCAATTCTAACCATGTGGGTTCTGTCCTTGAGCCAGTTTGCAACCCATCTAGTGACATAGGGGTTTATATTTAAGCTGGTGAGCTTATCTATAATGCCCGAGTGTGGTATTGTATCGAAGGCTTTTGTGAGGTCCAGGTAGGCTGTGTGGACCACCTTCCCCTCGTCAATGGCCTTGGTGACAATTTCAAAGAAATCGACCAGGTTTAAGAGGCAGGATCTGCCCTTAACAAAGCTGAACTGGGTAGGATCCAGTAATGTATCAAAAACCAATACCCCAACAATCTCCGATGGAGGTAGAGCATGCACTACTGAGGTAGTGGAATTCTGGCAGTCACTTGCAAAAACTAGAGTAGCGTAAAAACCTTGCAGATGAAAATACTTCGACAAACAAACTCCGTACTGTTCACACCGTTTATTGCAAGTATAATGAAAGCCTCTAATTCAATTTGCTCCCCCTCCCAAATGAAGAACAAATCATCTAAAAATCTTGAGTAAAATTTTACATGAGTAAAGAATTCGGTTTTAAACAAATAATTTTGTTCCCAGAAAGTCATAATAAAATTAGCAAACATGGGGGCACATGCTGCCCCCATGGCCACACCGTTAACCTGTCTATAATAATTCCCTTCATAAAATATATAATTATGTCTTAAAACTATATCCATAAGTCTGGTTAACATATTAATTTGATCCTGTTCATACAAGTTAGTTTCAAATAACTGTTCTTCTAACCATACCAATCCTGTTTCATGCAGTATCACCGTGAATAGATTATTGACATCCATTGTAACAAATAATTGGTTGTGATTATATTTAAATGAACTTAATTTTCCTAAGAAATCCACGAATCCTTCAGTACATGTGTAAATTTAGCCATACCCATCTTTAGGTGATGGTCTAAATACTGACTAATAAAATGTGTCTTATTTCTCTTCCCATCCACTATAGGTCTAAACTGTAAATTTTCTAGTCCTTTGTGTATTTTGGGTATTCCGAAGATACCACTCACAACAGGACATTCATTACTTAAAAATTCCCGTTCGATTTCTGTTATTTCACCCTGATACAACATGTCATCTAGTGCCATGTCTATTCTTTTATTGGCAATATTAATTTCATTTAGACTGACCTCCTCATAGGAGTCACCAACAAGCATTGAGGTCATGTACATAATATAGTCATTCTTATCCACCACAACAACCCCACTACCCTTGTCGGGCTTCGTAATTCTTATGTTATTATTGCTCAAAATATTGTGTAAGATGTCCTGTTCTTGAATAGTCAAATTAGAATTCAATGGTTTTTTATAACCAGAAAAAAACTGTCTCACTTCCGTTTCACACAGTCTTTCAAACATCGCAACCTTATCATTGATGGGCGGGTTGTAAACACTAGGTTTAATAAGTGTACGTAACTCTCTATTACAATTATAGTCTGTAGTCTTCCCCTGAAACAGGATTTTTAAATTCACTTTACGTGAAAAAAGTTTTAAATCCAATAGCGTATTGACCAAATTCCCTCTTCTGCAGGGTACATAATTAAAACCTTTTGAAAATAAATTTACTGTATTGACATCAAAATAGTTGAAGTGTAGTTATATAACTTATAATCCCTTTACTATTAGTAATAACTAAGGGGTTTTTAAATACTACATTATCCACCAAGGTGTGTGTACTTGCAAGTACACTATCTGTTGTTTCACAACCTACTAAAGTTTTTTCAACTAATAAATCAATGTTATTACTTATCTGTAAGTCATGTGTATCAAAGTCAGTACATACATTTAAATGAAACGCCTGTGATTCCATGTTATTACTTATCTGTGACTCATTTATATCTAACACATCAGTACAAATATTTGAAAGAAAACCCTGTTCAGAAGGAATATCATAAATAGACATATCACACAGGCTCTGATCAACGGTGTTAAAAGAATCCAATACCATTAAACTAGTGTCCTTGATGGGAACATTGTCATTACCATGATTAACCTTAGAGTTAACTTCCCCCTGGTCAAATATGTCCGACAAAGTCATCATGTTCTCATCATAAAACTCACACAAAGTTCCCTCAGCCGGTGCAAAAGTATGGCCGCTTGCCGTGCCGTTGCCTAACACTCATACCAACTTCATTTAAACTTGTTGACTGATATAGATGGTGTGATGACATTTGAACAAGCACTAAATATCAAACTACTTACAGATTCAGTTAAACAATTCGATTCCGCCTCTATAAAATTAAGGACGCCAACGGCTACTTGCGCGCCCTCCAGGCATTTTTTTGAAACTGATGTAATTTGGTATTGTTTAAGTCTCTCTTCGGGCGTGCACCAGTGTATCCCGTATCATCTTCATCATAGGTTAAATGCTGATTTCTAATTCTCTCAGAGCGTCTTACAACATCCTCCCCATTGTCTTCCTCCAAATGTTCCCGCACTAACTCTCCTTGGTCGTCACAGGAAGTGAAGTCATCCAGCTCGTCAAGATTACCGCCCCTCTTACGCGTTGAACCGTTGCCATGGTTACCTTCAATTCTTTTAGATTTAGGATAAACGTGCCCCAACTGATAGATTTTTTTATCCCTTTGGATTTTCTTGTTCTTTTTCAAATAAATGTTATCACAACTATGATCAATGTCTTTAATGATGTTGATATAATTCGTATAATTATGCTCAAATAATAAATCCTGGCTTATACTCTGATTAAGAGACTCCAATTCACTCAACAAGTCATCGATTTTTTTGGAGTTGTACCTAATCATAATTTCCATGAGTTCCAAGCCTGTTTTATTAAATAGTTCATGTAGATCATTGAGCATGTCTTGCTGAGAATCACAACCATTAGGGTATCTCCAAAGTCTTAACCCCTTGGGAACCAACCCTAATTCAATATTTCTCCTCAGGTATCCATTTTCCATTTGTGTTCGCTTGAGTTTAAATAACTTTCTCTCAAAGTCTCTAAGCAATTCTTTCATCGGTTTGTGAATGTGCACATCACTATTATTTGTAATAATTTTCTCATTGTTAAATGAATAACTGTGAGTCTTCCATACATCGCAGTTAAACAAAGCACGTTGGCCGTTGCTAGCTACGGAGGTAGTATTGACTATTACCTCCTGCCTGCCACTTGGTAAATTATCGGAAATAGGGGTAGGTTGTGTAAGAGGCAACCCCAAACTTCCCATAACTGCATCATGTTGTACTCTTTCATTGGACATCAACTTGTTAATTAAAACGGTGTGCTCCTTTAACTGTTCGTTAACTTGCCTGAGAAGTTCCATCACATCAGCGGTGCCTCCCTCAGACTCCATACGGAACAGCCGCAAACTAGTAATGTATCAAAACCAATACCCCAACAATCTCCGATGGAGGTAGAGCATGCACTACCGAGGTAGTGGAATTCTGGCAGTCACTTGCAAAAACTAGAGTAGCGTAAAAACCTTGCAGATGAAAATACTTCGACAAACAAACTCCGTACTGTTCACACCGTTTATTGCAAGTATAATGAAAGCCTCTAATTCGATTTGCTCCCCCTCCCAAATGAAGAACAAATCATCTAAAAATCTTGAGTAAAATTTTACATGAGTAAAGAATTCAGTTTTAAACAAATAATTTTGTTCCCAGAAAGTCATAATAAAATTAGCAAACATGGGGGCACATGCTGCCCCCATGGCCACACCGTTAACCTGTCTATAATAATTCCCTTCATAAAATATATAATTATGTCTTAAAACTATATCCATAAGTCTGGTTAACATATTAATTTGATCCTGTTCATACAAGTTAGTTTCAAATAACTGTTCTTCTAACCATACCAATCCTGTTTCATGCGGTATCACCGTGAATAGATTATTGACATCCATTGTAACAAATAATTGGTTGTGATTATATTTAAATGAACTTAATTTTCCTAAGAAATCCCACGAATCCTTCAGTACATGTGTAAATTTAGCCATACCCATCTTTAGGTGATGGTCTAAATACTGACTAATAAAATGTGTCTTATTTCTCTTCCCATCCACTATAGGTCTAAACTGTAAATTTTCTAGTCCTTTGTGTATTTTGGGTATTCGAAGATACCACTCACAACAGGACATTCATTACTTAAAAATTCCGTTCGATTTCTGTTATTTCACCCTGATACAACATGTCATCTAGTGCCATGTCTATTCTTTTATTGGCAATATTAATTTCATTTAGACTGACCTCCTCATAGGAGTCACCAACAAGCATCGAGGTCATGTACATAATATAGTCATTCTTATCCACCACAACAACCCCACTACCCTTGTCGGGCTTCATAATTCTTATGTTATTATTGCTCAAAATATTGTGTAAGATGTCCTGTTCTTGAATAGTCAAATTAGAATTCAATGGTTTTTTATAACCAGAAAAAAACTGTCTCACTTCCGTTTCACACAGTCTTTCAAACATCGCAACCTTATCATTGATGGGGTTGTAAACACTAGGTTTAATAAGTGTACGTAACTCTCTATTACAATTATAGTCTGTAGTCTTCCCCTGAAACAGGATTTTTAAATTCACTTTACGTGAAAAAAGTTTTAAATCCAATAGCGTATTGACCAAATTCCCTCTTCTGCAGGGTACATAATTAAAACCTTTTGAAAATAAATTTACTGTATTGACATCAAAAATAGTTGAAGTGTAGTTATATAACTTATAATCCCTTTACTATTAGTAATAACTAAGGGGTTTTTAAATACTACATTATCCACCAAGGTGTGTGTACTTGCAAGTACACTATCTGTTGTTTCACAACCTACTAAAGTTTTTTCAACTAATAAATCAATGTTATTACTTATCTGTAAGTCATGTGTATCAAAGTCAGTACATACATTTAAATGAAACGCCTGTGATTCCATGTTATTACTTATCTGTGACTCATTTATATCTAACACATCAGTACAAATATTTGAAAGAAAACCCTGTTCAGAAGGAATATCATAAATAGACATATCACACAGGCTCTGATCAACGGTGTTAAAAGAATCCAATACCATTAAACTAGTGTCCTTGATGGGAACATTGTCATTACCATGATTAACCTTAGAGTTAACTTCCCCCTGGTCAAATATGTCCGACAAAGTCATCATGTTCTCATCATAAAACTCACACAAAGTTCCCTCAGCCGGTGCAAAAGTATGGCCGCTTGCCGTACTTCGTTGCCTAACACTCATACCAACTTCATTTAAACTTCGGTTGACTGATATAGATGGTGTGATGACATTTGAACAAGCACTAAATATCAAACTACTTACAGATTCAGTTAAACAATTCGATTCCGCCTCTATAAAATTAAGGACGCCAACGGCTACTTGCGCGCCCTCCAGGCATTTTTTGAAACTGATGTAATTTGGTATTGTTTAAGTCTCTCTTCGGGCGTGCACCAGTGTATCCCGTATCATCTTCATCATAGGTTAAATGCTGATTTCTAATTCTCTCAGAGCGTCTTACAACATCCTCCCCATTGTCTTCCTCCAAATGTTCCCGCACTAACTCTCCTTGGTCGTCACAGGAAGTGAAGTCATCCAGCTCGTCAAGATTACCGCCCCTCTTACGCGTTGAACCGTTGCCATGGTTACCTTCAATTCTTTTAGATTTAGGATAAACGTGCCCCAACTGATAGATTTTTTTATCCCTTTGGATTTTCTTGTTCTTTTTCAAATAAATGTTATCACAACTATGATCAATGTCTTTAATGATGTTGATATAATTCGTATAATTATGCTCAAATAATAAATCCTGGCTTATACTCTGATTAAGAGACTCCAATTCACTCAACAAGTCATCGATTTTTTTGGAGTTGTACCTAATCATAATTTCCATGAGTTCCAAGCCTGTTTTATTAAATAGTTCATGTAGATCATTGAGCATGTCTTGCTGAGAATCACAACCATTAGGGTATCTCCAAAGTCTTAACCCTTGGGAACCAACCCTAATTCAATATTTCTCCTCAGGTATCCATTTTCCATTTGTGTTCGCTTGAGTTTAAATAACTTTCTCTCAAAGTCTCTAAGCAATTCTTTCATCGGTTTGTGAATGTGCACATCACTATTATTTGTAATAATTTTCTCATTGTTAAATGAATAACTGTGAGTCTTCCATACATCGCAGTTAAACAAAGCACGTTGGCCGTTGCTAGCTACGGAGGTAGTATTGACTATTACCTCCTGCCTGCCACTTGGTAAATTATCGGAAATAGGGGTAGGTTGTGTAAGAGGCAACCCCAAACTTCCCATAACTGCATCATGTTGTACTCTTTCATTGGACATCAACTTGTTAATTAAAATGGTGTGCTCCTTTAACTGTTCGTTAACTTGCCTGAGAAGTTCCATCACATCAGCGGTGCCTCCCTCAGACTCCATACGGAACAGCCGCAAACTAGTAATGTATCAAAAACCAATACCCCAACAATCTCCGATGGAGGTAGAGCATGCACTACCGAGGTAGTGGAATTCTGGCAGTCACTTGCAAAAACTAGAGTAGCGTAAAAACCTTGCAGATGAAAATACTTCGACAAACAAACTCCGTACTGTTCACACCGTTTATTGCAAGTATAATGAAAGCCTCTAATTCGATTTGCTCCCCCTCCCAAATGAAGAACAAATCATCTAAAAATCTTGAGTAAAATTTTACATGAGTAAAGAATTCGGTTTTAAACAAATAATTTTGTTCCCAGAAAGTCATAATAAAATTAGCAAACATGGGGCACATGCTGGCCCCATGGCCACACCGTTAACCTGTCTATAATAATTCCCTTCATAAAATATATAATTATGTCTTAAAACTATATCCATAAGTCTGGTTAACATATTAATTTGATCCTGTTCATACAAGTTAGTTTCAAATAACTGTTCTTCTAACCATACCAATCCTGTTTCATGCGGTATCACCGTGAATAGATTATTGACATCCATTGTAACAAATAATTGGTTGTGATTATATTTAAATGAACTTAATTTTCCTAAGAAATCCCACGAATCCTTCAGTACATGTGTAAATTTAGCCATACCCATCTTTAGGTGATGGTCTAAATACTGACTAATAAAATGTGTCTTATTTCTCTTCCCATCCACTATAGGTCTAAACTGTAAATTTTCTAGTCCTTTGTGTATTTTGGGTATTCCGAAGATACCACTCACAACAGGACATTCATTACTTAAAAATTCCCGTTCGATTTCTGTTATTTCACCCTGATACAACATGTCATCTAGTGCCATGTCTATTCTTTTATTGGCAATATTAATTTCATTTAGACTGACCTCCTCATAGGAGTCACCAACAAGCATCGAGGTCATGTACATAATATAGTCATTCTTATCCACCACAACAACCCCACTACCCTTGTCGGGCTTCATAATTCTTATGTTATTATTGCTCAAAATATTGTGTAAGATGTCCTGTTCTTGAATAGTCAAATTAGAATTCAATGGTTTTTTATAACCAGAAAAAAACTGTCTCACTTCCGTTTCACACAGTTTTTCAAACATCGCAACCTTATCATTGATGGGCGGGTTGTAAACACTAGGTTTAATAAGTGTACGTAACTCTCTATTACAATTATAGTCTGTAGTCTTCCCCTGAAACAGGATTTTTAAATTCACTTTACGTGAAAAAAGTTTTAAATCCAATAGCGTATTGACCAAATTCCCTCTTCTGCAGGGTACATAATTAAAACCTTTTGAAAATAAATTTACTGTATTGACATCAAAAATAGTTGAAGTGTAGTTATATAACTTATAATCCCCTTTACTATTAGTAATAACTAAGGGGTTTTTAAATACTACATTATCCACCAAGGTGTGTGTACTTGCAAGTACACTATCTGTTGTTTCACAACCTACTAAAGTTTTTTCAACTAATAAATCAATGTTATTACTCATCTGTAAGTCATGTGTATCAAAGTCAGTACATACATTTAAATGAAACGCCTGTGATTCCATGTTATTACTTATCTGTGACTCATTTATATCTAACACATCAGTACAAATATTTGAAAGAAAACCCTGTTCAGAAGGAATATCATAAATAGACATATCACACAGGATCTGATCAACGGTGTTAAAAGAATCCAATACCATTAAACTAGTGTCCTTGATGGGAACATTGTCATTACCATGATTAACCTTAGAGTTAACTTCCCCCTGGTCAAATATGTCCGACAAAGTCATCATGTTCTCATCATAAAACTCACACAAAGTTCCCTCAGCCGGTGCAAAAGTATGGCGCTTGCCGTGCCGTTGCCTAACACTCATACCAACTTCATTTAAACTTCGGTTGACTGATATAGATGGTGTGATGACATTTGAACAAGCACTAAATATCAAACTACTTACAGATTCAGTTAAACAATTCGATTCCGCCTCTATAAAATTAAGGACGCGCCACGCTACTTGCGCGCCCTCCAGGCATTTTTTTGAAACTGATGTAATTTGGTATTGTTTAAGTCTCTCTTCGGGCGTGCACCAGTGTATCCCGTATCATCTTCATCATAGGTTAAATGCTGATTTCTAATTCTCTCAGAGCGTCTTACAACATCCTCCCCGTTGTCTTCCTCCAAATGTTCCCGCACTAACTCTTCTTGGTCGTCACAGGAAGTGAAGTCATCCAGCTCGTCAAGATTACCGCCCCTCTTACGCGTTGAACCGTTGCCATGGTTACCTTCAATTCTTTTAGATTTAGGATAAACGTGCCCCAACTGATAGATTTTTTTATCCCTTTGGATTTTCTTGTTCTTTTTCAAATAAATGTTATCACAACTATGATCAATGTCTTTAATGATGTTGATATAATTCGTATAATTATGCTCAAATAATAAATCCTGGCTTATACTCTGATTAAGAGACTCCAATTCACTCAACAAGTCATCGATTTTTTTGGAGTTGTACCTAATCATAATTTCCATGAGTTCCAAGCCTGTTTTATTAAATAGTTCATGTAGATCATTGAGCATGTCTTGCTGAGAATCACAACCATTAGGGTATCTCCAAAGTCTTAACCCCTTGGGAACCAACCCTAATTCAATATTTCTCCTCAGATATCCATTTTCCATTTGTGTTCGCTTGAGTTTAAATAACTTTCTCTCAAAGTCTCTAAGCAATTCTTTCATCGGTTTGTGAATGTGCACATCACTATTATTTGTAATAATTTTCTCATTGTTAAATGAATAACTGTGAGTCTTCCATACATCGCAGTTAAACAAAGCACGTTGGCCGTTGCTAGCTACAGAGGTAGTATTGACTATTACCTCCTGCCTGCCACTTGGTAAATTATCGGAAATAGGGGTAGGTTGTGTAAGAGGCAACCCCAAACTTCCCATAACTGCATCATGTTGTACTCTTTCATTGGACATCAACTTGTTAATTAAAACGGTGTGCTCCTTTAACTGTTCGTTAACTTGCCTGAGAAGTTCCATCACATCAGTGGTGCCTCCCTCAGACTCCATACGGAACAGCCGCAAACTAGTAATGTATCAAAAACCAATACCCCAACAATCTCCGATGGAGGTAGAGCATGCACTACCGAGGTAGTGGAATTCTGGCAGTCACTTGCAAAAACTAGAGTAGCGTAAAAACCTTGCAGATGAAAATACTTCGACAAACAAACTCCGTACTGTTCACACCGTTTATTGCAAGTATAATGAAAGCCTCTAATTCGATTTGCTCCCCCTCCCAAATGAAGAACAAATCATCTAAAAATCTTGAGTAAAATTTTACATGAGTAAAGAATTCGGAAGTGAGACAGTTTTGTTCTGGTTATAAAAAACCATTGAATTCTAATTTGACTATTCAAGAACAGGACATCTTACACAATATTTTGAGCAATAATAACATAAGAATTATGAAGCCCGACAAGGGTAGTGGGGTTGTTGTGGTGGATAAGAATGACTATATTATGTACATGACCTCGATGCTTGTTGGTGACTCCTATGAGGAGGTCAGTCTAAATGAAATTAATATTGCCAATAAAAGAATAGACATGGCACTAGATGACATGTTGTATCAGGGTGAAATAACAGAAATCGAACAGGAATTTTTAAGTAATGAATGTCCTGTTGTGAGTGGTATCTTCGGAATACCCAAAATACACAAAGGACTAGAAAATTTACAGTTTAGACCTATAGTGGATGGGAAGAGAAATAAGACACATTTTATTAGTCAGTATTTAGACCATCACCTAAAGATGGGTATGGCTAAATTTACACATGTACTGAAGGATTTGTGGGATTTCTTAGGAAAATTAAGTTCATTTAAATATAATCACAACCAATTATTTGTTACAATGGATGTCAATAATCTATTCACGGTGATACCGCATGAAACAGGATTGGTATGGTTAGAAGAACAGTTATTTGAAACTAACTTGTATGAACAGGATCAAATTAATATGTTAACCAGACTTATGGATATAGTTTTAAGACATAATTATATATTTTATGAAGGGAATTATTATAGACAGGTTAACGGTGTGGCCATGGGGGCAGCATGTGCCCCCATGTTTGCTAATTTTATTATGACTTTCTGGGAACAAAATTATTTGTTTAAAACCGAATTCTTTACTCATGTAAAATTTTACTCAAGATTTTTAGATGATTTGTTCTTCATTTGGGAGGGGGAGCAAATCGAATTAGAGGCTTTCATTATACTTGCAATAAACGGTGTGAACAGTACGGAGTTTGTTTGTCGAAGTATTTTCATCTGCAAGGTTTTTACGCTACTCTAGTTTTTGCAAGTGACTGCCAGAATTCCACTACCTCGGTAGTGCATGCTCTACCTCCATCGGAGATTGTTGGGTAGGATCCAGTGTCTGTAGGTCCCCAATATCTTTATTTATGAGGTCCATGATGATCCTTTCCATAGCTTTGCAGACCAAGCTAGTCAGGCTTATGGGACAATAGTTTCCAGGATCCGTTGAGGCACCACCTTTGTGGAGAGGGACCACTGTTGCTGTACGCCACTCTTTGGGTACATATCCTGTAGTAAGGCTGAGATTGAACAGTAGTTTTATGTTTGGGTTTAGCTCTTCTTGGAGTTCATGTAGGATACAGCCCGGGACACCGTGTGGTCCCATTGATGCTGTGTTTTTTGCTTTGGAGAGGGCGGCTCTTACCTGAGCATCTGAGATGTCAGGGGGGGGCAGCACTCTGCTGGGATAGATATTTGCCCTTTTGGTGGGGAGGGGGGAGAAGTTTGTGCTGAACCTGTCAGCTAGGATGTTGGCAATGTCTGTGGGTTTGGTGTATTTTTTGTCATTTTGGACTAATTCTGAGCATATCTGGGAATTCCCACCCAGGTTCCTAACATAACTAAAGAAAGCCTTGTGATTATCCTTAATGTCTTGTGCAATTTTTCTCTTGAAGCTGGCCTTAGATGATTTTATGAGTGCCCATAGTTTTTTGCTAATACTGATCAGAGATGCCTTCCCTTTTTGGGATTTTGCTCTGTCATGTAGTAGCTTCCTCCTTCTATTGTATAGTTTGTTTATGGCTGGGGTCCACCAGACAGGACGTCTGCCTTTGGAGGATTGGGTCTTGGTTTTATTTGGGATTGCATGATCCATGCATTCCTGAAGGTGTTCATAGAATGCGTTTATAAAGGATTCTGTGGTCTGGGCCGTATTTTCCACAGGCCCGGGGCTTTGAAGGATTCCACCTCGGTTTTGAGGAGTGTGAAATTTGCTTTAGAGAAGTTTTTCACTGTGGTTTTCTAGGCAGGGGTGGGGTCGGGATGTGAATATCCAGTGAGATTAGTTTATGGTCTGATCTTACCAGTGAGGGATACACTTCTGGTCTGGAGCATAGAGTCCCCATGTTGGTGATGATCAGGTCCAGTATGTTTTCCCCTCTTGTGGGAGTGGTAACAAGTTGTTCCATAGCATTTGAGTTTATAAATTCTAGGAACCTTTGGGCTAGGGTGTTGGAGCTAGAGTTATGCTCCCAGTCTATGTTTGGGTAGTTGAAGTTGCCCAATATAATGGTGTTTGGAGAGACCTTCATGTTTTCCAGTGTTCTCAGGAAGGCCGAGTGGGGTTCCTGGGTTTGGGAGGGTGGCCTGTAGCAGGCTATAAACTGGAAGGCAGTTTTACCCACTGTTAGTTGCACATGGATAGTCTCTGATGCTTCGTGCTGTGCCACCAACCTGGAGGTGTGGGTATTTTTGATGAATATTGATACTCCCCCTCCTTTTGTGGTTCGGTCCAAGTTTTGGGGTCGAAAAGCATGGTATGAGGTATAACCTGGTAGTGCTGGGGTGCTCTCGGGAGCCTTGAACCAGGTTTCTGATACTGCACAGATATCAATGTTCTCCATGCTAAGGAGAGTTTCGAGTGCGTGCATCTTGAGGTTTAGACTTCTGGCGTTGAGTAGCATTACTCTAGTTTCTTATCCCTTGTGATACCTATGGAGGTGGGTTTGTCTTTTGAGCCTTGCCTAAAAAAGGCACTATGGGGGTAGCAAAAGCCTTTGCCAACATCCAAAAGCCCAGGGGTGACAGGTGCAAGCCGTCCCTAGCGAAGCATCGTGGCTTGTCGAGCATGTCATCCCAGGCTGACAGGCATTGGATCCCCTTTGAATGACACCAATACTTAAGCCAATTGTTGAAATTGATCATCTTGTCTTCATATTGTGGCATCATTCTTGGTGAGGGTAAGATGCTACTCAAGGTCAGGGTCATACCGGCCTGGGCTACATGCTCAGAGAGCTCCTCTATGTCTCTTTTCATGTAGTCCAGGGAGGTATGTCTCAGGTCATTCACACCAGCATGGACAATGACTGAGTCATTTTTGTACTTGCCTTGGAGTGACCTGAGTGCTTATGTTATGTGGCGAATCCTAGCGCCCGACAGGCAGCTCACCATGACCTTCTCCTTGTTCAGCCTGGTGAGTGGGACGTCAGTGTGCCTGACAATAGAGTCACCTATTAGAAGTGTATCAGGTGTGTTGTTTTGCCTTAAGGGCTGTGACTGTTCGGCACACTGGCTTTGTGAGCTATGTGTTGCATGTGTTTTGTTTTGTGTTAGCGGTTGCTTGGGTGTCTGCTTTGGAGGTCTCTGCTGCTTAGGCAGATTTTTATTTAGAGCCTCCGAGTATGTTTTTGTGTGTTTATGTGTTTGGTTTGCTGTCATGGCAGGTCTATGTGAGACTGGAATTGTAGTGAGTGTGGTTTCCTTCTCCTCCTGACTGGTTATGCCAGTACTGAGTTGAGAGAGCTTAGCCTCCAATTTTGCTATATGGTTGCATCTCTCACATGTGTTGGAATTTCTTGGTCGGAGGAGGAATGGGTTGTCTGTGTACATGAGGCAGTTGTAACATTGCCTCAAGATTTCCAGATTCACCAGCTGGACCGGAGATGAGATTGACAACTGATCTTTGGACATGCTAGAATAATATTGGGAATTCCTTTATAATTGAAAAAAAGGGCCAATGGGGAACAAGGTACTCAAGGGGAGTTTGTGAGGGTGTAGTGCTTTTAATTTTTTTAGTGCTGACTTATATAATTGCATTAGTGAGCAAGTGCCAGGTAACTTAAATGCAATGTGTTACAGGTAACTTAAATGCAAAAATGACAAACAGTAACTTTCTTTCAAGTGAAACAAGGAAATAAGTACAGTAAGCAATGCAGATATCACTAGGGATCCACAGAAGTGCTGAAAAGCCGCGTTTTAGTTGGAATTAGCTTTTCAGGGAAATAACAAGCAAACAAACAACAAGCATACAAACAAAGCTAGATTCAGCAGGCCTGGATCTAGTCTATGCTACAGCAAACAAGGTGTACCAATTACAGTAAGAAGCAGTTGAAATATGCAGGCACTATAAGCCTTTAACCAGAAATTCCCAGCTCAGAAGAGCAGAGTCCAGCCTCTCCTCCCACAAGAGTGCAGACCACGAAGCCTCTTAATGTAAAATAACTGGCCTGAAGCCCAAGTGCTTAAACCAGAACTAATACACTTTTCATCCCCCTAATAGCAGGTGACTGTAGTTATCCATTGGGGCATTGGCTTATAATGCCATACAAAGCACCATCAACACCTGCCAAGGATACATACAACAGAGCACACACTGTGACATGAAATACCATTAAGCATGTGTTTGGCATGCTGGAATCACGATTCAGATGCACATATCCAGGGACACACATACACACCAGAAAAGGCATCACAGATGTTCACCATGTGTGCCGTGCTGCAAAATATAATAACATCAAAACACAGTGGCCTACCAGCTGCAGGTATGGCTGACCTACCCCAAGAACCCCAAATGTCAGATATGGAGCTATCAGAGTCCGCCCAGGATGGTCAGGAGGATACAGCTGCGAGAGGAAATAGGATTGAGTGATGAAGGCTGTGGCCATACATCCTAATTCAAGCAACATGGCAGCATCTGACACACTCCTTTTAGCCATGACAAGCCACACATACAAAAGTACTCAGACTAAATAGTGATGTTTACAATGTTACCCCACAACAGCAGCACAGAGCATGACTAATGGAAAGAAACCATTAGTTGTCCAAATTAAGCATCATATATAATGCAAGCATATGATTCACCTGTATACCATACATACATATGATAGCAAGTAATACATCTGGATGTCTACAGAGGAAATATGAGCACATGGATATTCTCTGCAAGGCACATCTCCAAAGAAGAGTAAACTGGCTTATGTGTGGCATGCATGAGGTGTGAACAACAGAAGCTGTCATTGTACAGTTAGGGTATCATTTTAAAGATAACTAGCATATGACGTTAGCTGTACAATAGCCAGTACCACAATAAATCTACACCTTTGGAAAGTATGGGAATGTTTCAGTAAAACATAACCTAATTGTAGGGTTGTATACTAACACTGATGCATCACACATAGCATACTGATGTGTAACAATGTTGTACAACACACTATATAGGATACACCGACATGAGTAATGACAAATTTGTCAAGGACTGGCCAAACTGAAACATACCACTAACGAGCTTCACATCATATGCCTGATGTAGAATGTCACTCATAAGACAACACTATGATGTACAGGTTATTGCTGCAACATGACTCAGTTAGATGTAAGAATATGTTCAATCATGCAGAGCATCAATGACAGTCAGTACACATCAGCCATGGAACATGCAGCATTGTTTGGGATATAGCAATATATGTTCATATGTGTGTGGAAGCAAGCAGATATGGGAAGGCACTCATGGGAAGTACATGTCAAGAATAGGATAACAATGGGAAGCATGCCAACATAAGTGCATGTGGTGCTGAGCGTGAGGCATGTGCAGTACCCTAGTAAAATGCCATAAGTAATAAGGGTATGTATTCAGTGGCATACCTGTGCATGCAGGAATGAATGGGACACAACAAGGAAATGTGTTATGTAGCAATCAGTGGTCGACAACTAAGATAACATGCTGTTAATCATGAATATACTTGCTATATGTCAACTATCAAGAAATGGAAACATAGAAGCATGGGGATTGTTACGCAGAACATTATTGTCATCAATATTTGAACACATAATAATAACAGATATGTACAACATAATACAATGTGAAGGTATTTACTTAGGTCAGATTGAAGAGAAAAACCTTGTGGCATCAGACATTTGAAAAACTATCTACAGATGAATTAGTCAGTGGTCAGCACAGCAGTCATCATTGCCACAGGGTCAGAATGACACAACAGGAGACACATGAGATCACCTGTCAGTATTACTCTAACACCGTCCAAGGTGCCCACACTGATAACTCACACCGCAGTCCTGGCTTCCTTCATCACATATGGAAAAATTCAGCTCACAGTGCTATACTGAGGAGCTGGATGTAGTAACACTAGTATTTTGGGACATGGTGCAGGCATGAACAATAGTGAAATGTGTCTGTCTAGATGTAACTGCTGGGTTCAGAGTCAATTGAACAACAGCAGATGTGCATGCACATTGCAGCACAAACAATGATGTCCGAGGCCATGTGTGGGTCTAATGAGAGGGGGTCTGCCTCTTCCCACTGGAGGAAATCTTCTCAGTACAGTTAGGGCACATAACACCCAATTTATACTATAGCACTGCTTTAGCACCGATGTTACAAGGTTTTCAACAGCGAATGTAACAAATTCCACACTGCCATGTTGTGCAGCCAGAGCTACCAAGACCTCTCCATGTCTGCACTCCTGACCTTCATTTAAGACATACAGCTGGTTTGCTACACATTTGATGGCACAGGTGAGTGCATGCAAGTTACAGCCATGATGCCACTGTGAATGTTCATCTGCTTCTAATAGTAAGTGGACACACTCTGATACACATCCATGTACATCAGCTACACTCCTATATGTAGTCTAACAGACATCATCAGTCCATCATGGGAAAGAATCTTCATCTGTATCAGACTCTATATGGGATATCATATCACAGTCATTTTAGTGTCCATCATCTGATGTTCCCACATCTCCAGAATGGCCAGTTACACTATCCACCCTATCAGAGGCTACATCATGAATCACATGTCTGTCCCCTTCTGGGATGGACAAAGAATCTAATACAGTGGCCCATGTTCCATTTGTAATACTGTCAGAGTGAGGCACATCCCATCCCATCTCAAGATCAGAAGGACTACTGGAGGATGCAGGTAGTAAATGTGATGCAAAAAAAAGTGATGAATGAAGTCAAATGAGGCAGCATATCACTGACATTATTGGACAATTATATAACTACAATGCTTATAATGATATGGACTTACCAGGTCAGCATGGTTTGGTTCTGGGTGGTACAGGGGCCCTATAAAGCAGAAGTATGCTATGTCATTCACATATCAAGCAAATATGATGGAAAATGTGAATGCAATTACTAAAACCTAACTGACATGTCCTCCCCATAAATCA
This sequence comes from Protopterus annectens, assembly GCF_019279795.1. NCBI lineage: Eukaryota > Metazoa > Chordata > Ceratodontiformes > Protopteridae > Protopterus > Protopterus annectens. The sequence continues at coordinate 1,322,767,256 of NC_056745.1, read as the reverse complement.
TCATTATCCACAAACCTACTTTAGATGTAAAAGTTAATCTCTGTTAGCTACACATACAAGAAGATTCTGTCCATATGTGAAGTTCACTGTGGCTGCTTTGCTTGTAGCTTTACAGCTGCATATGGGGAAAACCTCCCCAATAATGATTAACCTGTGCCCATGTGCATGCATACTGAGAAAGTCTAACCCCATCCTTTTTGTGAATGTCATATTGAAATGCAAAGAATTTCACATAAAATATTCATAGGTTCATAGCAAAGTACTGGGCTAGCTACCCTTGAGAGCCATTTTTAAGGCTAGCCAGTTTCCCTTTTTGTGCTTGAATTAACTTATTTCATTTGAGTAGAGATTGATCTTACCCATCCCATAATCAATAATTATATATTACCCCTAATGAGAATAATTGGGATCATGCCATAGATAATTTAAGGGGACCCATGCATGAGATAAAGCATTTAGGAGCAGCCTCTGGCTATTAGTAGTACAGGGAGCAGTCCTGGGGTAAACTCTCTGTTTCCAGTCCATATATCCAACTTGCACTTGATATGGACAGGGATGAACTTTGTTTTATATAGATGTGGAGTCTGTTCCAGAGCAATGGTATCCTCTGTGAGATAGAGGTTTAGATCTCTAACCGAATACTTCTGATGACATTTGACTTGCTGGTGTTTAGTAAAGCCATCAGTATTGAATTTAAGGATGCCTTGTGTGCCAGGCACAGGCCACCTCTTAGCAGTCTGTAGGATACTGAGTATAGTGACAGGGCTTTGAGTCACGTTGTTCAGGCCTTGTATCTTTTTCATAATATGAATATATGCATAACATAATGCTCCAACCCAGATTAACTCCTCTTCAGTAAGCCAAGTTCATATTTTTCTTCAGGACTATCCAAATATAAAAACTTTAGACCTTTTTCTCAATTGACCTAACCCCATATTTCCTTGTGAATTTTTCTGTTCATAAATGGAAGCCCTTAAATCTTTGCTAAAAGGACAACCTAGGAAAGAAAAAGTTATGTTGTAATCTGTGTTTGTTATTCCTAAGACGTTTTTTTTATAATACATATATTTCATGTCTTCTCCTCATTTGTATTAATTACTAAATGAAACAATATGTATCTATGGAACATGTATGTAACTTACTGTCAATGTGGAGCTTTTCTTCCCAGGCCTCCGCTGAAAATGGACATGTATCCAGTCGGACCATCCCGGTCAACAAATGTAAAATAATAATAATAATAATAATAATAATAATAATAATAACATATCTTTGTGGGTGTTCTAGTTATTGCATGTGTCTAGACAGATATATGCCAAAGGGGAATTATATTCAATGATAGGCTTAATGAGTGCTGAGTAAAGGGGAACAATGACATCCCTAGATCTAAACACATCGCTTTGTTTAGAAGCTGTGCAATATAGAAGGACTGTCTTACAACAGTGGACGCATTGGTCAAAAGTTAAGTCACTGTCCACATAAGTTCTGAAATCTTGAGTAACTGGGTGAACTCTTTTGGGAGTATCGTTAGTGTGGTAGTTCCCTGGAGTAGAAGACTTACCAAAGGGCACAATAATGCTTTTTTTGTCATTTAGTTTCAGTCCATGATTTTAGCATGATTTACTTATTTGGGATAAACCTTACTGCAGGATGGCTATGTCATTTGTGGATACAAAGACTCCTCCTAACTTGGAGTCATCTGCACTCTTAGTCAGCCAGAGCCCTTTGATATTGGCTTTTACTTCAGAAAAGTAGACGCCAAATAGGAGAGGCCCCAGCTCAGAACCCTGGGGGATTCCACACCATACTGGTCTGTTTGTGGAGGTAACTTCCCCTGTTTTGATTTCCTGCACCCTATCTGTGAGCCAGATGGCAATCCAGCAGGTGACTTGGGGGTTTATTCCCAGTTGTTTAGCTTTTCTACTATGCCTGAATGGGAATTGTGTCAAAAGCTTTGGTCAGGTTAAGGTACACGGTGTGTATCATTTTGCATTCACCCATGGCTTTGATGACCTTTTCAAAAATTGTACCAGTGTGAATAAGCATGAGTTGCACTTGATGAATCCAGACTGAGACAGGTCCAGTGTTTGGTGGTTCCCTATGCCCTGATTGATTAGGTCCATGATACTTCTTTCCTTGACTTTGCATATGAGGCATGTAATATGTGTTAGAGGTTTCACACAGAACACTGTGAATGTAGGAGAGTGGTAAGGAGTGGCATACTCCACCAGTAGTCTGCTACCACCATATATGCACCACTTTTAAAATGTGATATCAATACATGATATTATCATACCATCACTACCTATGAACTGAGTAGGACATCAGTAAAATTTTTTTGGAACATGTTTCTACAAGTTTAATGACCATTCCAAGGATGTCGATTGAGAGGAGGCTGCAGCACATCTGGGTGCCCAACTGGACTGACAATGAGTCTATGCAGTGCTAGCCATCTATGATGGACATAAGAGGAGGAGGCTAGCATGACTGAGGACATTCTCAGAGATCACTATTTAGACCTAGATTGTGAGGGAGCTGCAAATAAGAACAGGGATCTTCAGGAAAGGTGTGTAGGTCTGGCACTGTTACAACAACCTTCACCACATGGGCCAGGATGACTTCAGGAATAGGATTGCTTAGTTTGGAGCACAGCCCCTGGATGCCTACAGTAAGTGCCAAAATCCACACTTTAAAACCTACTGCTTATTGTTAACATTTACTAACCACATATGTTGTTTTATGAACAAAGGTCCATTGCTGTTCCATATGCAATATATTTATTAATATGACTAGGGAACACCTAATGGAATTAAAATTTTTAATTAAATAATGATGGATGCTTAACTGTGCATACTGTGGGCATCTACAAACTAGCTTAGTCAAGCTTGCATGTGTGTAGGATATGTAAGTAACATCAAGTATTATGAAGGAATGCAAGTATTATATAAATCCTGATGCTAGTCATTTGGCGAAGATTGATATGATGTGCATTAGCTCAACTTTCTGAGCAATTTAGCAATGTACATGGTAGTAGATTATCTATAGACTCGAATCCCACTAATTACGTGATAGTCACAAAATGTATTAAAAAAGCATTATGATTTTCTTAAATCCATATTGATATGTTGCAAAGTTGTTTATTGACTCAGGGTGTTATCTTTACAGTCTTTTTATTCTCTGAGTGTATTAACTCTTACGCCGCAGATGACTACGCATGTTGCTGTTATCTGCAATTCTTTGAAAATATCGTATACTAAATAATTCCTTAATACTAAAGAATGTGTGATTCCATTGCAATGATCATAATATTTTACTTTTGTGAGCTTCATTGTAGGTGTTTAGTAATGTGTGTCCACATGTCTTACTTCTTGAGTGAAGCAGAGAACACTAACATCAGTGCAGGTCATCATGCATTTGATATGACTGAGTTTAATAATCAGACTAAATATATATCAAGTATGGATAAGTGAACACTACACTGTAGCATAGCTGATGACTTAGCCTTGTCTCCTTAACTACAACTCTAACTAAGTTGGGTTTGAACCCCACCATTGGCTTTTAGTTACTCTCATGGATATTCTTTCAAAAACTCAGTCTTGTGTGTTACTTGTAGCCTTTCATGCCACAGGTAACTATGCATTCCTGTTTTATCTGCAGTAATTCTAGATACTTCCATGCCACTTACACATTACCACATATTTTCTTATGTTCCTATTGTAGCTTGTATGTAAAATAAATAATATATGCTAGTTCAGCGTTACATATTGCATGACTATTTATTTATTTATTTTATTTGAATTTGTTTACCAGGAGATTCCAACTAGACACAGGTCCTTTTTCAGTGGAGGCCCAGGGAGAAAGGCTCCACAGAACAATAAATGAGCAGCAGAGTACATGTAGAACAATTGAATATATACATAGAATAGCAAATAATACATACTGCAGCAAACATTAGATATACATACAATATGAAACGCAATAATGAACAGATATACCAATATCTAGCTAAAGGCCAGGAATAAAGTTAGGATGTATATACAGATAGTACTAGGCTCAAACAGGTGCATTTCTAAACACATATAACTAAATCTTATATACAAATATTGCACTAAACTCAAGTGGATATAAAGCAGAAGCTCCACACGAAGGTGGAACAAGCTAGAAGGGCTAATGGGATGATGTGAAGATAGGCAAAGGCTGCCAGCCTAGCTAGGTAGAATTTTGTAGATAATTCATTTGTAAATATTAATGTAAGCCACAGACTTGTTCTCTTAAATGTGAAAAGACTATTGGATATTGAACTGAAAAAAAATGTAACAGTGCACTCTGCTGTAAGAAAGCTGAGAAGTCAAGCATTTCATGACTGTCTTTGATCTCAGGGCTTAGAGCAGAGATGTCTGGATAAAGGAATTCTGGCTATTGTTTTGAGAGTTAATTGCTAGAATTTGCATGTATAATTTATTTTATTGCTCTGGCTTCCTGACCAGCTGCAGGATCAAAAGGGCTATTAACCTCTGAGTTTCTATTAGCTTGGGAACCAGAAAGAAATAATGTAATCTAAAATTAATCAGTGGTACTGTGTTATCAATTTAAGGACACAGAGAATGATGGCATTTAGCATTTGTTTTGAGAACATCCAATTAACCAGCACTTGGCCTGTGTTCTATATGTAAGTTTATTTTAGAACTGTGTTTCTCTTAGATATAGCTAGGAACTAGGAAGATTAGATTAGTTTTTTTTTTCTGTATTGATGTCAGAACTTTTCTACTATATTATTTTAAGTATTTCTCTGTGATCTCTGAACTCTTGACTAGCACTGTGTAGTAAGACATATTGTCTTGTGTTATTATTATTTATTATTAAATATTTTTAAACCTTTCAACTGTGGCTGTTTTGTGTATAGATAATTTAAGCTCTAAGAGTACATTGCATATATTTAGTGATACCAGCCAAGCCACTCCAATAAGCCTTGACTGTTCAGTTGCACTTACCATTTGGATAATAATACTGCACAGTAATAATTGAACACCCTTTCATAAGGCACTTTTAGTAGCTGATAAATATTAGTAGGTGTGGCAAGTGGTACTACAGTATAGTCTGGGGAAAAGGGGCACAGCTGGAAAACCTGTGCCAGCCTTCCCCAGGAGTGTCTGTGTGGTTGTATATAACTCATCTCAAAGTTTGTGTGTGTGTGTGTGTGTGTGTGTGTGTGTGTGTGTGTGTGTGTGTGTGTGTGTGTGTGTGTGTGTGTGTGTGTGTGTCAGCTACTTGGGCAGGGACATGAAGCACTGGTTGGACAGAGAGAGTACTGGAGGTTTTAGCTTGCCCACTAGGCTTAGATCTGGACCCTATACTGTGCCAGTGGGGAGTCCTATTGGGGACTTGGAGATAAAGGGAGAAACCAGCACCAGACTGACTGTGATCTCTGTGTGCTCTTAAGGGAAATTGTACTTTACTGTGTTTGTATTTATTATCCTTTCCCTATCTGGATGACCGTCACTGGTGTTAGTGGTGAGGATTGAGGCTCCTTGATTGCTGGGCCAGTGCATGGGTGTCACAGATGGAAGGTGAAGATAGAGGAATAAGTGAGTAGACTGAGTGAGTAGTATACAGTGGATATAAAAAGTGTACAAACCTCTGTTAAAATGCCAGGTGTTTGTGATATAAAAAATGAGACCATAATAAATCGTTTCAAAGTTTTTCCCACCTTTAATGTGACCTATAACCTGTACAATTCAATTGAAAAACAAACAAATCTGTTAGGGGAAAAAATATAAAAAATAAAAAACGTACAATAAACTGGTTGCATAAGTGTGCACATCCTTAAACTAATCCTTGTTGAAGCACCTTTTGATTTAATTACAGCATTCAGTCTTCTTGGGTACACACCTGCCATCAATTGAAGAGACTCTGATTAACCCCAAATAAAGTTCAGCTGTCCTAGTAGGATTTTCCTGACATTTACTCAGTTGCCTGTTACAGCAAACGCCATGGCTCACAGAGAGCTTACAAAGCATCAAAGGGATCTCATTGTTGAAAGGTATCAGTCAGGAGAAGGGTACAGAGCTGGTATTTTATCGGGTTTATAGTACATTTGGTGGGAGGTAGAGAGTTGTGTGAGGATGAGTTGGTGGGGTAGTTCTGATGTAGGAGGACAACTAGTGGCAAATTTAGCTATCTTATTATAGCAGGCATCTAGCTTGGATAGGTCTGATTTGGAAAGGTTGGTAAAGATGGGTGAGGCGTATTTTAAAGTTGACAGAAGATGAGTTATGGCTACGGATATTCTGGAGTTTGTGGTTAGGTAGTTTTTGCATCTGTATAAGGTACCTATTTTCTTGTGTACTTTTTTTACAATCTGGGCAATGTGTAAGTTGCATTTTAGATTTTGATCAATAACAACATTGAGAAGTTGGGTGGATGGTACTGGTTCGATCAAAGTCTTATTACTGGATGTGATGTTGAAGTAAGTGGATTGGGTTTTGAATTTAGTGGAGGGGAAGAGCATGCATTTAGTTTTATTTGGGTTCAAGATTAATTGGGCATCTGCCAACCATGATTCAATAGCATTGAAGGATGTCTGGGTTAAGTTGTGTAGTTCAGGTAGAGTTGGGGCAGAACATATGACAGTGGAATTGTCTGCATACTGTATAAGGGTGGCTAGAGTTGTAGCATTATGGAGTTTATTTGTAAACAGGTTAAAAAGGATGGGGCCAAGAATAGACCCTTGAGGCATGCCCATAGTCACTGGTAGTAAGGGAGAAAGAGCTTTGTTCCATCATACCACTTGTTGCCGATCTATGAGGTAGTTCTGAAACCAGGCTAGAGTGGAGTATTTTTCATGTGTCAGTATGTGTAATTTCTGAGTCCTTTGACACATATATGACTTGAGAAGAAGATATTTATAGATCTTTCATATAAATAAAACATGCCCTATGCAAGACCGTGCTACCGTTTGACATAACATACAGAAGTGACCCTTACATTTGTTGCTATTTTGGATGCAAGTATGTTGAGAGGCTATCTGTTACTCATGATGCACTGCACAGCTCATTTGCATTTGAATTTCAAATACAGACATGAATATGTAGAAATAGTGATGTTCTATATATCGCATAACTTAACAAATGTGATTTCCACATGTAGTAGGCATAGTACATATTAGACTGTTCTGATTGTGTGTTACTGATGTAATTATGCCTCAGCATATATGTGTGTGGTAGTGATTGTAGTCAGATCATGTATACCTGTTTTTTTATAACTGTATTGTATTTCAAAATCTGTGTTGAGTGGCTTGATATTATTATAGCTTTGTATTTATAAAGTGTGTGTGTGTGTAGCACTTTTGCCTATAAATGTTTTGCAGATATTGGGTAGGTTATTATTGCTAAATCTGCAATTGTGTCAACAGTTTTCATCTTTATGCTTTGTGCTCTATTTTGATATGTTCCTGGACTCACACAGCCATTGATGAGCATCTGTAGATTAATAATATTTATGTGACCTGATGGTATCATTGTTTTATACACCATCACTTTGGTGTGCAACACATAAACATTTCTAGGTTTTCTTCTCCATTTGGATGTTTTTCTTACCGTTCATTAACATGCCTTTTATACTATACTTGCATTACATTTTTCCATGACCATAACAATAGATAGGTAACCAGTACACCAGTTATGTATAGGGTGTGTTGCTGTTTTCCATTGAACATTCGATATACTGTAATTCTGTTACATTATGTTGACGTACTGTTATCCTCATTCCTAGGTGCAGCTGTCGTTCTTTATGATTACATAAATTTCAGCAGGTACATGTTTGTTGCTGCAGTAGTTACACCTTGACCTATGATAGCTTTTGCCATATGGAACATATACTGATAGTTTAGTATATGTATGTGTATTTCCTCCTTTACAGGCCATTTACCATGTTTCTCTGGCATTAAAGCTGATGTCTCATACCTCTGATCTGTTAAATTTCAAATGTTAATGGCATGATGTCATAACTAACTTTGATATTGACAGTAATACAGTGCCATATGACTTACATGATATGTGTATGTACAACAGGGTATGGACATATTGTTGTCATCTTCAGCCCATTCTCTGAATGCATTAAATATGAAATGGAGCCATTCCACATATGTTGCCCAGTACAATCTAACTTGCATAAGAGATTTGTTAGAGAGTATAAGGATTTGGTCTATTGCAAATTCACACAGATACTTAATTGAAAAATTAATTCTCATGTGACTAACACATCACATACATAACACATGATTGCTGTACAGGTTGTATGACTCATACATCTTATTGTATGTATTACTGTCTTTCTTTTACTGTTGAGGACCTTTCAGGAATATGTAAGGCTGTACAATTATTGCCATGTTACAGAGTGTGACACCAGTGGCAGTCCACCAAGCCATTAGACTAAGGATGATGGCACTATATCAATATGTGTAGAATGTTATGAAATGTAAAATGTATCACAGTTGCTGATGCAAAAACTAACCATGTATGCAGTGATATCCCCATGCCAGACCAGTAATCAAGAAGCCTGAATCCACACCATTTCATTTTAGCACAAACTTAGTCATGTTTTGGTTTTGATATGTCTGTTTACATATAAGGCATGTTTATGTATATACTCCAATAATGTCTTTGTTGTATCAGGAGGTCCCACTGGCACTTTGCTCTTGTGTGTGTGATAGTTAATGATTACTTGTATGCCATGTACTACACTGTCTTATTTTTCCAGCATAATGTATGCCTCCACTGGGTAAATATCCATAGCCTGTCATATTACTGGTGTTAGTGACATGGACTGATATTCCCCATTGCCTTTGGGAATTTCACGTTGTCATATGAATAGCTCTGTTGTGACTATCCATATTATGCAGCCTACTTATTCTGGCACACACTGCTGTAATGTGCATATAGCCTCTATTCTAACATGCATAAACCTTTCTTTTATAAAACATGGTAATCTACCTCTCCAGTGGCTATTATGAATAATATGGCAGCCTTCCTTGATATAGATGTATGATTAGAAGTCCCCAAAATCACAAATACATTAATCACCCATTGTATGTCTATAGTTTGTATGCGTCTTTCATCCACAGATGTGTGCCATAGTGCCACCTGTTTTCTTATGTTATCATGGCAGTATATATGGGTATGTGATATTCAAACATACTTTTGTCATGTGCCTAAGCCATTTGCTGTTTAGCATGTATATTACTATGGTGTTTGTGTCATTTGTGCACAGACATGTTTATAGCCATCACCAGTGCACAATGGGCATGTGTCAGACATAAGCCATTTCCTTCAATGTACCTTGCAAGGACTTGCAGTTCATCTTCTGTTGTGGACACATGTGTGTCCAGTTTATCTCCTTAGCTATGGTTGTGCTGCTTTATTATGTGCTGGGGACTGAAACAAAATGACATTGTTCCACCATGTTGGATATCCTACACATGCAAGGCATGTGGTGGTAATTGGATAGATTCCATTAGTGTCTATGTTTTTGTTGTGTGTTGTGCATTATTAAGACATTTGTATGCTTCCCGCCTATGCATTGGCTTGAATCCCTTAGCTTTTATTATTAAAATGCTATTTCATACTGTGTATTTTTCACCATGTTCTTTATATTTCATGTAACTGGAGTGGGTATGTGTGATGAGACATGTTCATATTTGATATATGTGATGTTGTTGCATGTCAAACCTGAACATTGTATATCTGAACACCATCTTTTTTGCCTTTGGCATGGAATGTGTTCTTTGGCATATGACTCCCATTTCTCCTGTGTTGCTGGTGTGTATACTTGATTTATTACACAGCCACATTACTCTTTTGCTGAAATACTGCAGTTTGGCACTGTGCTTAGTTGTTTGGGTGCAGGGTTGGAGGTTCTTGTCAGCTCCTGCATGTCACTGACTGGATTTGATCATCCTTATTGTTGCTTGGCTTGCACTTTCACTGCCAGCATCCTCATAGATGATGGTGTTTGATGCCCATTGTGTACTGCAGTGACAACACTCCCCAGTTAGTGTTCTCTGACAAACACCTACCATCAGTCATATTCCTTGTCATATTACTATCATGTAGTTTGCAGCATCTCAGTCCTGTTTTGAGCATTGGTTGTAGGTATTTTTGACATTCATCATGGCTGGCATGCATCCCTACTCTGTTTGTGATTTTTCCTTCACCTGTGCGTGTACTCCATATGTGCAGTTTGTTTGTGTACCTTGTTTATCCTTTATGTTTATTACTATCCTTTGTCCATCATATTTTGTGATATTTGTTATATGTTTGCAACTGCACTTTTCCCAATCTCCTCTTTCAATGTCTTATCAATTCTTTCATTTCTTTAAAAAAAGGGGGAGGTCCTATTCCCACAAAACCAAATGCCCATGCCCAACTGCCTCTTCCTATGTGCCCCTCTTCTTCACCTTCACCTCTCATCTGCTTTTGTATCACCCTATTTCCTTGAGTATTTGCCTTACTTGTGTATGATACATATGGCCCATACAAATTGTTAGCTATTGTTGGCACTGTGGTCATAATTGTCCATCACCTTAATTAATTATATTTTTTATTTGACATTTTGTAGATTATGACAGATTCTGGTAATAATTATGGATGCGTTCATATATGTCCATCTACATCTTATGACGATATCTCTAATTGTTTTCACATATTCATCACTTTTCTGGATTATTGCTGCTGCACCTTTTTCTTTGGCCAGTAATTTCCACCTGTTGAGCTTGTATATCTTCCTGCACTTATTTGTGCAGCACATGTATTACTTTCTGGATGTGTTTTCCTTGAATATGATTTTATGATGACTGATTGTGGGTTGTGCCAACATCGTAGGTTATTTGTTGCATTTGCATTGCACTGAGGTATTCTTCATAGATCAGGTTACATATGCATGTAACTTAGCTTCCTCCAAATCTTGAGCGGAACTCGGCAAAATCTGCCAAGTAACACAAAGTTTATGGAATTGGGACCAATGAATTTTTATGTGAGAGGATCTCTTGATTTTTTTTAATTTAAGTGATAGGGTGTGCATGCTTGTGTGTGTGTGTGTGTGTGTGTGTGTGTGTGTGTGTGTGTGTGTGTGTGTGTGTGTGTGTGTGTGTGTGTGTGTGTGTGTGTAGGTTCATAGGTTCATAGGTTGGTACTAGGCTATCAGCCCTAGGGCCTATACAAGCCTAGCCATAACAATTCCCTGGCTATTTCTTCCCACACTATTTACTTCCCTGGACCCCTGTCTAGCAGGGTGACTGACATGATCCCTGGGGTGAATTTCCTTTCTCCCATCCAGTCGTCAAGGTTCCTTTTGAAGAGGGCCAAAGAGGCACTCTGCTTGATATGTATGGGCAATCTATTCCAGAGTCTGGGGAGTCTCTGGGTCAGAAATCTATCCCTCCAGCATGTTCTGTTTATTGTGATGACAAGGTTTAGATCCCTGGAGCATGTGGCTCTGAGAGATTGGGATTTCTTTAAGTGTAGCATGTCCAACAGCTCTGGGTTTGACATGGCCTTGTATGTTAAACAGAGATCGCCTCTGAGTAGACGATATGTGACAGAGTATAGCTGGAGTTTTTTAAGGTGGTCAGCGTAGGGCATCTGCTTTAGGCCTGTGATTCTTTTAGTGAGGCATTTCTGCGGCGTTTCTAGTTGTTGTATATGTCTTGAGAGGTACATACCAAATGGGGTGTTGTATTCTATAATGGGTCTAATGAGGGATGAGTACAGTGGGACAATGACCTCCTTTTTTCTGGATGAAAAGCCCTTAGTGATGAGGTGTACCACATAGAAGGATTTCCTGACTGTTGTGGCGATGTGGTTATCAAAGGTGAGACCACTGTTCACCTGTGTCCCTAAGTCTCTTTTCACACTTTCGGTGTTTAGTGTACTGCCACCTATATGGTAGTTCACGGATACATGTTTTTCCCAAAGGGGATAACTATACATTTCTTTGCATTGAGCTTGAGCCCATGGCTCTGGCACCAAGCATCTGTTTCTGTAAGGCCCTTTTGTAGAGTATCCACATCATTTGGGGATTCGATAATGGCTCCCAGTTTGCAGTCATCTGCGAACTTTGGTAGTCAGAGTCCCTTAGTGTTGGCCTGTACTTCAGAGAAGTAGATGCCAAACAAGAGCGGTCCCAGGACTGAACCCTGAGGTACTCCACTTGTCACTTGTCTGGAGCTGGATTTGGAGTCAGCTACTTTTACAGTGTGGGTTCTATCAGTAAGCCAGTTAGCAACCCATTGGGTGACGTAGGGATTAATGCCAAGCTTAGTAAGTTTATCTATGATTCCAGAGTGGGGGATGGTGTCAAAGGCCTTGGCAAGGTCTAGATAGGCTGTGTGGACCACCTTATCCTTGTCCATGGCTTTGGAGACTGATTTGAAGAAGTCAATCAGGTTCAGGAGACAAGATCAGCCCTTCATGAACCCAAACTGGGTGGGGTCCAGTGTTTGAAGGTTGCCAATGTCTTTGTTTATAAGTTCCATGATAATACGCTCCATGGCCTTGCAGATAAGGCTCGTCAGACTGATGGGATGGTAGTTTCTGGGATCCAAGGTGGATCCCCCCTTGTGGAGTGGGATAACTGTAGCTCTGCGCCACTCAGTGGGCATGAAACCTGAGGTGAGGCTATGATTAAACATGACACTTAGGTGAGGTGCCAGTTCATATTGTAGTTCATGTAGTACACAGCCCAGTATGTCATCTGGTCCCATGGATGCTGTATTCTTAGCTTTGGAAAGTGCGTTTTTTACCTGTGTGGCCTTTATTACTGGAATTTGGCAATCTTCCGGTATTGAGATGGGCCATTTAGGGGGTGAGAGGGGGGTGAAGTTGGCACTGAATTGATCTGCCAGGATATTGGCAATATCCTTGGGATCAGTGTATTTAATGCCATTCTGTTTTAGCTCAGAGCAGATCTGAGCATTGCCATTTAGATTCTTGACATAGTTATAGAATGCCTTGTGGATTTCTTTGGAATCTTTGGCAATTTTATTTTCGTAACTAGCTTTGGAGGATTTTATGAGGGATCTCAGTTTCTTACTGAGGCTGGTAAGGGAGTTTTTTGCATCCTGGGATTTTCCTCTTTTCTGCAACAGTTTCTTCCTTTTGTTGTAAAGTTTGTTTATGGCAGGGGACCACCAGATTGGCTTCCTTTTTTTGGATGATAGCATCTTGGTTCTATTTGTGATGGCACGATTCATGCATGAGTGGATGTGCTCATACAGTGCCTTAGTGTAGGATTCAGCAGTTGAACTTTCAGTTCCCATCTGCATGGGTGTCATGAAGTTTGTCACTTCTGACTTGAGTAGTATGAAGTTGGCTTTGGAGAAGTTTTTTATGGAGGTTTCCTTACTGGGGGGTGGGGGTGGGATGTGGATGTTAAGGGTGATTAGCTTATGGTCAGACCTGACTAATGAGGGGGTGACCATAGGTGTGGAGCATCGATTTCCCATGTTGGTAATGACCAGGTCTAGGATATTGGAGCCCCTGGTGAGACTATGGATTAGTTGATCCAGGGCGTTGGAATTTATGAATCTCAAGAACCGTTGGGCAAAGGTGTTGGTACATGAGTAGTTTTCCCAGTTAATGGCAGTAGTTAAAATCACCCAGTTTTAGGGTGTTTGGTTCTGTCTACACACATCTGCATGTGCATGCAGATTATAATAGGATTGTAGTCACTAAATAAAGGTGTAAATGGAAGCAAATTACCTTCTTTTCATTCACTCCTTAAAAGGGGTCATGTGTTTTTATGTAATAAGCTGGAATATTTTTTTGTGGCTACTGTTTTAATGAAACTGTCCCCCAGTTTCACCAACTGCTTCTGACTTCGCTTCATATTTTGTGTTGTCAAGTAGCTGAGAATTGCAGTTAGTAAATGGGGTGGCTGTCTGTGGCAGATTGCAACTCATTCTCATTTGCTCAAGGACCAGACTGCATTTGTGAAAAATAAGTTACAACACTTTTAACTACAGCTATTGTTTTGTGTGTACCAAAGTTAAAACTATACCCAGTTTTGCAGAATACCCCTGACTTTGCTTCATGTATTTAGTCTAGCAAGGAACTGAAGACTGCAGTCATTCAGGTGCTGGGAGCTCCCCGGGGCTGAAGCTACTTTCTGTCTTGTCATTTGCTCACTTTCATGTCTTGCTTTAAAAGAAATGTGGGCCTTTTATGAAATAAATAAGAATATTTATTTTGTGCCTACACTTTTGTTAAAACTGATCCTGAGTTCACAGAATGTCCCTGACTTTGTTTCAATGTGTTAGCCTGCAAATAATTAATGACTGCTGTCACTAAATGAGGCAAGGGCTGACTCTGCTAATGACAAATGACTATGTCATCTGCTCGGTTTAATCTATGGCTTTACAGGAGTAGTGTGTATTTGTAAGAAATAAGGCAGAACATTTCTTTTGTTGCTACAGTTTTATTGGAAGTCTCTCTAATTTCACAAAATGTCCCTGACTTTACTTCATATTATTAGATTGGCAGTAATTGAGGACTGCAGTCCCTAAATGGGGAACGGGTTGGCTGTGTCTAAAGACAACTTTCTTTGTTGACGTTTTCTCAGTCATCTCCAGCTTTAAAGGACCAGACTGCACTTGTTTGAAATAAAGAATATGTAATCTCTGGCTACTGTTTTATGTGTACAAACTTGAACATGACCACGATTGCACAGAATCTAACTTACTTTGTTTTTCACTTTACAGAGATTTTCAACCTTTTTCATCTCGTGGCACACACAAACTAATTGCAAAAATCTTGCGGCACACCAAAAAATATATTTTTCCTGACATAAAATAGGTATCATTTTGATTGATTAAGAAAATCTTTTCCTCTTTTTTACTTACATTTAATATTTAATGAGATATCTGAGCTTGACATTGTTTTAAAATATCTTATACTCTTAAATCTTCTTCCATGGTTTCCAGTCGTGATCTATTTTTTGTTCTTAATATTATTCATTGCAGAAAAGTTTGATTTGCATTTGATTTGATATGACATGGAGAAAGGAAGAAGTGCTTCTATTGCTTTTTTATTTTGTAATATTGGGAAATTCACGTTTAAGAGAGAATCAAAATGTAATAGTATCTGTTGTTGAATGTGAAGTTCTAATCCTCTGTCATTTCTTATCTCGGTCAACTCATCCTCATCTGTAATATTTAAATTTGTCATTTGGCATGCATTTAAGACAAATGTATCTCTTATCCAATTCAAGGATGATATGTCAACTTTGGGAAAATATTTTTTTCAGTATTTATACTAAGTAATCTTATTGCTGTGTCTTTTGGCTTTTCCCAGTTAGGGGTCGCCACTGCGGAACTCCGGTCCGCTAATGATTGGCAGTAGATTTATACTTGCCGAGTTGCCGGCCCTGACGCACAATCTTCAACGAAGGTATGCCCATTCATGCATGTCTCCACACAGAAGACGGTCTAGCTGAGAATCGAACAGGACAATGTCTTACTGTTAGGCGACAACACTACCACAGCACCACCACCGCAGTTATACTAAGTAATCTTATGGTTTGTAAAATTAGATCTATTAGACTTCCATTCAGTTTCCATCTTTTCGTTAGCTCAAACATTTCTACTGCTGTATGCTGCCCCAATTCTTACTCACATTAGGAAATATGACCTAGACAAACTTGAGTCCTGTTATAACAGAATTGCCAAGTTTGCCAAAAACTCCACATTTAGAACCCATCACTGCACATCTCTCAGACAACTTCAATGGCTCGAACTGCCACAGTTGCTACTATATCACCAACTTGTTACAGCCTACAACATCCTAAAACAACCTGACAAAATTCCCGCTCTAACACATCTACTGACCAGCCACACTCCAAGTCGTCCACTCCACTCAGCCAACAAATCACTCCTCACTATCACCCCAGCAAATAATACAGCCGGCAAATCTCTCTTTTCACACACTATAGCTAAAAACTGGAATAATCTCCCCCCATCTGTGACTTCTGCAGCTAACATCACTCTATTCAAAAACTCCCTTAAGGCCCATCTTACTAGTTCTTGGCTATGTCCATGTATTACATAGTCCATAATATGTCTTCCTCTACAATCATCTCCTATCTATCCTTTAATGCCCTAATAAAGATGCTTCCAGGGAAAAGATGTACCTGTTAAAATTTGACTGTTGCTCTTTGCAAACCAAATGTAAATATGTAAATATTTTTTGATTGCAATTGTCTACTGTTTTAATCACTTTTTTGAATCCTGTCTAGAAATTTCTAGTTTAATAGAAACTACTTCCTACCTATTGTATTATATGTTTATTTCTGTAATGTGTTGTACTAATGTAACTGGAGCTTTTCTCCCCGGGCCTCCGCAGTAAACGGACCTCGTCCAGTCGGACCTTCCCGGTAAACAAAATTAAAATAAATAATAAATAAATAAATTTTCTCTTCTGATTCTTTCTTCCTTAAACATCAGTTTTTCTTTGAAAGCATCAATTTTGTCAGTGGAAGTAAGCACAATCTCCTTGCAAACTTTTATTAAGTGTGTTCAAAGATTGAAAGAAATCAGAAAGAAATGCAATGTTATTTCATCAAAGCTGATCACTGAGAAAATCAGCTAACTGAGATTGCTGAGTTGTCAGAAAAGTTAGAATTTCCTCTCTTAGTTCATAAAATCTTAATAGAACTTA
The DNA here is from genome assembly GCF_019279795.1 of Protopterus annectens. NCBI lineage: Eukaryota > Metazoa > Chordata > Ceratodontiformes > Protopteridae > Protopterus > Protopterus annectens. The sequence goes on along the minus strand of NC_056745.1, from coordinate 1,322,750,553 downwards.
CAAGGATAATGTCAGCATATTTTAGCATATTCCGAAGTTCTACATATGTTTGCTTAGTTGTTTGTGTTTTTTTTTTTAATTCTTTAGTTAGCCAGGGTGCATACTTAGATTTTACTGTCATAGTTCTAGGGGGAGCATGGGAGTTTAATATGTCTAAGAATGTGTTGTTGAATGAGTTAATTGCATTGTCAAGAGGTAACTGAGAGATTCCCAGTTACGACTATTTAGAGTGGTGATGAAGCTATTTAAGTTGAATTTTTTTTTTGTTTCTGATTAAGCGGAAGGTGGGTTGGATGACTTGATTAGTCTGAGTCCTAAGAAGGAAGGTTGGCTGAAGGTCACTTAGACTGTCTGGCAGACAACCTGATGGAGATGCCTGAGAGGGGCTGTTAACTAAAATCCAGTCAAGAATTGACTGTCTTTTGGAAGATTTATCAGCCCTTGTAGTGGAGGTGATGAATTGGGTAAACCCATGGAGGTTTATGTGGGAAGATGGATTTTCTGAGGAGCAGTTAACCCAATTTATATTGAAGTCTTCCATCAGAATTGTTTCTTGTGAGAGAGAATTGGATATCCAGAGTAGTATGTTTTCCAGAATGGCGATATTGTTTCCTGGTGGGATATAACCACCAGTAATATTAATGTGTGTTTTGGGATTAATTTTTAATTTGGCAAAGATATGTTCAGCATTGCCAAATTCAAGAATGTTTGTTTACGAGGTCTAGAATTAGGTGATTTTTAAATAATATAGCTACTCGTCTGCCTTTTCTAGATTACCTGTCTTTTCATATAATATTGTAGTCTGGGGCTGTTATTTCATTGTTAACATTGTATGAAATGTTGTTAACTTCTGTATGGATTAACAGCTCCATGTGAGAAGCTTCCATTGGGGAACATAGTGCTGCAAACAATCTTGATTGTAATGGCCTGTTTTTTATATAACTGACAACTGTGACATTCTCATTTAGTATTGTACCAATAATTTTGACGCTAGTACTTCTCTGTGGAGAAAACAATGAGTACAATGAGTACAGATAATTTTCGGATTCTTTTTTGAGCCAGTGTAACAAATTCTTTTACACTTCATGACATAGAGTGGGCACCATCCATACAAATGCTGATGCAGGACAAGTTTTGTGAATTGGTAGTTCCTCCACCAATAGGGGCTTATCGTTCTTGAGCACAGCCTAGATGGCAGCATCGTGTTTTGTACCCATGTGTATTCAGGGTAGTCAAAGCATCTGTGCCACAGTACCTTGCCTCCATGATAATTCTTGTATTTACTTCAAAATAAAATGGAGGCAAAGTGGCTTTTGGTGGGTTGTGGACAGACATTTTTGGTGGCAGCAACAGCAGGTGAGTGAAGTAATCTTTAGGTTTTAAAAGATTATCTTTTTAAAAAATTTTGTGGTACACCTGTTGCCATCTTAAGGCACACTGGTTGAAAACCCCTGGATTAGTAAATAACTGAAGATTGCAGTCACTAAATGGGGGAAGTGGCCGGTTGTGGCTAAAGGCTACTTACTGTTGTTTGTTTAGTTTCATGCTTGGCTTACAGGACTAGTATTCATTATATGAAATACGTCAGACTATGTATTTTGTGGCTACTTTTTTACTGTCTCTGATTTTCAATCAATATCTGTATTTGGATTGTTCTCCTGTATATATGACATGATATTCCTTGCCTTTTCTCCATAGGTTCATAGTTTAGTACTAAGCTAACTGCCCTTGCGAGCCATTTTAAGCCTAGCCAATTATCCCTTGTGAGACTCAAACCCTGCACCTTGTGTTTGTAAGGCAAACACCTTAGCTATTAAGCCACCCTCCCAACCATACCTACAAGTCCATTCAAATTCCAGGTTAATATAGAAAATGCAGCCATTTCTGCATACAGTCTACTTTATCTGTGTTATTATATGACATTTTATGCTTGACACTCCCCATAATTACATTCCCATCCCATTCAGGGAAAGGCATTTTATTTCTCTTTTTAATAGTATTACAGCCATCTTATTAGATGCTGCTACACAATGTAATATTTTGCTGATATTATAACCCTCTCCCAAAACTGAATCTCATAATAAGATCCAAAGAACTTTGTGCATACATTTTCTAAAAAAAAAAAAAAAATCACTCTTCCTCCATTAAAGCAAATGCACATTTTGGATGGCCACCAAAACTGGCATTAATTAACATAATCCTTGGGTTTTTGAGCTCATCTGTATTATCTTTCCTGCCTTCCATGAAACACAAAAAAATAAAACTGTTATATAAATCTGTTCAGCCTCTATCCTCTCCAAACAAGTAAAACAACCTGCATAGTTTCCATTTAGCTGGATTTTTTTACACACAAGCATTTATTTTTGCATTCTCCTGGCCATCATTTATATTGTTCAACTCTGTTCTTTTTTGCTTTGCACATCACACTGCTGCTGCCCCTCAAATGATTAATATTATCTTTTTCTCTGCAGTTATTCAGTACATTGCTCCTGTAAGGCTTATCCTCAATTCTTTTGCGACATTTTACTCATAAGGTCACTAAAAATGCAAGGCAGTCGAGATAGCCCCTAGTGGATAGCTTTCCTTCATACATCTGGTTGGTGCCTGGTTGTCTCTTAGACAGAAATGCAAGCAACTGAAAAGAGCACACTGGTAAATTTATAGGTGACCTCAGGATTTTATTTTTCATTTCAGTTGAGGTTTTAACACTACAAAAATTCCTTCTGATCTTCCCACCTTGCAGCTGCAACTAGATACATTGCATAATCTATTCTTTCCTATGTAATACAGCTAATTGATTCTATGTGCTTTATAATTTTTAAGTTGCAAAAAGTTATGTTTAGCTCAAAATCTTATATTACAACCCTTATGAAGAAAGGAAACACTGCCAGCCCAGCTAGCTGGAATTTTGAAAATAATTATATGTCCTTGGTGAATATCAAAAGGATTTATATGAGATGCTTGTGTTACAAATGCATTATAACTGTATGCCATGTGTATATCAAACTGCTTATAAAGATGTGTGTGTTGAAAAGGTATTTTAAAATGCTTGTGTTTAAACTGGATCCACAGTGTGCCCTACTGGAAGAGAACAGAAATGTACATACACTATTGTAACTGTTTAAACGTATATATTTTTTGCAGTGGAAACTGAAATACAGGAGGCTAACTTCAGAAAAATGACTGAAATAAAATTTTGTTATGGATAGGCCATAAAAGATGGTATCTTTCAGTTTTCAATGCTGCAAGAGACACAATGTCTGTACTAGGCAACTGTCTGTGTTGTCTTTAGGGTGAACTAATCACTAGTCTTGAAAGCATGAAAGAATGCATTTGTTTTATGACTTCCATCATCTGCCAGAGATCGGAGGAGAAGCCCTTGTCTGTATATTTTTACAGGTAGATGCTAAATACTGCCAGCTGCATCAATAGTTTTTTTGGCCTAGAGTCTAGAAGTCCGATGACAAGAAGTAATGTCATTATGCAAGCTAAGACAGCAGTAATATTTGAGATACTATTTTGAGAAGTCTCATAGTGAGACAGAGCATTCTGCATTCTGTCTTGGACCTGACAATAACTAGAAGATCCATTCACCACACCTGCCTTGCTCTATTAGTAAGTTCTTAGGTTATAGTAATTCTCTTAGATTCAGTCAGGAATATAATGAAGCTTAGTTTAGATATTTTTCTTTATTTATTTGATACTGTCCTGCAATGTTGTTTTAAATATTTCCTGCAGTTTTGAACTCTGATGTTACTATGAATATATATTTAGTATTGTCTTGTTCTTTTTTTATTTATTATTAAATATATTTAAACCTTTCATTGTGGCTGATCTGTGTAGATATATTTAAGTTTTGAGAGTACTTGCATATTTATTTGGCGACACTGTGTGGGCCACTCCTAATAGCATTGCTCTTGGTCAAGCTACCATTTGTATTAGTATTAATATTACATAGTAAAATTGGACACCCTTTGTTAAGGGCCTTAAAGTAGCTGATAATGGGTTCTGCTGGCAGTGATGACTACCTTATAGTCTGGGTAGAAGGGGGCATAGCTAATAAACCTGTGACAACCTTTCCCAAGTGTGTGCATGTAAAACAAATCTCCAAGTGTGTGTGTGTCAACTACTTGAGCATGGACACAAAGCACTGGTTGGATAGAGAGAGTATTGGAGGACTTGACTTGGAACCCTGGCTAAGGACCCGACTCTATAGTTGTGTTAGTGGGAAGTCTTACTGGGGATCTGGAGAGAGAGAGAGAAACCAGCCCTGGACTGACTGTGGTCTCTGTGTGCTTTTAAGGGAAATTGCACTTGATACAAAGAGCTGCATCTGGAAATACTGTGTGTATACCAGTCATCCTCCCAGTGAACATTCCCCACTGTTGCCAGTGGTGAGGATTGAGGCTACTTGATTACTGGTCTAGTGGAGGGTTGTCACAACTGTTAACACACATAACTGAAACCCCTAACATATATCTATATCCCCTAACTTCAGAAATATTTTTGATTTAGATTTGATTTTGATTGCTTTAATTGTTGTATGCAGAATATGTATGCTTTAATTATTCATATTTATTTCAATTAACAGCTGACTTATAAAGGTCTATATCAGCTTATCAAAAGCTGATAAGAGTGAACGCTCTTTGATCGTACCCTAAACGCTGAGCAACCTAAATAACAAAGACACGGAAAAGTGATTTTTTTCTCAGGGAAAAACATTGCTGTTCTACCAAAAAAAAAAAAAAGAAAAACAACAAATGAAAACACAACACACACACCCTACTTAAATATACCAACTCCAAGATCACACCACAGTGGAGGAAATGGCAAACTCCCGAAAATGACCCAGAGATTTTTTTCCCTGGGAAAAAAAAATCATTGTTCCATGTCTTCACTATTTAGGTTGTTTGGGGTTTAGGGTTCAATCAAAAAGCGTTTGCTCTTATCAGCTTTCGTTAAGCTGATATAGATCCAATTTCTAAGTACTTATGTTGATAAACAGTTGTTCTTACTTATTTTCATCAGCTGTATCAATGTTCTTTTTCCAGATCATATCAATCCATAACAATAAAAATATAATTATATCCATATTCTTTCATGCCAGGTTGCAGATGCTCATGCAGTATTATTCAGAATAATTTATTTAATATCTGACTCACCACACAAGGAGAAGTTAATGTATTGCAGATGTTCTTCATACTTTACTGTTGCAGTAATCTCTCAGATGCATTCCCCTCTAATATCAAGACTTTTGGGTATAAAGTTTGTCAGCTGGTGCCATGAGTCAAAAGCCAGACAACTTCACAAAGCAAAGAGCCCCATCAGGGAAAAACGTTTTTTGTGTACCTTGAATTTTGTTGAAGCCAGATAAGTCATTTAATGTCTGTATAGGCTGTGCAAAAGAGATCCTTGCCAGGATTTTCATTCTTTCTGCTTGCTCTGTCTGGGTCCAGGGCACAATTTGCCCAGATGTCGTTGGTGTACTTATTTAACTGCTGATGTGTTTAGGCATAAGGCTGGGTCTTTGAAGAAGTATAAGCTCAGCACAAGCAACGTTGTTTCCTTATTCCCACTGTTGAATCCACTAGCCCCTCAATTTCCTGTTTAAAAGAAAGGAGAAGCATCCCATTGACAAGAGTGCTAGAGAACCAGATGACACCATTTCTGTCTCTGACAGACCTTCCAGGGTCGAGATATTCAAAGGAGATGAGGTGCTTTTACAGCTCCTCTAATAACCTGCCACACAACTGAAGCATCTGGCAAGACCCATCCACAGGCTGCCATGTTTAATGTACCACCGATGTCTTCTTGGGCCAAGTACACCCAGGTGTCATATGGATCCAGAGATGCTGATGCTTTTGATACATGGATGCTCATTAGTGAGAGTGAGGGCAGATTCACCTGTATCTATGTCCAGAAGACCGGATCCACGTTATGGTGGGTTGTAGCCTTTCGCTCATAACCAGAGACCCCCTTCCCAATACCACACCCAAATTTATACTCAAGCCACTGAAGGCTGTTGTTGGCTTGCTCCAATCACAGCCACTTGGGGCCTCAACACCACCACCATTATCAGGCCTACCTACAGGACTTATTTGGGTTTGCAGAAGATCTAATAGAATTTGTGAGATCCAGGCAATTAGACCCTGTAAAGTACCAAGCCTCCAGAATCTCTACTGTATAAATAAAATTGGGGTCCCACAGAAGACTATGACTCAGATGTGGACTAACTGGCATATATAGACCAATTTGTATAGGAATAGATCTTTTCATTAAGTGAAAGAGTCCTTCATTCGGGAACCTCAAGAATATCCTCAGTCTAAGAAAAGTAGTTGATAGTTTTGTGGCCTTCCTGAGCCTAAACCCCTCTCCGTTCCTGTAGTATTGGAAGTGGTGGATGATATGATTTAAGACATATCCCTTCACCCTGACTTCCTATTCTCTACTCAAAGGAAACCAGACCAGTTCTACAGAGCACTTGAGTCCCCCCACATATCTGTATAGGAGACCAGTGGTGAATCCTGAGGCGAAGTCCTCAGAATGCAAGTGAGCTAAAAGCTGTACTTCCAAAACACCCTCGCCTAATGATAAGGAAAGCAGAGCCCACAAAAGTGTTGGCAAAAAATTGCACATCAAGTGCCCTGGCCACAAGAGCCTTGAAATGACAGTTTTATATGATGAAATAGCAGGACACCCTTCTGGATCAGACAAAATAAAAAATAAAGAGGATAGAAGAGAAGCCTCCCCGAAAAGGAGTTGCTGGATATCTGCAACACCAGTTCACAGGTTGCCAAGTACTCTCTCTCTCTCTCAAATGTTGCTTTGGTGCCTTGAAAGTGTCAAGCAGGGCAGCTACCATGGGATCAGTTATTAGGAGGCATGCCTGGCAAAAAAAACAGCCTCTGCCAGATCATATTAAAGGTGAAATTCTTGATGCTCCCTTAGACAAGTATTTTCTCTTTGGACTCCAAACTCAAAGTATATTTAAGAAACTGGAGAAAAATGGGAAGTCTATGTGGATGGTCAAGTACTTTCTACAAGTTCTCCTCTCTAGGTTCAGCAGAAAGTACCTCACTAAAACAGACTCCTTTCCAGCCTCTCAAGTCAAAACAAAGACCAGAATGAGGAAATTCTCCAGAAAGTGGCAATCGTATCCTAAAACCAGTGATGCTAGGTCCCAATACCATGGTCCCAACAGTGAACAGCTCTGTCTCAAAACAGTACCTTGCTATCTCCCCAAGAAAATTTAACCCCAACCCTCCTTTCTCCTTTACCCCACAAAGGAAGCTATGGGAGCAGACTGACACATTTCTACTATAACTAACAAAACCTTAGTCAGGACAGATGGGCTCTAAACTCAGTAAAATAGGGTTACATAATGCATTTTACAAATGCACTAAAATTCCCAGGCATTCCTACCATTCCAAAGGACCAGCAACTTGAGGTGCAGTCTTATATTCTGGAAATCCTGAGTCAAGGGTCCATTGAAGCAGTTCAGCAAAAAGACATAGGGACAAGGTTTTACTCAAGGTTGTTTCTGTTTCTCAGAAAAAAAAGTGCTGGTGGCGCATTTTAGACCTTTCAAATCTAATCAACTTCCTCCTTGATCTACAACTTTAAAATGATCTTAGTTTGGCAGCTGATGCATTGGTTAAGGCTGTGAGTTATAATTCTTGTAGTGCAGGGTTTGATTCTCTCAGCCCATGTTTGCTAAATGTGAGACCTTGAACAAGTCATAATCAGCCATTGGATCACGCCTGAGAAGGGCCTGTGGCCAGCAGGCTTATCTGGTTAACAAATGTGGATTATTATTGTTCTGAAACTGAAAATGCTCAAACTGCAAAATCTACTGTCATTGATTCTGCCTCAAGATCTCATAGTCACATTTAACCTGAAAGATATTTATCTGCCAGTTGGTGCAGAGGCTACGGTTGTGAGCTGTAGTTATTGTGTGCGATACAGGATTTGATCCCCTCAGCCCTTGTTTGCCAAATGCTCCCTCAATATAAAACTTCTCTTACATGCATCTACATAAGATCAAACTTCTCCCTCTCCCCACTCTCCCCCCAAAACTAAGCCAAAATACCACACTTATCCTTCCAACATTAATGTGTTAACTATGTTTACCCTAATTCTACTTTTGTCTGAGAGATATACTCCCTAATCCTGGACCCTACACTTGCCCCACTACCAAAACCCACCCTCCTCCACCTCTCCCCTTTCCTCTACACTCCTTCCACACCCCTCTCCTCCTCCACACCTAAAAACTTAACCATTCTATCTACAAGTATCCAAAGTATCCTTAACAAAGCCACCGAATTCCATGCAATGACTGCCCAACATACTCCGGATATAATTACCCTATCAGAAACCTGTCTACAACCTCATATCTCTGATAATGAAATCTTATCACCAGGTTATAACATCTTTCACCTGGATAGGGTTCAGAAAAAAGGAGGCGTGGCAATACTCTACTCAGAAAAACTTAACCCATCCCCATTGTCTATGCCACTCCCAAACTTTCACCCCGCCAAAATACTTATAGTAAATTGTCACTTAAACAATCATAAAAAGTTTGCAATTGCTGCCAATTACATCCCTCCGGGTAACAACATCCCCATCCTCAAAAACATTCTTTCCGGGATATCACACTTCATAACCTATGAAACAATTATCCTTGGAAATGTAAACATAGACTGGAAAACACTAACCACTGACCCCCCCTAACTCCTGCATGGCTTGCCTCAACTAAGCTCAACCCCAACCCACATTAACAAACATTCCAATTCCAACTCTGTTATTCATTGGATCCTAACATCTAATCCAAACCTTTATCACAACCCTAGCACAATGCCGGATACTATAAGTGACCATCTGCACACCCACATCCACAGACACCTCCACCAACTCTGCAGGTCTCATAACTACAAAGACTGCTGTAAACTCTGTAGTTTTAACCCTGTTATATTTAACAATAGACTGTCGTCCGTCAGCTAATAGTTCCTCCAAAACCATCTCCTTAATGATACCATTCAAAAATGTAACCACATCTTTCTAGACATCCTCATCTCCCTAGTTCAGTCAGAAAAAAATAGAATAAAATCACTGTGTGCTCCCTGGCTTATACAGAACACTCACTTACTAATGCACAAAAGAGATAGTGCTTGGAAAATCTGGCTATAAAACAAATCCCCTTCCACCTACAAAACTATAAAGAACTCAGAACCATACCAAAAACAGATGAACAACAAAAAATATTTTACTTTAAGTCACAAACTAACCACCACTCCATCCCAAAAAATTCTGGAGTACCATCAACAGGATTTTTCACCCTGGAAACCTACTACACCTAACCCCTACCCTAACAACACTCCACAAGAAACTGCCTCAGTTTTTTAATTCATACTTTATTGACTCCAACAGCAAACTAACACAAAAAGCCCCCAACTCCAACCCCCTAACTCTACCCTCACCAGCAACCAACAAAAGCACCTTTTCACTTAAACCAGTTCCCACTGCTTATATAAAATCTCTCTTCTGCAAACTTAAACCATGTTCTCCCTCAGCTGATAATCTACCTCCCTCTATTTAAAACTTGCTGCTGAATCTATAGCTTATCCAGTCTCTGTACTAATCAACAGATCTATCCAAGAATCATTAGTTCCTGACATATGGGAAACATTTTATACCATTCTTCTACACAAAGTAGGAAACTCTACTGACCCTTCCAATTTCAGACCTATAGCCATTCTATCCCCACTTTCAAAAATTCTTGAAAAATATATTCATACTCAAATTCTGAACTATCTCCTCCAAGAAAATCTTCTGTCAGCAACCCAACATGGATTTCATCCCAACTATAGCACCACTACAGCCCTCATATCTTTCACAAATACTGTTGAAGCTAGAGACAACAACAAACTGGTCTCTTGTCTGCACCTATACCTCTCAAAAGCCTTCAACACAGTCTCACACCAAAAGCTTTTAACAAAACTAGCCAACCTTAACTTTTCAACTTCCACTCTCAAACGGTTCTATGGCTACCGTACCAAGTCAGTCAGGTGCCTCACCTCCTACTCCTATTTCCTCCCCATGCAAACAGGAGTCCCCCAAGGCTCTATTCCTCGGACCAGTACTATTCAATTTATTTGCTAACAACCTTTACACATCATGCAGTCAATCCACTCTTATACAATATGCAGACGACTCTGCATTAATCTCATCAGATAATCTCACGGAACATCTCCCACTTACACAAAATTATTTTCTTTCCATTGAAAATTGGCTCACAAAAAATGTGTTTATACTTAATCTTAAAAAAAAAAGTATTTTTCTTCCGAAATCTCTCTGTCATTACCATCTACCTTAACCATCTCATCACTCAACAACACTATTAAAGCAGAATCCCATACTAAGCTCCTTGGCACTATCAAGACAATCAGTTAAAATTCGACTTGCACATTTAACACTGTATCAAAAAGACTAACCAGAAACGTGGTCTGCTTTACACAAACAAAAAATTCCTAACTAAGAATCCAAACTCTTACTGGTACAGGCATACCTTCTGCCAAGTCTCCTCTATGCCTCTCCTTTACTAACAAACCTACAAACCACTCTTACTTCCAATTGCTAGATTTACCTCAAACCAACCTTGCATTTCCCACCACTGCCTCTCACTAAAAGAACTACAGTGGCTAGAATTTCCCCAGCAACTCCTTACTATCACAGCTTCACATAATTCACTCCATCCTCTATAAACCCACTATCTGCCCTGCTCTCTCTTCTCTAGTATCTCACTATACGCCTAAATGCACCCTTCAAAGCTCTGACCAACACCTCTTGGATATATACAAGCCCAAAAGAACCATTGGAAAACTGCTCTACAAGTACTCAGTATCTCTAGCCTGGAACAAACTCCCTTACAACGTAAGAGCGAATACACAGACAGTTTAAAAAAACAACTAAAAGATAACCTCGCTAATTCTAGAATTTGTTCCTGCCACGGTCTTACCTGAACCCCCCTCCCACTTCTCTTCCTTCCTCCTTCCCCCTTTTTTTTCTGTCTGCTACCTTGTTCACACCTCTGCTAAATCTCCACCTAATTTCTAAGCTATCTCACTTCCTTTCTCATTCTTCTTATTCTTGACTATACACTATATCCGCCTACCTAGTTATTCATAATAATCTAACCATTTTTTTCTTTATTTCCATTCTATACTCCCTTATCTCAAATCTTTTTCTATGCTATATAATAACATATGTCTTAGGTTATGTTTCAGTTTTATATTTCATTGTAATTGCCATGCTATGTAACAACTTATGTCTGTCTCATTTTCGTTTACATCATGTCACTAGCCTCCTACGGTTTATTTTTGCTTTAATTGTACTATAGCTTTTCTGCTCGGGTCTCTATTGAAAATGGACTTTTCCTTCAAATGACATACAAGTGGGGTGTGCCACAAGTAGACTATTTTGCTTTAGCCCAGAACAGGTAACTCAAGAAAGACTGCTCACGGGCTCCACTAAAGAGAACCTGGAGGAATAATGCCATCTTTTTCCCATGGAAAGCTCTGTTTCTCTGGACCTGTTCTCTCCTATCCCTTATCCTAAAGTACTTCAGAAATTCTGGAGGAATGGGCTAAGGGTGATCCCAATAGTCACTTTTTGTCCCAGACAACACTAGTTTATCCATTCTTCTCAACTTGGTCAAGGAAGAACCATGGGTGCTGCTGCTGAAAGTGTATCTTCTCACTGTGAAGAAGTGATCCACTATCCGCACCTACTTGGCCACTCTCAAACTGGCAAGGTGGATGATATGATACTTCTCTCCTCCAGACATTTATTCTCAAAGGAGGTCTTACAAATTCCCAAGGAAGCTATGAGACAAAACACTAGAAAATCATATATTTCAAAATTGTTAAGCTTCTCTCACTGGTGAATAGCCAAAAGACAACAGCCACTGCAAGCCAGGCTGCCTCAGGTCCTGATCAATGTGACAGAATTATACAACTCAGATCTATCATATGCTTCTATAAACATCCATGCTTCTGCATTCTCAGTTTGCCTGCCTATCACCCCCAAGTTTTCTCTCATTATACCATGAAACAGTTCCTCAAGGGCATCATTCATGTGAGACCAGCAAGAAGGACCAGTGCGGCTCCTGGGAACATAAACTCTTCCCTAGAAAAGCAAACCTTATCTTTGTTTGGGCCCAATGCCTCTGCATATCTAAAATACTCTACCTGGGAGATTGCTTTTCTATGGCTCTCACTTCTGCCATGAGAATCTGAGAGGTTCAAGCTTTTATGTGTACGGGAACCTTTTCTTATTTTTCATAAGGACATAGTTTCCTGTGTGTATAAACGCCCCATTTATGTCTAAGGTGGTGTCTGAGAATTCACTGAACCAATCCTTTAACTTGCCTGTCTTCTTCTCCAATCCTCAAAACAAAAGAGAAAGAACACTGTACTCAATGTACATTTACAGACAACGTAGATTCTACTTGAATAAGATAAACACTCACAAAAAATCTGATCATCTATTTGGGGCATGGGCAAAAACAAATCAACCTTCTCTAAGTGGATTTTCAGTTGCATTGCTTTCCACTACAAGCATCATGGAAAGATGGTACTAGGGATGATCAGAAATCACACCACTAGGGCATCCTACCACTGCCCCTCAGAGGAGTGCCTATTCATTCCATCCTGGAAGTAGACATATGGTCCTTAGCTTATACCTTTTCAAAACATTACAGTGTGACAGCTGCTTTTACAGCCAGGGCAGGGTTTACCACAGACATTCTGCAGGGGCTAATCTCCCCACCACATTCATCTGTCCATCCGTCCTTCCATCCATCCATCCATCCATCCATCCATCCATCCATCCATCCATCCATCCATCCATCCATCCATCCATCTATCCATTTCACTTTAGCTCTTGGATTGTTCCCAAGAGTGATTACTGCAACAGTGAAGTACAATTGTGCAGGTAATTACCTTAAATTTAGATGGTTGTCTTCACTGTTGCAGCATCTATTCCCTCCCAACTACCCCCTTTTTCAGGGTTAGGTTGGTACCCTCCTCTGCTAATTAGGACCCTTCTCCCAACCCATAGTTAGGTTCCCTCTGCTTTATAATCCCAAGTTGTTCAGTGGACATTTCCTGACTGCCATGGAGAGAGTGGGACTCCAGTCAAGGGCAAGGATGACCTGAGAAATGGTGCTGGCCAATAACCCTTTATACCCGATATCATCATCGGAAGGGAGAGCCACCATCTTGCCTGGAGAAAAGGAAGAAGTATCTGGTGTTTGGGCCAGCCTTGGTTTTCTGCAGGGCAGGAATCACCAGGAATGATTACTGCAATGGTGAAGATTTTTGAACATCTATGTTTATGGTAAGTACTTACACAATTTTACTTTCCTCCAGTTGCATTACAGGTCCACTTCTGCTTCAGTCCTCTTAGGACAGTTCACCTTTGATGTCTGCCAGCACCTGGTTTGATCCCAGTTTTCTGCCAGTTGTCCCAGTCTGCTGTTATGCTGCCTCTTTGTTTCTCTAATATCTTCACTGGAAACAAAGGGAGGGGTTTCTCTGCATCATCTTTCTCAGGTCATCGTTGCTTGGAGTGGCTTTGCAGCTGAACCCCCTTCACCCTGCTTATTCAGTTGCTGAGTCATGTTTTGCAAACAGTTTCAAAAGTCAGGCTAGTGATGTAGTCTAGTGTAGCAGGTTGCAACAATGACAGCCAATAATGTTAACAATACTTTCTGTAGTAACTGTAGCATTTTAGGATGCCATCTCTTATACTGTTTAAATTTGTTCAAGTTGTTTCCATAGCTTTGAATCAATTCAGTACACTCTTCACTTTAATGGCCCCGCATCCACTTTTTTTTTTTATCCTTTGTTTCCTTCATGTATACTGAACACAAATGCTTGTTTAATAGTAAATCTTCATGCTTGACCTCTACAATTACCTCATTTGTCGTAGCTCAACAGTCACTCATATGGTAGCTTTCATTAATGTGAATTTGGAAAGGTGCTCTCAGTTTAACAATGTTTTTACTAATTTTTCATTCATGGTACAAGTGACTAATTTCCTTGTATATTGTTAGTCTTCCTGATATGCTGCCTACTCTGTTTCTTTGTGTATCTTCAAAGTCAGCTTTGTTTGTCATACCTTCTTGGCAGTTCATCTGAGGAATACAGTGATTTTCTTGTATTCTTACTTTAACATATTTACCCAAACCATAGGCTTCACAGTCCTAATGTTTTCACCATTAGACCATAGCCTCTGAAATCCTTTCTCTGAATATTTCCGTTTGGAACTCATTTGAGACATAGCCACTACCAGAATAAAAGAATGCATTCCAAAACTCAGGGACTGTTGTTAATATTCCTTTTCTCTTACTCTATGCATACTGAACTGCATTCTAGAAAAAGACTGGGCCTTTGGCATTCACTTTCTCTAGTCATACTGCACTGACATTTTGAAGCTGTATTTAATGCTAAATAAACTGTGATGTTTTAGCCATTGCTGTCCTGATGGAAATCCATTATGAAGCAAAATAGCCCATAGGAACACTTTGAACAGTAACTGCAAAGGCCTGATAAGAATCTCAGTGCATTGAGAAGCATCATTCAATATACAATTAGTTATAGAATTGCTTATAACTCGCTTTAGAATTTAATATACAAAAACAACACTGTACAAAAACACATTTTTAGGGGTCTGCCAGTTCATCTTTTTCTCTCTCATTTTTTTTCTTTTCAACACATTTGTCACCACCATATTTCATGTATTTAACAGTGTGGATAATGTCTGCTTCTTTTCCTTGTTAATTTTGAGAAGAGGACCCAGCGGTACTATTTTGGCAGTTTCCTCAAACATGGGGACCAACTTTTCCTAAGCAGACAAAAGCCTTTCTGCTTGTTAAAATGTCTTGAATGCATTAAAATTAGGCACAACGACTTATCAATACAAGCAGGCCTCTATGTGTCCTTTTTACTGAATGCATGAGTTGTTATTCATTCCCTCATGTTCTTTCTATCCCCAGATCATTGTTCCCTGGTGGTATTTCCTCTTATTCAATATGAGTGTTACAAATATTACTATTATCTACATCTGTCTTACATTTTGTTATTTCTGTATTGACTCTTATGCTCAATCTCTAACTTGTAGTTTATTAATAAACTATTACTTCAGATCATTCCAAGAAACTTTGTGCACTAAGATACAACGCTGTCACATGTAGTTATTTCAGAGCAAGCAGCAACCTGCAGTACGTAGATAACACTGTGTTCTGTCTCTCTTATCATTTTGGAGTCAGTACAGGCATAGCAACATGACTGTATCACCTAATTTCAAGAGACCACCTGGGGATTCTGCAAAAATCCATCCTTCATATTAGTGTGACTGATAAAAAGACAAAATGTGTGAGTCATAAAAATGCAGTATATTGGTCAGTAGGTGGGGCTGTGACATTGGTTTTAAAGAAATATAAGGATGTCAAAATAGAAAAAGAAAAGCTCTGGCAAAAACATTAGACGTCTTAAAAAGTGATATGCCTTTTGTTGCTTCTTTAGCTATTGCTGTGCAACTGACAGCCATGACAAGGTGATCAATCAGCCCTGGCATCTGATCTGAAGTGTGAAAGGGAATCAGCATTGTAGTACAGAAGTTAACTTTCTTAGATCTCATTGGAGAACTTCGCCTTCTTTTGGTGTTTGAGTGCTGACTGTCTAAAACAAACCTTTAACTAGAGTTAAATACTATAAAACATAGTAGCTTAAATTCTCCTAGAATACCTAAGTTGCAGAGGAAGAGAAAAAGTGCTGAGTTATGTACTGACAGGTACTGAACTGAAAGTTTTGAACAGTGTTGTATAAAAGAGTACTTCGGGTAGAACATATGATCATTTGCCTTTATACAAGTTGACGAAGTGATTAAAATGGTCTGGAAAGCATTTCTCTCAGATCTGGTAACAGTTATTTAAATATCATTAAGTGTTGTATTCAGTTTCATTTCATTGAAAAAGATCAAAGTGATTGGCTTTAAAAGAAGACAATACTGATTTATCAATAGATGTAAACAGAAACCAAAAGTTAATGTTCACATTTTAACTTGAGGGTTTGACAGAACTTAAACAAAAATCAGATTTTCCCTAATTTCTTTGATGATTTTATTTTCAGACTACTTTCTAAAGTGAACATCGGGTCAAATCAACTGTTTGAACTGATGCATGTCTATTAATCATTATCAGAATCAAGGCAAAATTGTGTTTGGCATTCATACTCATTGTTCACAGAAATACAGATTGCCTAATCTAGTGATTTGTGCTTCCCCAGTTTAATATGATTCTTAGACTGCGTGTCACTGGGTTGTATTAAACTAAAATGTTCATGATTACAGACCGCTCATCTGAGCACCCTACCATCCTGGTTTAGTAAATATAGCTGGCACCTATCTGACCACACACAGCCATGCTGCTCCCCTAAGCACACACATGCACACACACACACACACACACACACACACACACACACACACACACACACACACACACACACACACACACACACATATCAATCTCCTCTGTCTGATAGAACAAACCACACATAAAGATATGCAGTCATACACACATGCAGAGACACTCATCTACTCACACATGAACACACACACTCAGGCAAATACACACATGTACATATACGAGCATACACATACATATACACATGCACTCACAAATGTGCACACATGTGAACACACACATGCACACATCCAGACATCCAGTGCCATTATTTTCAGAGAGCAGTCATCCAGCACATGCAGGCACATAAATACATACACTCACAATAGTCATTTATACACATACTGTCTCTGTGCATGCAGATATGTACCCCCCCCCCACACACACACACACATGGGCCTATACTTACATTCCCTCTTGTGCACAAATACTGCAGTGAACTACTTACCTGGATTGCAATTTGACCAGCGTGAACTGCTTTGCTTCACCTTGCACAAATTCTGTCCCATTGAGACACAGGTGCACATAGGTAAATTGCTGCATGCATGTAATAAATTTTGTGCTGTCCATGGAAATTGCATAATATGGACATTTATGAATGCTGTACTGCACAATTTTCCTTCTAGAACAGTCCCCCAAGATGCTAAAGGGCCATGTTAACACAGGCCTTAACCACAGATTATCACATTTACATGTGGCTGTGAAAACTCTCTCTGTTCAGTAGCTCTGACAAAAGAGGATTCTGAATTGGAACAACTGTGCATAATGCAAATCTTGGGTAGGATTCCAAAAAGTTTTACTTTGAGCTACTCCAAACTCTTCAGTGAAATTAAAGGGCCAGTGCAGCAAGCAGTACTCATGTGTGATATATACAGAGATAGTATAACTGCAAAGGCAGATCTTTTTCAAGTGAGCAATATAGTGTATGCTGACTTTGCTTACCTTATGGTCATATGTCTACAGAGACAACAGTGAATTCCAAAAATGTTTCCACTATTGTATTTCAATATTTTTGAGTAATTAAAGAGGCAACATAACAAATAGTGATCGTGTTTGATATACACATGAATAGTAACATTGGCAAGATATTCCTCGGGATTCATGAAGCTTGCGCCATGCGCCGGAGTAGTGTCGGCGATCTAGCGTCAAATATGGCCATCGAGCGATTCAGGTAAGAGCTGTTTCCATGTGCACTACCAGCGTACGCCAGAACTGTGCAGCTCCTGGCGCATGTATGCTAATTACCCCATGTGCAGCCGTGTAGCATGCAAATGAAAGTATAGAGCGATTCATGATGCTGTGCAGACATAGCATAAGCATGTAGAAATGTAAACCAAAAAAAAAAAAAAGGTTTACATTTTGTCAAACATAAAATTGGAGCCATGAAAGCGGACCAAACTTACGTATTATAATGTTAATATATGCCAATGGCTAAATATATAGCCAATGGCATAAAACAACATGCACAACATATAAAAAATAACATTTAATGTCATGGCCACACCAACCCAAAGTAAAACCGCAGTGCATCAGTGCGCAAATGGGATCACAAGGAAAATATATTTAGATGTCATAAAACTGTAATGTAATGCAATTCATGATATACCCATAATAGTCAATGGCATGCATGCTACACCACAACCATGGCGCTAGGGTTGCTAAGGGTCTGTGACAGTGTTTCATGCAGTAACTAGGAATTAGCAGTCAATGCCATGCAAACGAGTCAGGTAATACTGAATTGCAAATGCCCCGCCAGCATAAGGATGTACCACACAGTGTAGCATTACAACACTGAGGAGTGGCCTGGAGGTAAACATGACATCAAGAGAGGGGCACGCCATCGTAGCTGTAAGCACATTGGATAATTGCTAATCCATGTTGCGTGTTGCTAAGCAAAGCCGCAGGATAGGGCTGTGGAAGTAGCCATAGCTTTGCTTAGCTGAGAGCACACAAGGTAGCCAAAAGTTCATGTGAACGTGAACGAAAATGCACACAAAACCCAGTAAATGGTTGTGAGTGGCACGCACCACAGCTGAAACAGAAAGAATATGGGAAGACAATAAGGAAATGCTGCAGCATGGTAATTGGAGTACAAAGGTGTACTTAACACCTAGAAACTCACAGTGGGCCATAGACAACAGCTAACAAGGCTGCTAGCAGCTACCTGCAGAACAGAAAAAGGGAGGTGCCGTACAGCAAAGAAAAGAGAACTGTCACAGCAGAACAAAGCAAACTTACAGTTGATCAGCTACATAACACATTTCCCAAAACAATCCTGGGTTGTGGAAGCACAAAACAAGAAAGGCGGCAGCTGGATGCATGCCTAACAATGGGAGGTGAATCGGGTTGAAAATAGAAGTAAAGGGCAATAGATGAATCATGGCAGACAACCGTAAGTCAACACCAAAGGCCCCACAATAACAGTACCTGCTGTAAAACCAATAATTAAGATGCCCTGCAGCTGGAATTGCACAAACACACCCAATTACACCAGCATCATCTATTGCACAATAGTATAAGGTGTGAAAGCCCCACACACACACTTGTGTATTCCCAGACACTCTGCACCATTGGTGTATACAGACGGGGAACTTTTAATATGTATATGTTAGGGACTGCCATAGCTTTGATTCACCAGCATGTGTTGGAGACTGAAGATGGTGTGGAGGATGATGCTGACAACCATCTCAGGCACCGGAGGAGGAGACGAGTGTTCAGACCCAGGGTAACCTACCAGGGGCTACATGATCTGGAGATAGTAGAGCATTACAGGGTGGACAGGGACATCATACAGCAACTTGTGGAGCTGTGCCAGCCATGCCTCAGAGCCAGAAGTAAAGGTTTACATTTTGTCAAACATAAAATTGGAGCCATGAAAGCGGACCAAACTTACGTATTATAATGTTAATATATGCCAATGGCTAAATATATAGCCAATGGCATAAAACAACATGCACAACATATAAAAAATAACATTTAATGTCATGGCCACACCAACCCAAAGTAAAACCACAGTGCATCAGTGCGCAAATGGGATCACAAGGAAAATATATTTAGATGTCATAAAACTGTAATGTAATGCAATTCATGATATACCCATAATAGTCAATGGCATGCATGCTACACCACAACCATGGCGCTAGGGTTGCTAAGGGTCTGTGACAGTGTTTCATGCAGTAACTAGGAATTAGCAGTCAATGCCATGCAAACGAGTCAGGTAATACTGAATTGCAAATGCCCCGCCAGCATAAGGATGTACCACACAGTGTAGCATTACAACACTGAGGAGTGGCCTGGAGGTAAACATGACATCAAGAGAGGGGCACGCCATCGTAGCTGTAAGCACATTGGATAATTGCTAATCCATGTTGCGTGTTGCTAAGCAAAGCCGCAGGATAGGGCTGTGGAAGTAGCCATAGCTTTGCTTAGCTGAGAGCACACAAGGTAGCCAAAAGTTCATGTGAACGTGAATGAAAATGCACACAAAACCCAGTAAATGGTTGTGAGTGGCACGCACCACAGCTGAAACAGAAAGGATACGGGAAGACAATAAGGAAATGCTGCAGCATGGTAATTGGAGTACAAAGGTGTACTTAACACCTAGAAACTCACAGTGGGCCATAGACAACAGCTAACAAGGCTGCTAGCAGCTACCTGCAGAACAGAAAAAGGGAGGTGCCGTACAGCAAAGAAAAGAGAACTGTCACAGCAGAACAAAGCAAACTTACAGTTGATCAGCTACATAACACATTTCCCAAAACAATCCTGGGTTGTGGAAGCACAAAACAAGAAAGGCGGCAGCTGGATGCATGCCTAACAATGGGAGGTGAATCGGGTTGAAAATAGAAGTAAAGGGCAATAGATGAATCATGGCAGACAACCATAAGTCAACACCAAAGGCCCCACAATAACAGTACCTGCTGTAAAACCAATAATTAAGATGCCCTGCAGCTGGAATTGCACAAACACACCCAATTACACCAGCATCATCTATTGCACAATAGTATAAGGTGTGAAAGCCCCACACACACACACTTGTGTATTCCCAGACACTCTGCACCATTGGTGTATACAGACGGGGAACTTTTAATATGTATATGTTAGGGACTGCCATAGCTTTGATTCACCAGCATGTGTTGGAGACTGAAGATGGTGTGGAGGATGATGCTGACAACCATCTCAGGCACCGGAGGAGGAGACGAGTGTTCAGACCCAGGGTAACCTACCAGGGGCTACATGATCTGGAGATAGTAGAGCATTACAGGGTGGACAGGGACATCATACAGCAACTTGTGGAGCTGTGCCAGCCATGCCTCAGAGCCAGAAGTAACAGAGGGGAACCCATCCCAGTGGACACAAAGGTATGTGTAAGCTTGAGAATACTAGCCACAGGTACCTTCCAAAGGCCAACTGGGGATATCATGAGGATCTCACAGGCATCAGCATCCAGGGTACTCCACCAGTTCCTGTATGCCATGTTATCACATGCCAATGAGCACATATACTTCCACCGAATGCAGGAGGAGTTGTCCAGCAATATGCGTCTCTTCCACTGAGTGGCAGACTACCCGGAGGTACTAGGTGCAATAGACTGCACGCACATACACATCAAGTCACCACCCGGTGAGCAGGATAGGTGCTACATAAACTGCAAGGGATTCCCCTCCATCAACTGCCAGGTCATGTGCAATGCCCAGGGCATTATCATGGATGTGTGTGCTGACAGCCCTGGAAGCTATCACGACTCCCACATCTGGCATGCCTCACAATTGTATCAGGTATTTGCCAGGGGGGGACATCCCATATGGCCCCCTGGTGGGGGATACTGGCGATGCACTGGAACTGTGGATGATGACTCCCATCAGAAATACACACACAGTCACACAACAATGCCATAATGAGGCACATGCAGAAACCAGAATCATCATAGAGCACATGTTCGGGATGCTGAAATCATGGTTCCGTTGCTTGGACATATCTGGTGGAGCCTTGCAGTAATCTCCAGGAACGTGTGCCCACATCTTCATAGTATGTGCCATGCTACACAATATGGTCCTGCGGAAACAGCTGCAGTAGGGACAGAATGGTGAAGGCCCTCGCAGCCCACCACCATTGCCAAGGGACCCACAGGCACAGGGGGACTCAGACCACAAATACCCTGTGCTAGACCCAGTAGGCAGATGGAGGAATGCCCAGTATGCCCATGCCTTGGCAAAGAGGGAACATATAGCACACACACTGACAGTGTAGGCAGTCATGGACTGACACCCTTCTCCACCTGCACACACAGCAAACATGGATGGCACACATACACGACCACCTGTAAATTGTCATGTATAGGTGGTCTACTGTGTGCATCCTACATAGGTAGCCCTCAACTATTGTACACACAACCGCCATTGGCACAAGGTAAATCAATACCTGAACAGTAAATTAAGCTATCAGCATGTGTCCATACTGTATGTACAGGTTCATAGATACATAGGTAGGCACATGCCCAACTACTGAGGCCACTCATAAGCATAGGCAAAATGTGTCTGCTGTCGCCAACCCATTGATCAACTAACTGTCCCTCTGTGGAGCAGAGCCACTTGTGGGATCCCTGGGGTGTAGCTACTGTTCACCACCCACTCTGCAAGGATTCCCCGGAGTGTCAGTGAAGGGTTTTGTATAATGTAATCAGGGATGTAGTTCCAAATAATGGGGAGTATCCCAGACAGGAATCTTCACAGACTTGTACATGTTACATAGTATACCTTAAACACAGCTTGCATATATAGGTAGTTCTCCACAGAATAATAAACATGTGGAACACACATCCGCAGAAATGTTCATTAATCATTCTTGCACTACCAGTGCCTGCTCTGAGAGGTAAGATATCACTGCCAGGATTAGAACATGCAACCATGTACACATTCATCACAATAACATACCACTAAGCTACCTGAGCTGTACCAATGGCAGTCGTGTATACTGACAGGATAAAACACATAAGGTTGGAATGTGTTGAAATAGGACAAACTGGCATGTACCCAATGAAAGGTGTATGATATATATATATATATATATATATATATATATATATATATATATATATATATATATATATATATATAGAGAGAGAGAGAGAGAGAGAGAGAGATATGCCAATATATGGGGATGTACACATAGGTTAACAACATCTACATGACCATGTAGGTACATATAAATGGGATACCTACCACATACCAACTGATTTACATACCGACGCACGTAATCCCAAGGCTTAAGGTCCGAAAGAACACAGTATCGAAACACCAGATGTGTGAGGTGTAATCTCACAATGTTAATGGACAGTTAGTCAGTGCTTCTGGTGTTGCGGTTTGGGTAGGTTACTGTGTGTACGTGTGTTTCTTAGGGCTGTAGCGTGTGTAAGTGTGTATTCTGTGTGTGGTGTGTGTTCTTGGGGGATGTGGGTTAGCTTTGTGCGTCTGTTTGCACGACCTAGGATGTACAATATTAAAGTAGGGGGTGGTGTGGGGGGTGCAAACACCTACATGGGGGGTGTAGGGGGGCTTGGCCACCTGCTCAAACGTAGTGTAGGATGGTTTGTTTGGATGTGTTGGGTAGCAGTGTGTCTGTGTGTGCATGTGTGTGTTCCATGTTCATGTTACCTTCACGAGTTACTGTCAATGTCGGTAATGTGGGGTATGGGAGTCTGGTCCCGGTACTGTGTACGTCGGAACTTTATGGTTTTGGGATTCCATAGGTCTCCTGTATACAGCGGTTGAAGTGTTCATATATGTGTATAACACAGACCATAGCAATCACACATTCCGCCACTAACAACCTTTATGAACAAAGGATATGGAGAGTTTATGCCTATACACTATTACAAATATGTGCTATGGACATGAGCCAATGATAGTGTTACCACCTGTCCCACTTTGCGAGGGACACTCCTTCTTTGGGCGGTTGTTTCCTGACGAAATATAATAAATGTGGCAAATGTCCTGGGATTGTAGGACATAATTATGTCCCATATGTACTGTAATAGTTGCATACAATAGTTATTTTTGTATCTAAAATACCTGCATGTTACAGGAAACAGGATAAGCAACTAAACTGCTACAAGACTAAGCTTATAATTAGGCAAGAAAGGAAAGTTCTATCCCTTGTACTGACCGTGGGTTTTTGTCGGCCTGTAAAATCAGATGTGTGTCCCAAAAAGGTCCCACTATGGCCATATGAAAAGGTGGCGACCCTAGCCAAAGAGGGTCAGTGACCAAGACAACTACGATGACTGCAAATACCTATGACAGAAATACACAGCCATCATGTAGCAACACGTTATTACATTCAGATGTATTACCGAAGGGATTCAAGGACTAACATCACCTGCATGCTATACAGGAACCACACAGCAGTGCCTTAATGAATCAGCCTGCAATTACGATTGTATTAGTCCACAAAAGGATAGGTGTTCAAATAGGGAAGGAACCCTCACGCACATAGCAATTATGTAAAAAAGCAGTTCCTACACACCTGCATTTGCTAAGCACACCCACCAACATCACCCCCACACCCAAACATATTACAATACAAACTGTAATAACATCACAAATTATTCACACACTGTACGACATCTGCAGAAGCCTTAACATACCTTGTCAGAGACACACTAACATGACCCTATGTGAAATAGCTGCTGTTATACAATGGAACAGCTGCTGATGTGATAGGGTTTGTTTGCAATCATCCTGTTTCAGAGGGTTGTACTTACACCGGGATGTGTTACCAATTAGTGAGCAACAGCACAGTATGCTACACTTGTACACCAAATCAAGGATGTCTGGTGAGCACACTGTACACCACATAACAGTTCATGCATAGCCATACAGCCTTGAGCTGGCCAAGCATCCTTGCCAGACTTAAACATCTGCAGAAGTATCAGGTACAAACAAACCCTGCATAAGTAGCACTGTTCTGAAATATAACAGCTGTACTCACATGTAGAACTAAATCGTCTAGCCATTACACACAGTCTACGGGAGTCATGAAGCTACTATATCTCTGTGTGTCTCCATATAGCTGTTGAAATATATCGCTATAACACATCTAGGCCATCTCCCTCGACAGTAAGGCAAACGGACAACGCCCAAAAGGAGTACTCACTTATACACACTGTTGCCATGGTATTGGCTAATGGAGTAGCTGCACAGCTGATGTGCATCCAATTAACAACTTTGGAACAGCAATTGGTGGACAGGATACCACGTTACCGATATGTAACTAGAAAAGGATGTGTTATCACGCATTCAAACCATCCGTATATACCAGCGGAATGTTACAAAGAACATTGAAACACAAATCAAAAAGGATTGAATCAACAGTTAACAACACTTCGGGTAACTAATAAGGTATGTAGAACAGTCAGTATGTCTGTGTATGTAGTACTATTCTGTAGTATTTAAAGTGCACGCAATCCATATAGTGGAAACAGTTATCTTGTAGTGATGTATTGTTGAGTATAGTAATGCTTGTAGTATTTGTGTGTACTGCTGTAAGTCACAAGACAAACACTGCATACACCACAAGGGATGCTATATAAGGGCTTTGAACAGAAATACTCTTCACCAGCCAATGTCAGTGGCAGGACTGGTCCAATAAGTATGTGCTATAACAGGGGATACTATATGTTGATATATTGTAACTGTAGCCATATGTATGGGTGTATTACGGAGAATAACGTGGAAGGTTGGACCACTGTGCAAGTATGATTTGCATTGTGGGATATTGTGCCAGTAACTGTGTAATGTACAGTGTTGTAGGCAGATAAGTATTACAAGCTACATAGCATTACTGTAATGTTAGGCAAACATTAGTTATGTCAACTGGCATTTACAATACAAATAACAGGATACATATGTCTTTTAGTGAGCTGACAGTTTATCAGCATGATAGCAAAGTAAAATGGAAGAGCTATTTAACTATCCATGCACATAAGACATGTAATATGTGCAAAGGTAGGTACTAGGCTTTCTTACCAAGGGTATCTGTAAGCCTAGCTAGCGTGTGTTAGCTTTTGCCATCCCCATAGGTCGGTTTCCTGTGCCTCTGAATGGCAGAGCCTATAGTTCCCTGTGCCTCTGTCCAGCAGAGCCACTGCAGTGATCCCCAGGGTACATGTCTGTCTCCCATCCACACGTCAAAGTTTCCCTTGAAGAGTGCGCTTGAGGGGCCCTGCCTGATGTACATTGGAATCATGTTCCAAAGCATAGGGAGTGTCCGGGTCAGGAATCTATCCATCCAGCACATCCTACTCATCGTTGTGGTTAGGTGTATATCCCTAGAGCATATGGCTCTCAGGGGCTTCTGTTTAGGTGGAACATATCCAGCAATACAGGGTTGGAAATGGGCCTTGTATGTCAAGCAGAGATCACCTGTGAGTATGTGGTATGCAACTGAGGACAGATGGAGTTTTGTAGGTTGGGCTGCATAGGTCATCTGTTTGAGGTCAGTAATCCTCTTGATGTGGTACTGGTGTGGTCTTCCAAGCTGTTGCAGTTGTCTTGTAAGGTATATCCCAAATGGGGTGTTGTATCCCTTAATTGATCTAATATGACATGTGTAGAGTCACAATGGCCCTTCTGATCTGGATGCGAACACATTAGAGATTAGGGGGGCCATGTAGAAAGATATTCTAACCACCTTGTCATTATGGGTATCGAAGGAGAGATTGCTATCTACTGGGGTTCCCGGATCCCGTATTACCTTTGCTGTATGTAGGGGACTAGCACCTATGTGGTAGTCCGTGGGTAATTAGTTATATCCAAAGGGGATGACTATGCACTTTTAGGCATTCAGCTTGACGCCATGATATTAACACCAGGTATCCGTCTCAGTGCGACCCTTCCAGAGGGTGTCTGTAACAAGTGGGGAAACAATTATGTCCCCTAGTTTGCAGTCATCTGCAGACCTTTTCAGCCAAAGCCCTCCTCTGCTTGTCTGTACGTCAGAGACGTATATACCGAACATGAGGAATCCTAGGAGTGAGCCCTGGGGGACACCAGTTGTAACTGGTATACAGTCGGACCTAGGATATGCAGTTCCCACTGTGTGGGTTCTGTCCGTGAGCCACTTTGCAAACCATCACATGATATAGGGGTTAATGTTCAGCCGGATGGGTATGTTGATAATACCAGAAGGAGGAATGGTGTTGAAAGCCTATGAGAGATCTAGGTAGGTTGTGTGGACCTCCTTAACCTCATCTAATGCCATGGTAACTGTCTCTAAGAAGTCCACCAGGTTTAGGAGGCATGGTCTGGCCTTAACAATGCCAAACAGGGAGGGGTCAAAGGTTGGGAGGTACCCAATGTCTGTGTGACAGTGATCCATGATGTGCACCATAGCCTTGCAGACCAGGCTAGTCAGGCCTATAGGGCAATAGGTCCCATGGTCCATAGTAGTGCCACCTTTGTGGAGTGGGATAACTGTTGCTGTGCACCATTCAGTGGGCACTATGCCCGATGTGAGGCTATTATTGAACATGGTGCGTAGGTGGGGAGACAGTACAATCTGAAGTTCGTGTAAAATGCAGCCTGGGATGTTGTCCACTCCCATGGATGCTGTGATATTGCCTTTAGAGTGTGCAGCTTTGAGAAGGATCTGCCAGGATGTTGCCAATATCAATTGTTTCTGTAATGTTCATGCCTTTGTGCTGTAACTCAGAGCAGATCTGGTTGTTGATATCGAGATATGTGACATAGCTATATAATGCTTTGTGGTTGTTGTTGGTATTAGTTGCATTATAGTTTTCATAGCTAGCTTTTGAGGATCTTATAAGGGATCTCACCTTCTTACTGAGGCTGACCAGGGATCTCCTCCATGCATGGTATTGTACTGTCATTTGCAACAGTGTCTTCCTCCTGTAGTACAATATGTTTATGGCAGGGGACCACCAGATTGGTTTAGTTAATTAGGAGTATAGCGTCCTGGTTCTGTTTGGGATAGTACAAGCCATGCACTCCTGTAAGTGCTTATAGAGTGCATTTGTGTAGGATTCAGCAGTTGTAACAGTACTGTCCATCTGCACGGGTGTCATAAATGTCCACCACATCTGTCTTAAGAAGCATGTAGTTGGCCTTGTAGACATATTATACTGTGGTTCCCTTAATGGGGGGTAGGTGCGGGATGTGGATATCAATGGTGTTCAGCACATGGTCTGATCGGACCAACGAGGAGTTGGCTTCAAGTGTGGAGCACCAGTCACTCATGTTGGTAATTACTAGGTCTAGGATATTGTTGCCCCTGGTGGGTGTGTGGATATGTTGAGTCAGGGCATTGGTGTTTACGAATTCCAGAAACTGTTGATCTAATGTGTTGGTACATGAGTAGTTTTCCCAGTTAATGGTGGGGTAGATTCAGTGAGACTTATGTGATGAGTGTGGTGTTATACGACTGTGTACCTTCTCCACATGGCAGTTAGGGTCAGGCTTGGTTGGAGAGACCTTTACCTCTAGTTTGGCTAGATGAGTGCATCTCTCACAGGTTGTAGTGTTGGGTGGTAAGTGGAGAGGCTTGTCTGTGTACATGGGGCAATGTGTACATTGCCTCAAGATGTCCAGATTCATCAGATAGACAGGTGAGAACACTGGCAGTTGACTCATGGACATGCCTGAATATGGAACTAGATTCACCAAGATAAGTGAGGAAAGTGAGTACAAGAGCTACATTACTCTTCATAAGTGAGAAAAGTATGTACAAAACCTGTTCACCCTTACCTGTAGGTAATGAGGAAGATTGAGTGCTATAGTAATTATTAGCTTACATAGTGTTTACAAGTCCTGAAGAAGTGCTTAGCATGAATAAGCAATCCAGATAGTGTCTTGGATAATATAAACACACGGCTCCCTCCCCCTAACAGTTGCACAAGCATATATCCATGTACACCACAGGGCCCCTGTACCCACAACTATGCAGGTACAAGCTGCACTCAGTCTGCATGGGACTTGCCCACATCACAGGTTGTATCATACACATATGGCAAAACAAGATGTTCTCCACATACACATCATGTAAAACATAGCTCCATGTCAGGTTGTGTACACACTGAATGGTGCACACCAACAGGTATCACAACCCACAAAGGGGGAGACACCACTGATAATGGGAAGTACTTTACTACTACCCTGCTGAGTCTGGTCTGGAAGGCCATGAACCTTGATCACGTAAGTGATGTCAGCTGTACAGATGTAGATGACAGTATGGTTGATGTCACACTGCATATCATAGCCTTGCCAGGTTATAGGACATCATCACCCATACTGTGTACCGCCTACACTCTGTATGCTAGATGTACATTCCTAAGTCATAGGAGTGTTTTGCAACAGGACTGCTGGCAGAACCAACACTACATAAGGTGTCTGAATAATACGTGATCATCACACCAGTGGCAGCTACTGTATGTCAGGGTTAATTAATTTTATTTCCCCTCATTGTAGTCCATACCTCACAGACAAACAGAAGGCATCTGCCTATTGAAGTATGCAAATGACTATGACCTAGGACCAATAGCTGACTCGCATTTCCACCCCTATGTTAATAACCCTGTACCCATGAACTACCACCTAGGCAGCGGTCAACATAATGGACACTTGTGTGTGAGGGATGCAGCTGGGCAGTTGTCTTTCCTGTGATAGCTACAGCACCAAACCTGTCAGGTAGTCATATGTGGCAACCCTAATAATGATAGGGTGCCATTCATGAATATAGAGATCATTGTCCAGCCATACAGAACACTCAAGTGACCCATATCAGATCACATATTTCCTTTAAGGGGTATTGGCCATGTGCAGATGGCCTACACCAGCCTTCCCATTCCCCATCTCCACTATGTAGTATGATGCATACCCTGAATAAATCCATGTCCAACCCAGTGATGTTGGACATGCTACACATACTCATCCTGATCTCGAACACATACTTCATGGACATCCACCAACCGCATGCTGGACAGATCCTTGTCCCATACACTTGACATAATCCTGCCATACTATGCATTCCTGTCCATCAAAGCTGCACATCGCTCCCCTCTCAGACATGGTGTGATGACCGCATGGTAATGCATGGTATATGTATCATTAACCCTGTTGATCAGTAATGTGGCACTGCTCCACCTGGCCCAACAGACCCGCCTGTCGGCTACTGCCAGGTAACCTTTCATCCTAGATTCATACATGGGCCATGGCATATAGCCCACTAGTTGACTTTGACTGTACATGCTATAGTTGATATCCATCCCTGCAAATACCACCTGGCTAGCCAGTGTCCCATGTGTATCACATGTGCAACACAGGTGATACATGGTAGGATGTTGAGTTGCTGTACAGTGCCGTGTAGATGTATATGGCAGAACACATAAATGTAAAACCTTATGTGAGCCTGTCTGCAGGGTCACAGGTCATGTCTGTTAAGGCTGTGTAAGTCCTTATATGTGATATATACACTGCATCAAGGTTGATTGCATTAATGTGGACACATCCAGCCATGTGCTGATAGGTAGGAACACCAGTACAGGCAAAAAAACATGCTCACATCAAGACAGCAACCACATGGAATATGAGCAATGTAATCAGGTGACACACACACATATATGGTGATAATATCCACTTAACATTGAGTGTCACATGTGTGTGACACAAACACGTCAGTGTCATGTAGGTTTGCAAATACAAATATTTAAACTGAAGTAATGCGATACACATGTATGTTCAGTTGTAGCTCTGTATGTCTCTGAGGTACTGTGACCTGTCTCCATCATTATGTCTTCCAGGTATGCCACATGCAAGGCTTCCCCCTTTTACACGCTTGGAGGATGAAGCCCTTATCCTATACCTACTCGATAATCATGACATCCTGTTCAGCCATGTGCTACAGGATGCACAGCAGTGGGATGCCTTGTGGATGGAACTTTGCAGGAGGGTTAATGATGTGGGTGGCCACAACCACACATACCAACAGGTGCACAGACACTGTACAGACCTCATTAGACAGGCAAAACAGCATGCAAATGCAATCACCAGGGAACAAGGTGCAACTGGTGGTGGACCACCAACCCAGCCCCCATGCACACGTACCGAGGAGCTACTGGCCAACCTGGGGACACCTGCAGAACCACATCCACAAGCCTTAGCCGATATTGTGGAGGTGGGTGTCTCTCAACCACTGAGCCTGGAGTTGCCTGGTAAGTCAGTACTGCACCTATAACAACTATATTCCATATAGCTGCATGTGTCACTGTACAGTATATAATGTAACATCATATGCAAGGCATGTATACACACATGCCGCATACTATAGTATGCTACTCTGTGTATGCACACATTTGCATACACCAAAGTATAGTCTAATGTACTGGTGTATGTGTTGTGCACATTGCTCGCTGTAGCCTTTATACAGGGGTGGATTATGCTCATACTGCTGTGTTACTCCTATTTAGGTACCTCTGGTGTTCTGCGGTGACAGCAGCCTGTTGCAGGTGAGAGTATTATTTATCAGGAACCGTAATGCACAAATCTATCTGCCATGTGGCCATTCACAACATGTACACATAATGTATGGTCCTGTCACAATATACAGGTCGGACTTGCAATGCATCACAATGACTATCATTGTGCCACACTTGCAAACTATGTGAATCATCTCACCGACATGAATCCTCACAAACTTTATTGCCAGATGTGTTGACAGCTGTGCATACAATGGTGGAGGTGCTGTTCACTTTAGGGACATACAACAGATCTGATCTACACATGTAGTGAATACAAACAGTACTACACAGTGGGTTGGAGTATGGCCAGCACACAGGTTTCACCAGTGTGGATCATAGCCCTGCTATGAATGTCACACAATGTGATGTGCTATCTTGACATGTCCATGGCATCTATTGGCCTGGCTGCTACACTGCCTACCTTACCTGAAAACATATCCCACATACCACCCTTTATCTGCATAACCCTGTTGTCAGTGGAGCATCTATGTCATATGGGACAACACAGACATGCGAAATAGATGCCCATCACAATAATTTGGACAACACATGTACACACATGGCCATGGAGGATGGCCAGAGACATGGAGCAATGCACACAATAGACATGTTCTGCTTGTGTGTACACCCTGTCTTACAATGGCTACACATGCTTCAACCATGGCCTTTGTATAATGGTCATAATGTAGATGTGAAACACTAGACATCCTACAGGCCTGTGCACATCTTGTGTAGGCATAACATCAATCCACCACATAAGATGTGTTGAACATCTTGAGGGTGTTGCAACATGACAGCAGTCATCTGCACAGTATCCACATCAGGCTACAGATGCAGTACATTCCCGTTGCTGGTGTTGTACATAAATGCCATACTAGCTCCTTGTGTGTGTGTGTGTGTGTGTGTGTGTGTGTGTGTGTGTGTGTGTGTGTGTGTGTGTGTGTGTGTGTGTGTGTGTGTGTGTGTGTGTGTGTGTGTGTGGTACACAGATGTCATGTGGGACATGGTGTACTGATGTGTTCGCCATGTCTGGCCATAGTTGCCAGGCTGCAGCAATATGGTTGCAGATGTGCAGGGTTGTCGTCCGTATACTCATCAGTGACCTGTGTCAGAACTTCCACATCATGCTTTAGTGTGTCTACACCTCAGTGACATGGGTCACATTCCACAGTATATATATGTATTGTAACTGAACACAGTCATGGCTATGAACCCTGTCTGTAACTCACACTGTATAGCACTAGAGACGCTTCATGATTCCCTGCAATGGCCATGCACATCAGCTAAATTTGCAGTATATCTGTAGGGTGGACAGGCAACACCGAATTGGTACACCATTGCTCCACTGTATATTTGACAAGACTCCATTGTTTTAAACATGTGTGCATGTCATTGCACATGTCAGCAGATCACATGTCATACTACATGTGATTATCAAGGTCATATGCCATACATCAGGCAGGTGTACTGTTAACCTGTGCTGGTCCACATGGTGTAACACAGGGATGTATGCTAACCACTACTATGATTGTGTAATTTGCATGCCGTCTGCTATGACATATGCATGCTGTTCTGTGCAAAATAGGGATGTATGATAACTAACACTGTTATTGTCTGCGCTGCATGCCATCTGCTGTATCACGTGCATGTTGCATGCCTTCTGTCATATCACATGTGTGTGTGTGTCTATTGTATAAATTGTAATGTACAGTTCTTGTCTGCCCTCACAGGTGATGTAGGTGCATTGCCCTCCTGCTGTACATCAGATGTAAGTGTCCCCACAGACTCTAGCAGTGATGATGAATGTATGATTGGGACACAGGCAGAGTTGTCAGGGGCTGAAACTGTGCCATTGGTTTCCATTCCATCTATATCCACCTCATCCCCACACACAGATTCCATACCTGCATATACCCCATCACCAGTGGCCATAGAGGAAGGACAGTTGGTGCATGGTAGCTAGGAACATGAAATTGTGGGGACTATGGAAGGTGTGCTTGCACACCATGGTGTAAGCCAAACTACTGGTGGTGCCCCACACAGGCACGTGGCCAGTGCTGCTAGTAGGAGGATCTCTGGCCAACATGCTCCTGCATGACAGAACTCAGCAGCTGGTATCACCAGACGCATGTTTCAGGCTGTAATGGAGGCACAGG
The DNA here is from genome assembly GCF_019279795.1 of Protopterus annectens. Classification (NCBI taxonomy): domain Eukaryota; kingdom Metazoa; phylum Chordata; order Ceratodontiformes; family Protopteridae; genus Protopterus; species Protopterus annectens. Next base: position 1,322,717,342 of record NC_056745.1, on the reverse strand, counting down.
TACATGCTGAATGGCACAACAGAGAAGATCAGAGGCTACAGAGGGCTGCTGTCCATTATTTAAACAACAGCATCCAGGCAATGATAAATGCTCAACAGCAGATTGCTGATGCTTTGGATAGATGGTTGGGTGACATGGTTGGAGTCCTTGACTGTGACATGACAATCCGAGACCGTAAGCTGTCTGTGTTGGAACATCTGGTAGGAGTGAGTCATCGGGCACGTGGATGTAGGCCTGCTACATCACCTGTGTCAGGTCTACGTGTACAAGCTACCTCACATGCCCGCTCCCATAATGGTGGTAGCAGCAGCAGTGCATCTGGTGCTGTGCTGTCCACACCACGACACAGCAGGCCATGTGCACATGGCCTGGGACAGTCCCAACAGGGACACGGTTCCAGTGGATAAGTGACATCAGACAGTACCCAATCTGCACCTCTGTCTGGTAGTGCCCATGCAACCCCTGTCAGGCACAGGTCACATGTCCGTGGCCGGACACCGTCAACTGTAAAACCTCACCTGTACAGTCTGCAGCTGTCAGTAATATGCCTGTGTAGGCCAGACACATGGCAGAACTGTGTGCATACATACACGCACACACTGGACACATACGTAGGGCACCGCAACACACACACATGCATAACATCCACACACGCCCAATTAGATCAAAGGCCCAAACCCACACACATGATGTCATCCACTGGTGCAGCCTAAGCCTCCGGCAAACATTAACACCCTTTGCATATGATGATGCCTGTGCCACATCCCTGACATCCAAACCATTGGTGCAGGAACATGCTCATATGGTCTGATGCACAGGGTGAACAGACTAGGATGATAAGTGTAGTTTACAAATGTTGAGGACTGTTGACAGGCAGCAGATATGCCATGTAGTACAGGTGTACAATACTGTTAACAGTATGTGTCTTGTATAACAACAGTAAATGCACGTTGGTCATGATGTTCTGCTGTCCTTCTTCAGGTCTAATTGCACGTGCCGGTGGATGTCAGTGTTTACAGTTAAGTGTCTGATATGCCAATGTGGACTACCCACAGGTATGTATGAATATACCAGCATGCAGCATGTAGTGCCACATACCAGTGAGAATGTCCCACTTTACAAACACGTCTACTGTTCCAAGAGCATGATAGCTGTGTATTAAGCTACTGTGGCCACAGATGTGACATCCATAAAGGGTGACATCACAGGTACAGTTACATGGAGTGGTGAGGTAAGAGAGTGGTCTAGTTGATTACAAGGGTAGAGGCCAGTGGGAAGTGTGATGCCTCAATGGGAATCGGTAATACACGTTCCCATGACAGGATGCCAATGCACAACTACACCCACACACACAGGTATTGACACACATGTATTCAGTGACACTGTAACACACACACACTCATGGCTTCACCGACACAGTAACACACACTCACACACAGTTGCTACTGGTGGGATGAGGACCCCTGCCTTTGTGCAAATCATCATTACAGTACTGTGCACCTACATGACATGCCACAGAGAATACACATGTACAGGTAGTCAGTATGGCCTAAGATCGGGGACATCAACACGGATAGTAGAATGCATCGCCTGGATGGTGGGAGGGGTCTTATCAGTTCAGTATGGTAACATACATCCTCACCCCAGGGACCAGCCAGCCATACATACACACACTGTGGTATTCAGTAATTAATACACCTATGTCATGCACATACAGATACCTCACATGTGTGCGATACATGCCCCTGACTATGTCCTGCTTTCTACATTGCAGTCTGTACAGATGTGTACAATAGTGTACAGGAGAGTGAGTAACAATTGAGATGTATTCCCCACAATACGTGACATATATGGACACACACGCAACCACACATGTCAGTACTGTGAATCTCAGACCTGCCTTGCTCATGTCATGTATGTCAGACGTACAGCAGTATTGCACCCGTTACAAACTGTACTGATGCTTCCTGTGCCAACAGTGCTGATATATGCACTAAGGACATCATATCTATTAACAGGTGTCAAGTTATTTACCTTCGCTGTCACCCTGATCGCTGTCTAAGTTGTGTGTTATGTCCTTCAATTAACTAAACCATTGCTTACCAGTTACACAGGGCATTGTAGGACCACTTGTGACACACCTGTGAGTTGTCCACAGCAAACATCCATCTACAAAGATGCCCCACTACTTAGTTATTTCAACACATCTGTCCATACCTGTGGTACATCTTTCTGTACATTCAGCATATCACCATATACAGTTGGCAATGTTGAGGCTGCATTGCAGCTGCATGATGCACTAGGATACACACCACCTGCATACATCAGCAATTGCACATGCATGTGATCTGAATGCACAACACTACATGTACAGGTGTGTAGGCCCTACAATCCTGACATTTGGTCATGTTTGTAGGCATTGCAATTGGTGGATATGTGTAATGACATATATGACACATGGACTGTTGTATGATAGGATGGGTGCCAAGTACAGAGGGGATGTTACCTCTGTCAACATTGATATCACACCTTATGTACTGTTAGCAATCTGCAGCCATGGACCTACATTCCATTTGCATGTGTGTAATGGCTGTAGCCACCTGTTTGCACAAAAGACTACAACAGCTATGCTATTTACAGGTATGCTGTGTGTGTGGCATGTACATACCCAGGGCAGGTACATGTATGTCATATCCATACATGAGGGTGTATATGGTGTACAGCAACAAACTTCTGCTAATGGTGGAAAGTACTGAGGGCCCCTGGTATGTGTACAGCTGACCTGGTCACAGACAGTGGTATAATTGCGTTGCATAACACATTATGCAACTGTGTCAGTACATGTGTACTGTCTACAGTTGATGTAGAACTTAGTACAGTACACAGGTCAAGGGTCACAAGGTGGTGCACTCATCTATGTCATACAACATGTATGGTTGCATGTTGGTGGTCTGAGGGCATGGTGGTGTCTGCAGTTTACATCCTACAATGCAGCATGTGACACTGTGTCCTGCACATGGCTCATCTGTGATGCCTTTCATGGGGGGACCGGTCAGTACATGTGAATGGCCTTTATGTATGTGGATACACGACCTGGAGTAGTCCGTACCTCTGTTATGGCCCACATGTCTGGTTCTGAGGTATATCGTGGTAGTGCTAGGTTCTGAGGTATATGGTGGTAGTGCTATTGTGCACTACAGAGACATCAGCCAGGTGTTCCTCACTGCACAGATGTCAGTACTCCCCATTGTTGGATCTACAGTGACCAGCTGTGAATATGGACGCTACACATGTAGCACTGGTTAGCATAAGAAAACAATGCATTTGTCCTGTAGGTGTATGGGAGTTAACCTGTGTTTAGGACATTTGCCTTGGAATGGCACTGTGTGGGCGGATACGACTTGGGTAATATCCACACTCCCTTGTATCATGGATGCATGTGATATGTGTCAAAGGTCTACCTACTGTCAGCCATGTCATCCCAGAATGACAGCTGATGTTGTGTAAAAGACCGGTGTCAAATATATGTAGAGCAGCATTCTCACTAACAATGATGACTACTAATACCAGAACCCATTACAATGTGTTCTTTATGTCTACCTGTAATAGCATGGCCACTGTGGCCCTCCGTGTTTAGCATCAGAGTGCATCCCAGTCAGCCCTGTGCTACTAGGAGTATGAGCATGCCCAGTATATCCTTGTGTAGATGGACACATAGTAGTGCATTCCAACCAGCCCTGTGCTACTAAGTGTATGAGCATGCTCAGTATATCCTTGTGTAGATGGACACATAGTGCATTCTGAACAGTCCTGTGCTACTAAGTGTGTGAGTATGCCCAGTGACACCTTGTGTCGGTTATGTGCCTCTGTGTATGGGCATGGCCATTGAAACCCTGTATAGTGGTAGTAGCCATCCATTCCACAGATGGGCATACTCCAGGTGAGGATGTATTCCTACTTTAAACACACAGGTTCACAGGTATGTACATCTTAACTGCCAGCATCCCTGTTGATGTCCGCATTCCCAGGTGGTCATAATGACAGCCTTGACATGTGTAGTCTATGTGGCGTGATTCGTAAGTATGTAGTATTGTAATAGTAATCTGTAAATAGGCAGGTGTTCCATAACCGCCACTGGTGTGTGTGTGTGTGTGTGTGTGTGTGTGTGTGTGTGTGTGTGTGTGTGTGTGTGTGTGTATGTCTGCCCCCATTTGCCGGCAAAGTCTAAATTGCTTTTAGACTGCCCACACTCCATACATTTCTTATACCCACCGTTAGCAAGGACGATGATGTCACCCATCTACAAATACACCTCTGGGAGGGCTGTGTCCCAGTAATCTTGGTAGTGCATTCTGTAACTGCGTAATACTGTAGTGTAATCAAGAAATTTGGTATGTGTTCTAGTCCCACACTTGCTGTGTGTGTGTGTCCATTTGCCTGAGGACTGAGTAATACCTTTATACTGCTCACACTCCATACATTTCTTATACCCACCGTTAGCTAGGACAATGATGTCAGCCACCTACAAATACACTTCTGGGAGTGCTGTGTCCCAGTAATCTCGGTAGCGTGTTCTGTAACTGCATAATACTGTAGTGCAATAAAGTAGTTTGGTCAGTGTTCTAGTCCAGCACTTGGTGTGTGTGTGTGTGTGTGTGTGTGTGTGTGTGTGTGTGTGTGTGTGTGTGTGTGTGTGTGTGTGTGTGTGTGTGTGTGTCCCTGTTTGCCCGAGGACTGAGTAATGCTTTTATACTGCTCACACTCCATACATTTCTTATACTCACCGTTAGCAAGGCCGATGATGTCACCCATCTACAAATACACATCTGGGAGTTCTGTGCCCCAGTAATCTTGGTAGTGCGTTCTGTAACTATGTAATGCTGTAGTGTATGAAGTAGTTAGGTTGGTGTTCTAGTCCCACACTTGCTGTATATTTGTGTGGGTATGTCCCCATTTGCCTGAGGACTGAGTAATGCTTTTATACTGCTCACACTTCATACGGTTCTTATACCCACTGTTAGCAAGGCCGATGATGCCACCCATTTACAAATACACCTCTGGGAGTGCTGTGTCCCAGTAATTTTGGTAGCGTGTTCTGTAACTGCATAATGCTGTAGTGTAATAAAGTAGTTAGGATGGTGTTCTAGTCCCACACTTGCCGTGTGTGTGTGTGTGTGTGTGTGTGTGTGTGTGTGTGTGTGTGTGTGTGTGTGTCCATTTGTCTGAGGACTGAGTAATGCTTTAATATTGCTCACACTCGATATATTTCTTATACCCACTGTTAGCAAGGTCGATGATGTCAACCATCTACAAATACACCTCTGGGAGTACTGTGTCTCAGTAATCTTGGTAGCGGGTTCTGTAACTGCATAATGCTGTAGTGTAATAAAGTAGTTAGGTTGGTGTTCTAGTCCCACACTTGCCGTGTGTGCCCCCGTTTGCCTGAGGACTGAGTAATGCTTTTATACTGCTCACACTCCATACATTTCTTATACCTACCGTTAGCAAGGCCGATGACGTCACCCATCTACAAATACACCTCTGGGAGTGCTGTGCCCCAGTAATCTTGGTAGTGCGTTCTGTAACTACGTAATGCTGTAGTGTAATAAAGTAGTTAGGTCGGTGTTCTAATCCCACACTTATTGTGTGCGTGTCCCTGAGGACTGAGTAATGCTTTTATAATGCTCACGCTCCATACATTTCTTATACCCACAGTTATCAAGGCTGATGATGTCACCCATCTACAAATACACCTCTGGGAGTACTGTGACCCAGTAATCTTGGTAGTGCGTTCTGTAACTGCGTAATGCCGTAGTGTAGTAAAGTAGTTAGGACAGTATTCTAATCCCAAACATGTCAACTGTGTGTGTGTGTGTGTGTGTGTGTGTGTGTGTGTGTGTGTGTGTGTGTGTGTGTGTGTGTGTGTGTGTGTGTCTCTGACTGCGTGAGACAAGTACAGTGCTTTGTAGTAATCGCTGTAGTGCATGCCCTAAACACGTGTTGCTACAGTATGATACAGTAGGGGTTTGTATACAGGACATGGCAAGTGTGTGTTTGTCTGTCAGAGCCTGTGTAAAGGTGGCCATGATTGTCTTACCAATGGACATGTTTGGGAGCAGATTTTTTTAGTTTTCCTATATAGTATCCATCTTATGACACATTGGCCACCTCACGAGGAGTACAGCTGTCAGTCAGCCATGGCATTGTGTTGGCAAGCCATACCCATACATCTGGCAAAAGGGCTGGTGAACTAAGTATGCAGCCCTACTAGTACCCGGGACATGTCCTGCACCCATGTGTCATGCACATACAACCTTGCCTAGGATATCCCACTATGTTGCTAGTAACATGCACATTGAGGACAGATAGTAGGCATGGTGTGACAGCAGTGGCCTGCAGAGGACATGGCACCCTGTACAGTGGTACAATAGGCACATATATGCTGACATTGTGCCTTCACAATGTTCCACACTGAATGGCTGCAACATATGTGGTGCCATCATATGTGATCCACTAAGGCCAGACAATGCTGCACACATGTGCCCTGTATAGACCCATGCCACTGGCACCACAGAATAGCTGTCCATTCTATCCATGCAAGTGCAGGGCCGACCTGCTCACTATAAGCAGGTTTCCACCAGGCCAGTATTGGCATATCAGGGTATAACAGGCTGTGTACACTTCATGTGTCTGCCAAACCAGGTACACCTGTACATGTCACTGTACAGTACTGTGGGACATGCACATCCCAGGCAATGTCCATGTGAAGGACTATCAAACACATACATGGCATGCATTGCAAAGCTATGGCCCTTCATATTGGTAACCAGGATGTCAGGCCAGATAATGCATTACCCATCTGTGTGGGACATTGCAGACACTACACCCCTGCACTGTGCACCATTGTTGGGTGACGCAATGGCAAGGATTACCCCTCACTCAGCCTTGTACAGCTATCTTGCACAGCCAAGCACTACACACCCATGGAGCAATGCATACCTACACACCAGTACTGGCACCCTGTGTCTGCGTGTGGGTTGTGATGCTCCCAACCACAGTCACTCCCAGTATAAACCTCATTGGCATACCAACAGTTGTCAAGCACTTTCACTTGCCCTAGCCCATAAAACCTCCAGATATCCCCTGTTGTGCATGCGGTCCTGTGCATTACTGTGGTGTGGCAAACTAAGTAGTTACATTGTGTATTTGTCACCCTGGGAAAGGTGTCAATGCATGTCCATTAGAGTGTGGTTGTGGTGACAATGGCATCAGTTCATGTGGACTGACATATGTGTCACACCTAATGTATGTCTACTATATCTGTTGCAGATGACACTCACTCACCTACACACATATTCTTACAGCATTGCAAAATGCCGCCTCTGTGGCACATGTAGTAACATCATGCACATGTAATAGAAATGAGTAGTCAGGGGTTTGCTCCTGTACTATTCAGCATGTGGCAGATGATGCTTATGGTTAAGTCTCCAAGCCCTTCCCTGGTGTACATTGCCTGTCCTGCACACACACTCTCTGGTGGATGTGAAGGTGTACACCTGCACAGCAGCAGCATGCGTATTGTAAGAGATGGAAATGGTCAGGTGATGGCCTCTGCACCTATTGCAGTCTTCCTCTAGCTGATTGCATGTGGTACTGCTGTGATGGTGTTCCCATAGCCATCCGCATGGTAAACACACTACACTATCTAGGGAAACATGTTGTTATCTGGCCATGACAGTTGCTGTGAGTGGTACCTGGATGTGGTGTTCTGACACGGCATTGCAGATGATATCTGCATGTACCTCAATCATTTTCCACAGTGGGAAATAGCCTAATGACAGGAGGGTGATGTGCCACATATAAGTGTAGCTATGCTGCATTGAGACTATTGCCTGTTTAACATGTGTGTGGTAATGGCTATTCTGCATGTTAAAATACAGACATGACAGTACTCTGTTTATGAGGGAACCCCATCTGTAGGGCCATCTGTGAACAGGTCAGTGTGTGCAACCATTTGTTTCCTGTGTTACACACTGAACACACTTCTGTGCACAGCAGAAGCATGATGTGAGGACTGCAGACAGTACATGATGATAGGGATGTGTTACTGCCATTGCATCCCTGACTGGACATGTGTCACATGAGACAGTGGTATGACTGACACTGTGTGGGATTCCCAGTGACAAGCCAATGATGGGCAACTGTTCATAGCTGCGGTCACACGTCTACTACACATTGTACAGTTGCATGCGGTATATATGCATGTGTTGTGTTCCCTCTGCAAATGTATGCCATCTGTTGTGTTGGGTTGCTGGTGATATCTATGCATACTGTCATAGGTAATCCTGTATGCTGTTGTCTATCACTAAGCCATATGTGGGTTTAAAATGCAACGCCATAGGCTGAATAGGTTGGTAGGTCCCGGCAGATCCTCCTGTCCCACTTCAGCTGACCATGGCATGAGGCACTAGCACATCTGGGGCCCAGCCATTGACATCAACCTCTGTTGTATCTGCACCACCTTCTGGTGGTACCACCACTGAGGATGGAGCATGTCCTCCTTGAGATCGGGATCAGACAGGTACATATCTGCTGTTGTGCAGTCCCAGATATGTTGCGTAGGTGGCTCCCTAAGGGGTTACAAAGCCAGATACACCAGTTCAAGGGCAGAGTGTCACATTTACAGGGTGATGCTGCCCCTCCTGGACAGCTCCCAGCACTGCCTCCTTTGCAGCTGTGTAGGTGCAGTGGCAGTTGCCCATGGCTGGAGACCTCCATCCCACTGTTCCCATGGGATTTTGAATGCCAAAGACCCATCCCCATCCAGGGTGTATCCCCCCCACATGTGTCATACCAACCCTGTATGCTGTCATTTCTGTGCTGCTACCTATCCTCCATGGCCATACCTACACTCCTTCCCCAACATCTGACCCTCACCTACGGACACATAAGGCCATTCGGCTCCTAGGACACCATCTGCCCTATACATAGCTGTCCATTACACACACGTGCCCACTGGACACATGAACCCCTTGTAATATGCATCATAACATGCTACTGTTATCCTCACCACTGTCCCTCAGGCACGTGGTCCTGGTATGCACATCACTCCTACATGGTTGGGAGGGTGGCCTAATGGTTAAGGTGTTTGCCTTACAAACACAAGGTACAGGGTTTGAGTCTCACAAGGGATAAATGGCTAGGCTTAAAATGGCTCACAAGGGCAGTTAGCCTAGTACTAACCTATGAACCTATGGTCCAGGTACACGTGAAGAGGATGACCCCATTGTACACAAAACACTACCAGTCCTTCTATGGTTACCCCATTTACTTTTATCATGATGATGATGTTGCACACAGCACATTGCAGGAGTACTGTTCACACATAATGATTGGAAAGGTACTGTTGTGTTAATGTACATTACATGCACAGAGTGATGTATACAGCCAATGTACAACAATTTGCATGTATGACTGACACATGTCTGTCTGAGGGAGTCTTGTGAACACTTAGAGCAACACCACTACATAATACAGGCGTCTCTGGTGTTTCCCGTTTCATTCATTTGTATTGCTTTGTTGCCACATGGTATGTTCCTGATACATCTCTATATATGTATGTACCTATATGCTGGACATAAACACTCACATGTACATCTACATGATGGGATACATTCCTATACTGTTGAATGATTGCACTGTATGATATCCTCTGGTTACAACCACTTACACTCGATTAGCCTCTACATTGCTTAACCAATGCAATACTCGCATACTGGTAGTCAAACATGCTTAAACCTGCTCGATCCTGCACTTGCTAATGCACCGGCATTGGTGCTTGCATCTGTCACTCACACCCCTGGGTGTGAGCGAGGATCACAATATTACCTTGTGATGCCTATTACATCGTACTACATGACTCCACTATCAGGATTGGCTACCCATTAGGCAACGGCATCGCGTTCGACTGTACAGAATCAGCGGCCTGTCCAGCGACACAATAATATATGTGTGTACCTCATACAATGTGCTCCCACCTTGTGTTGCCTATTACATCAGAATACATGAATACAGTATCAGAAATGGCTGCCTATTCGATGACGACATGGCGTTCGACTGTATGGAATCAGCGGCCTGTCTGGAGAATCATTCATATTTGTGTGTTCCTCTTAGGCATACCTTGTGATGCCTATCATATCAGACTACATGACTACAGTCATAGCTGGCCTTAGGCATAGGCCAACTAAGTGGCTGCCTAGGGTGCCGCTTTAGTGGGCGCACTTTACCAGTATTTATTTCGTGTAGGTAGACCAGGATGGGGGCACTGGGTGGTGTGGTGGGGGGTGCCGTTGTGCCCTCTGCCTAGGGCACCAGTTGATCTAAGGCCACTCCTGACTACAGTATCAGGAATGGCTGCCCATTAGGTGACCGCATGGTGTTCGACTGTACAGAATCAGCGGCCTGTCCGGTGAGTCATTCATAATTGTGTGTTCCTCTTACAATCTGCTCCCACCTTGTAATGCCTATCACATCGGACTACATGACTACAGTATCGGGAATGGCTTTCCATTAGGCGACGGCATGGCATTCGACTGTACGGAATCAGTGGCTTGTCTAGTGAATTAATCATATTTGTGTGTTCCGCATACACTCTGCTCCCATCTGGCTGATACATGGGAACCGAGACCCTGCATTACAAATGAGTAGTTGGGTTGTGGTAGCCACATCCATCGGATGGGTCATGCTACCACATACCTATTATAGGTTTGCCACCTTCTCAATTGGCCAAGGTCAGACTTTAGGGTTACCACCTGTCCCACTTTGCGAGGGACAGTACGAAAATAATCAAGACATACCACATATCCAGATTACAGGGCATTATTATATTCTACGTTTCATTAATAAATTGCATACAACAGTTATTTTATATATGACACTTCTATATGTTATGTGAAGTAGCATAAGCAATTCAAATGCAACTAGATTAAGTTTTTATTTGTGCAAAGAAGTGTAATCCTGTACTATGCTGTAGGTATGTTTAGTCCTGGAATGTCTGACATTT